>NC_081554.1:171949589-172281463 GCF_963082655.1 Stomoxys calcitrans
ACAAATGTTCAGAGGAAAAAATTTGAACTCTGTGGATTAGAAAGTAAAAAAAAACAAGTAAAAGCGTGCTAAGTACGGCCGGGCCGAATCTTATATACCCTCCACCATGGATCGCATTTGTCGAGTTCTTTTCCCGGTATCTCTTTTAAGGCAAACATATGACCAAAGGAAGGAATTGCTATGATATTGGAACTATAATATCAAGTTATGGTTTGATTTGTACCATAATTGAACTGAATATTGGAGACCATGGAAGAAATTGCGCCCTTTAGGGGCTCAAGAAGTAAAATAGGGAGATCGGTTTATATGAAAGCTGTATCTGGCTATAGACCGATTCAGAGAGAGAGAGAGAAGCAGTTGTACAAAATATCAACCAAATCGGATGAGAATTGCGACCACAAGAGGCTCAATAAGTCAAGATCCCAGATCGATTTATATGGCAGCTCTATCAGGTTATGCACCAATAAAAAACATATTTGGAAATCATAACAAAACACTTCTTGCAAAATTTCAGCCAAATCGGATAACAATTACGTTCTCTAGTGGCTCCAGAAGTCAAGATTCAAGATCGGTTGATATGACAGCTATATCAGGTTATGGACGGATTTGAACCATAACTAGCACAGCTGTTAGAAGTTATAACAAAACACCTCATGCAAAATTTCAGCCAAATCGGATAAGAACTGCGCTCTCTAGAGGCTGAATAAGTCAAGACCCCAGATCGGTTTCTATGACAGCTATATCAGGCTATGGGCCGATTTGAACCACACTTAACACAGTTATTGGAAATCATAACAAAACACCTCTTGCAAAATTTCAGCCAAATCGGATAAAAATTGCGTTCTCTAGTAGCTCAAGAAGTCAAGATTCAAGATCGGTTTATATGGCAGCTATATCAGGCTATGGACCGATATGAACCACACTTAACACAGTTATTGGCAATCATAACAAACCACCTCTTGCAAAATTTCAGCCAAATCGGATAAAAATTGCGTTCTCTAGTAGCTCAAGAAGTCAAGATTCAAAATCGGTTTATATGGCAGCTATATCAGGCAATGGGCCGATATGAACCAAACTTAACACAGTTATTGAAAATCATAACAAACCACCTCACGCAAAAATTCAGCCAAATCAGATAAGATTGCGCCCTCCAGTGGCTCAAGAAGTCAAGATCCAAGATCGTTTTATATGGCAGCTATATCAAGTTATGCACCAATTAAAACCATATTTGGTACAGTTGTTGAAAGTCACAACAAAACACTTCTTGCAAAATTTCAGCCAAATCAGATAAGAATTGCGCTCTCTAGTGGCTCAAGAAGTCAAGACCCCAGATCGATTTCTATGACAATGATATCAGGCTATGGCCCGATTTGAACCACACTTAATGCAGTTATTCGAAATCATGACAAGACGCCTCACGCAAAAATTCAGCTAAATCGGATAATAATTGCGCTCTATAGTGGGTCAAGAAATCAAGATGCCAGATCGGTTTATATGACAGCTATATCAAGTTAAGCGCATATTAAAACCATATTTGGCAAAGTTGTTAGAAATCATAAGAAAATATTTTTTGCAACATTTCAGCCAAATCGGATAGAAATTGAGCCCTGTAGAGGCTGAAGAAGTCAAGACCTCAGATCGGTTTCTATGACAGCTATATCAGAATATGGGCCGATATGAACCACACTTAACACAGTTATTGGCAATCATAACAAACCACCTCTTGCAAAATTTCAGCCAAATCGGATAAGAATTGCGCCCTCTAGTGGCTCAAGAAGTCAAGACTCCAGATCGGTTTCTATGACAGCTATATCAGGCTATGGACCGATTTGAACCAAACTTAATGCAGTTATTGGAAATCATAACAAAACACCTCATTCAAAACTTCAGCCAAATGGGACGAGTATTGCGTCATCTAGAGGCTCAGAATGTCAAGACCCAAGATCGGTTTATATGGCAGCTATATCAAAACATGGACCGATATGGCCCATTTACAATCCCAACCGACCTATACAATAAGTTCCTTGATGAGAGTTGGAGGACTTATTGAACCCTGTTTCAAAACAAAAGCGTGCTCTACACCTTACTCAATAGTCTTAGGGTATGTAGGGCATTGCGTATCAGAAATCATGATCCACTTGCCAGTCAAAATGTTATAAATTATAACACACACTTGCTCAACTTTTATAAGTTATTTGCTATGCAATAGTCTTAGGGTATGTAGGACATGGCGTATCAGAAATCATGATCCACTTGCCAGTCAAAGTGTTATAAATTATAACACACATATGCTCAACTTTTGTAAGCTATATGCTATGCTATTCTTTGAATAAAAAGCATTGAATATGGTCTCAACCTAGAAGATGTTCAAAAAATCACGAAAGACTTTAAAGATCAAAATAAAGGAGGGGCGCAAACAGACAAACCAAAAGAACCTGCCCGTTGCTGTGCTTTGGTCAATGCGGCCCTAGCACAAAAAGCACTTGCAGTGACATATAAGGAGTTTTCAAATGTACAACAAAAAGAGTTTGGCTATGTTGCTGTGTTTGTTGTTCTTAGCATTTATGATTAGTTTGTATCGGAGTGGTGGAAAGTAAGGCTTTCTTCTTATTGAGCCCTATTTTAAAACAAAAGCTTGCTTTACACCGTATTTAAAAGTCTTTGGGTATGTAGGGCACCTTAATCAACTTGACAAAGTTGCTGATAAAGATGCATGGGGTATCAGAAATCATGATCCACTAGCCAGTCAAAGTGTTTTGAATAAGAAAACACACTATCTCACATTTTATAAGTTCTTTGCTATGCTATTCTTTAAATAGAAAGCATTGAATATGATCTCAAGCTGGAAGATGTTCGAAAAATCACAAAGAAAAAATTAAAAAAAAAATTTTATAACATTTTGTCAAAAATATTTTTCTAATTTTTTTTATCATTATTAATTAACAAAATTTTCTGACATGGGTGGCGGTGTCGGAAAGTCAAAAGTCAGATAAAGTGATGCCAAGTATGCTCCACCATCCGACGTTGGTGAGACAGGGAGACGCCTTTTGACTCTCCAACACCGCCACCCCGCAGACTATGTTATAATACTTCTAAGGGGTAAGGATCCGAACCAGCTATGCAGAATGGCCGAAAGGGTCTTACATATGGCATTAGACTGGGCTAGACCCAGAGTTCTCAATGTTAACCCAGATAAGACTGAAATTTGCCTGAGGAAAACGAAGTTGGGCCAATTTAACGGACCACGTTTCCTCAACGAAACGATTTTGATATCTGACAAGGTCCAATACTTAGGTGTGATCTTGGACAGGAAACTGGAATTGGAAGTGTCACATTCAGGAGCGTACTGAGACGGCTCACAGATGTTGCGCACTATATAGAAGGGCCGTAAGCTCGAAATGGGGCCTGGGTCCAAGGATAGTCCACTGGCTCTACAGAAGCTTGAATAGAGCAATACTTACTTACGCCTCAGTAGTTTAGTGGACTGCTATGGAGATAAACTGCAACATAAGGACCAAACAACAGGTTCAGAGAACACATTGTTTTGGCATAGGCGGAGCGATGAGGACTACGCCCACTAGGGCACTGGAGACTATTCTAGATATCCGACCTATTGACACACAGATTAAGTGTGAGTCAGCCAATGCGGCTAAGAGACTTATGGCGATGGGATAATGGATTGAGGAAGGGAGCAGCTCATACAATCGCGGTATAATAGAGGCGACGATGTGAAACCTAGAAGGAAGTAAAGAGGTTTCCGATCGGATACCTGTAACGACACTTGAGGTCGAGTGCGAGGCACTGCTGCCAGCGTCACACTTTTGAAATGACGGGACCCTAGTATTGCCATCTGGAAGATCATGTTACACGGATGGATCAAAGACAGAGTACAGAGTGGGCCAGGGGGTCTACATTGAGGACCCAGTGACTGAGATCTGTTTTAGAATGCCTGAGCATAAAACAGTCCTACAGGCGATCACGGAATGCTTGAGGTGGTATGGTGCTAACGCGTGGACGTCGAGCATGAACATCTTTACGGACAGTAAACAGGCTATAAGGGAAATAACAAGCAGGAAGGTAGGGTCACGAACACTATTGCAGTGTAAGAAGGAGAATAACGCCTTTTCTGAGGATGGCACAATCCGTATGTATTGGGACCGGGCCATAACGAAGTAAGGGGGAATGAAAGGGCAGACAATTTGGCGGTGAAGGCCAGAGGACTGTCGTCAATAAACTTGGTTAACCCGAAGCCTTTGGGGTCGGTGCAGTCCGAGTTAAGGCCGTGCGTGATGAATGGGCATGCTACCCTGTGGAACATTGAAACGGTCGGTAGGACGGCGAAAATCCAAATCGTGAGCAGACGAGGCTATTACTGAAAGGAAGTAAGAAGGAGGTCAGTATAGCTATTGATATCATAACGGGACACAAAGTACTACGAGCTCTCTTATGTAAAATCGGTGCGGCAAGTGATAGCATGTGTAGGGCATGCTGGGACGATGATGAGACGTTGGAGCATTTCCTTTGACATTTCCCGGCTTTCGCGTCTTACAGATACCGGCACTTAGGTGGGGACACAATACCAGATATGAACCTTAGGGGCGTGGCATGGAAATCTATTAAAGATTTTGTAAGAAGCAGGTAATTCCTAACTTAAATTTCTTTGTTCGAGGTTACTTTTTAGTTTTTAGAGCGCACAATAAGCCTATTACTGGCTTAGGTTTATGTCTTTAGTGGCATTGGCATCTGTATCTGCACCCTCTATTCAACCTAACCTAATTAAATTTTAAGATATTGGAGACAAAATATTGTTTAATAGTCCACCAAGTTATTTCTTAATATTGAACTTTTTCTTCGCAACATTGTGATCTAGATTCACTATGCTATGAAACAAAGTTTGAAACCTAATTTCGTAATTGAAACCCCCTTTTTCCAGCTAAAGTCCCTTTTCTGTAAATCCTATCCCACCTAGAATACATGCAAACACATTATTTTCTATATAGAAATTGCGCCTTATGTAAAGAATCCCTACCATCAAGGAAGTAATAAAAACAAATGATATTGGTAAATCTTTACCCAAGGACATTTTATTATATAAAATTACTACTATTCAATAACATCAAATAGTAATACAACTTTTCCCATTGTCACAAAGTTTCAATCACCTGCTGTGCCAATATTAAGAGTCTACGTCATTGGGTTTTATTATCATCCATGCTGCTAGTGTAGCAAGAACCAAAAAGAAAATTATTGAAGACCTTCTAATGTGATTATGTTACTTTTTATTTCTAATACTCTGTCATTATTTCATGGTACGAACCATAGAAGACTGGTCGCTGGGTTAAATTGAGACCAATAGAATGGCAAATAGATGCCATTCGATTTAGCACAAAACCCATATTGGCAAGCAAAATGACCCAGTAGGACACAAATGTCGAATATATTTTACAACGAAAAAAAAAAAAAATAGAAAATAAACAAATAGGCAGTTCCGCCCAATAAGATGGGGGTAGTCTGTTTAAGGAAATACAAACATTTTAAGTTATTTTTAAAGAAAAATTAAAAAAAAAAAATTATGAAAGTTCCTATAATTCTTTTTCGTGGTACTCGCAAAGCTCTTGTTTTCTCAATCTTGAATGTAAATTTCAATGATTTCGATATCGCTAAAATTTATTCTGAGAAAAGGTGTAAGAGGGTCACGAAAGACTAAGGCGTCAACGCGTGATTATCGACCACTTACAAAATGATGGTGTGTTTGACCACATACAAAATGATGGTGTTTTTTGTACTAAATTTCATCCAAATCGGATAAGATTTGTGTCTATAGGGGCTCAAGAAATAAAATAGGAAGATCGATTTATATGGGAGCTATATCAGGTTAAAAACCGATTCAGACCATATTTCGCACGTATGTTAAAGATCATAGATGAAGTCGTTGTGCAAAATTTTAAATAAATCAGACAAAACTGCGCCCTCTAGGGGCTTAAGAAGTGCAATCGGGAGTTCAGTTCATCAAAACATGGGCTGATATTGCACATTTATAGAGATGGGCGATGGGTAAATACCCAAAAGGAATTTACCCGGCAAATTGGATAAATTGGGTAAATACCCGCGTGTTTACCCATTTACACCCAAAATCTGGGTATTTATAATTTTGCAATTATCTTGGGTATAAAAACATTTTGCAAACATTTTTTGATGATTTCGTATTCTTTGTATGTAAACCTGATCTTCTGATCTCATAAAATCGTATTTTTGGTATATATAGCTGCCATAAAGATCGATCTCCCGATATAGAGTATTGAGCCCATGAAAGGAGCATTTTTCATCCGATTTAGATGAAATTTAAAACAGTGCGTTTTGGAAGACTTCCACACTTTTGTATATCAAAACGACAACTTCATACAATTCTAAGAAGTTTCTCCGAACAATCCCTATATCTTAAATAAAATCCCAATTTGCGCCTCTCGACTTCAAAAATGTTGTCCTGGTCTTTCGATATTGGATATTTGACATTCTTGTGATTAAGGTACAGGACACATTTGTTATTCGATTATCGTTAAATTTTGCACAAGTCACTTTGTTGGTCCAAGGACGAGTCCTAAAAGGCCATATCGGATGAAATATTTATATGCGAGCTAATCTGAACGGATTTTGTTCAAAATCAATAGCATTAGTCCTTGGACCAAAAAAGAGACTTGTGCAAAATTTTACGACAATCGAACAACAAATGGGAACTGTACACGGATCACAAGAATATCGAAAGAACAGGAAAAAAAATTTTTGAAGTAGAGATGCGCGAATTAGGATTTTATTTTAGATACATGGTTTCTTCGAAGAAAATTCTTAGAATTGTATGTAGTTTGCGTTTATGCCATACGATTTTTTATTTCTTAATACCCACCACAATAGGATGGGGTTATACTTATCTAGTCATTCCGTTTGTAACACCTCGAAATATTGATCTAAGACACCATAAAATATATATATTCCGGATCGTTTCGACATTATAATTCGATCTAGCCATGGCAGTCCGTCTGTCGAAATCACGATAGCTTTCGAACGCGTATAGCTAGCCGCTTGAAATTTTGCACAGACATTTCTAATTGATGTGGGTCGTTGGGTATTGCAAATGGGCCAAATCGGTTCAGCTTTGGATATAGCTCCCACCTAAACCGGTCTCCCGATTTGGCTTCTTGAGCCCCTGGAAACCTCAATTTTTGTACGATTGGACTGAAGTTTTGCGCATAGTGTTCTCTAATGAGTTCTAACATCTATAACCTGATAAAGATCCCATATAAACCCATTTTCCAATTTGACTTCTTGAGCCCCTGGAAGCCGCAATTTTTGTGTTTTGTTAAGACTTTCAACAGCTTTGCAAGTACGGTCAAAATCGATCTAAAACCTGATATAGCTCCCATATAAACCGATCGCCCGATTTGACTTCTTGAGTCCTTACAAGCCGCAATTGTTGTCCGATTTGGCTGAAAAATGGCACACAGTGTTTTCAAATGACTTCCAATAATTCTGCCTAGTGCTGTCCAAATCGGTCAAGAACATGATATAACTGCCATATAAACCGATCGTTCGATTTGACTTCTTGAGTCCTTACAGCGGAATTTTTGTCCGATTTGACTGAAAAGTTGCACACATTGTTTTCTAATGAATTCCAATATTTCTGCTTATTGCAGTCCAAATCGGTCAAGAACTTGACATAGCTCCCATCTAAACCGGTCTCTCAATTTGACTTCTTGAGTCCCTGGAAGCCGCAATTTTTGTCCGATTAGACTGAAAATTTGCACATAGCGTTTTCTAATGACTTCCTAGTGCGGTCCAAATCGGTCGAGAACTTGATATGGCTTCCATACAAAACGGGTCTATTGATTTGACTTCTTGAGCCCCTAGAAACCGCAATTTTTATCCGATTTAGCTGAAATTTTGCATGTAGTCTTTTGTTATGACTTTGGATAGCAGCGCCAAATACGACCAAAATCGCTCTATAACCTGATATAGCTCCCATATAAACTGATCGCCTGATTTGACTTCTTGAGCCCTTACAAGCCGCAATTTTTGTCCGATTTTTCATGTAGTGCTTTGTTATGACTTCCAACAATTGTGCCGAGTACGGGCAAAATTGGTCTATAACCTGATTGGAAAAAATCACTCCCTCTCTCGCAAGAACTTTTGTGAGCACCACAAAATAAAATTATAGGAATTTTTGTGAAAATGATAATTTTTCAAAATAACTTAAAATGCTTGTAATTCCTTCTTGCAAAGTCTGAAATAAGAAATTAATAAAAAAAGCAAAAAATAAAAATAAATAAAAAAATAGATAAATAAAATATATGTAACAAACAAAATGACAAAAATGATATAAAAGTTCTGAAGAGTTCAAAGTTTAAAAAAATGATTGATTATTCAGGACAAGTTAAGGGACAATGTCCATAAACTTGTCTTCAATCACCATTTTTTTTATAATTATAATTTTCAATTATGTTGCTTCTTGTCGACTTTAGATTTTTATGTTCACAAACTAGTTTGGCTTTAGTTACATAATTATTTTTTTTAATATTTCTACAAACTACCTTGGCTCTCTGCCTACTGGGCATGGAAATGAAAAAGCGAGAGTAACAAAACAAAATCACAATAACCTTTGTCTACTACTATGATTGGCATTCTATTTTAATTAAATTTTCATTCTTCGTTTTCTTCATTCATTTTCATTAGTGTGTGTGTGTGTGTGAGTGTCTTTCTTTTTTCTCTACGTTCGCTTAGCATAGGGTTTTCTATTCAAGGTTCAAATCACTGGCACTATTCTCAGCAACCAACCAACATAGAAAACCAGTCTAAGTATAGCAACAAAATGAAAGCCATCCATTTTGCATAGCCCAACGGAAGTGGGTTGCGAGGAAATGACTGGAAAGAGTTTGAAGGAACTTTAACTGCCCCCTGGTAAATCAAAAAACAATCAATGAAAAATTATTGTGTTACCATAAAGGTCGATCTTTCAGAGACAATGCTAACGCTGAAAAGGGCAACCCACAAAAGGTTAGAGGTCATCATGACATGGCTTGCGAGACCGACAAACAAAAAGATGGTAAATCTGATTATTTTCAATTAAGGAACAACTGAACAGTATTATTGAAGCTTAGATAAATGAAAAACGCAAAAGAAAATGCAAATAAGTATCGAAAAGAATGGAAATCAGTTAAGGCATTGAAGCGAAGGTAATTTAAAGAGAAAAAAGACTTATAAGACGAAATCATGGACGAAGGCGTTTCTAAGTAAAGTCGTGGAGAGAAATTGTCATAATTTAATTTGTTTATAAAATATTTTAAAAGTTGGATTTTTCCCGAAATTTTTTGGAAAATCAGTAAAAACTGGTTAAGTACTGATACTCAGTAAAATGTTGGCAAAATTTTCTTATTTTTATTTTTTTTTTGTTTTTTTCTTTTATTTGACTTACCATTTACGATGATGACTAAAATGATCGCTAAAAAAATCATTTTTAGACCACATTTTGTCGATGACATTCTTTGTGGTGGCAAAATGGCCCAAAATTTGTGACAGCGATAATGATGATGCCGCTTCACACGTTACTCAAGGCTATGATGACGATGACGACAACAAGGACCAGGACCTTCGCGTACCACACGACCGTTTATTATGGAGTTAAAAATTTTTGTTAAATTTATATATTCTATGTTTATTTTGAGCACCGAATTGGAAACTGGAAAGTTTTCAAGCAAAACCTCCCACTTAAAGGGGAAAACCGCGATTGTTTAAAAAACAATTTCCAAGGATAACTTGTCTGGAGCAGGATACTTTTTGGTTGAAGCAAGGGGGGTTATTTCGTTTTTTTTTTTTATTTGTAGTTTTGTTTATTTAATGGCTTTTGTTAAACTCTCCTCACACCCAAAAAAGGGATGTGCACAGTTGAGCGGTGGGGTGGATTTATAGAGTTGTTGATAGAGTGGGAAGATGCCGCTGTGGCAAACGAAACGAAAAAAAGAGTTAAAACTGCGGTTACAGCCAACAACAAACAAATAAATCGAAAATAATGGGGATAGACAGGGATATGAGCCCGTTTTGGTTCTTATTGCTGTTGAGCTTCTAGGCAGCCGCCCCCCACAAACAGGCCTTCGCTTGCTTTCTAGTCTTCGGCTATGGCTATGGATGCTGGCCGCGGTGAACGGAAAAGCTATTTTTTTTTTTTTTTTGGTTTTCTTCTCTTTCTGTATGATGATGAGTCGTTGTAATCAACACAAAACCACCGGAAAACGAAAAGGTTTACAGTACAACACAATGGCTGAGGGGTGGGGGAAGGATTTGTGTACCCTGAACTTCAGCGATTATCGTAATTGCGGTATTTCATACAATGGCTATGAGTTGACGTCTGCGACTGGCTGTGAGTTGCCTTAGTCCTGGCTGTTGCAGCCAAGCAGGACTTTCAACAATTATTGTATAAATGTCGAGGAGTATATAATGGCAGTTGTAGTGGTTTTTTTTCCTTATTTCGATTGTGCTGCTTGAGGCTCTTCAAAAATATTCCCTGTTTTTTGTTGTGCTATAAGGGATTATGGAAGAGTGAGTTTATATTTTTGGAATATTTATTATTATTTGCTTTTTATTTTCTTTTTCGATTTTGCTCCTTTTTCTGTATTGCATGGCCAATTTGGTGCGAAATATCAATTTTATGGAGTGAGGACTTTTCTCTTCCCTGTTTTGAGCTGGCCAGACACCCTCGAGCTGCCTACACTTTTTATGTGTAATTTTATATACTCAGCTTTTGTGTGATTATTGTTGCATTTCATTTTTTGCCTTCAATAATACCATCATTAATAATATCCCAGTATGCCATAAGGGATATGGCCAAAGGGTTTTTTGTAAATTGAGTTTTTTTTTTTTAATTATTTTGCGATTATTCGCATATTGATTGGTTGTGGTGGAAGTTTTTGTTGACATTTAAATCCATGGCTTTGAAATCTGCAAAAGAAAAGAACATAAAAACATGTTATTGAATGGAAATTATTTTCATTAAAAATCACAAAAAAAATAGAAAAATAAGTACCAATAAGCAGAAAGTTAGCAAGATTATAACATTTAATAAAGCAAAGTATTAAATGATGTTTTAGAGCATATTGTAAAATATGCTTTAAAACACCAACGAAAACAAAACCCTTCAAGGCCTCTAGAGATGACATAAGTTTAAATAATTGATGAAATAATCAAAAGCTATACACATCATATCAAAACAAAATGACTTGATTGTGCATGGGCCACAAGCCATGCTTTAAGTCGACAGCAATCGTAACACTACTTGGAGTATTTAGTAGAAAAATCATATGAGACGAAAGAGTTCTTGGAGTATTCAAGACAAACAAAACTCAAAATTAGGCAAAGGATTAGTGGGAACGGGGGCTCCAGTTCTTTAATGGAATGTTCAAGGACAAAATATGCAAAAGTAGGGGCATTATTTAAGAAAATAAAAACAAAATCAGACGAAGTAATACTTGGAGTGTTTTAGATCAAATCTTCAATGCATTTCAACATTTCGGAACAAAATGGCTTGATTGTGTATAGCTACAAACCATGCTTTAAGTCGAAAGTAAGCGTAGGACTACTTGGAGTGTTAAGTGGAAAAATTAATCAGACGATAGAGTTCTTGGAGTATTTAAGAGAAATATAACTCAAAATTAGGCAAAAGGGTAGTGGGAACGGGGGTCCAGTTATTTATTGAAATGTTCACGGGAAAAATTTGCAAAAGTAGGGGATTGTTCAAAGTAAGACGAAGGAGTACTTGGAGTGTTTTCGATCAAATGTTCAACACATTTCAATATTTCAGATCAAAATGGCTTGATTGTGTATAGCTACAAGACATGCTTAGGTCTACAAGACAAAATTAGGTCTACTTGGAGTGTTTTAGTAAAAAAAATCATATCAGACGAAAGAGTTCTTGTAGCATTCAAGAAAAATAAAACACAAAATTAGGCAAAAGAGTAGTGGAAACGGGGGCCTCAGTTCTTAAATTCAATGTTCATGGGCAAAATTTGCAAAAAATAGGGTTAAAAAAAAAACAAGGAAGCAGTACTTGGAGTGTTTTAGATCAAATCTTCAATGCATTTCAACATTTCAGAACAAAATGGCTTGAGTGTGTATAGCTACAAACCATGCTTTAAGTCGAAAGTAAGCGTTGGACTACTTGGAGTGTTTAGTGGAAAAATGAATCAAACCAAAGAGTTCTTGGAGTATTCAAGAGAAATAAAACTCAAAATTAGGCAGAGGAGTAGTGGGAACAGGGTCCTCAGTTCTTTAATTCAATGGTCACGGGCAAAATTTGCAAAAATTGGGAATTGTTCAAAATAAGACGAAGGAGTACTTGGAGTGTTTAAGATCAAATGTTCAACACATTTCAATATTTCAGATCAAAATGGCTTGATTGTGTATAGCTACAAGCAATGCATTAACTCGGAAGTAACCATAGGACTATTTGGAATGTTTGGTAGAAAAATCATATCAGACGAAAGAGTTCTTGGAGTACCCAAAAGTAATAAAACACAAAATTAGGCAAAGGATTGGTGGAAACGGGGACTGCAGTTCTTTAATGGAATGTTCATGGACAAAATTTGCAAAAATAGGGGGATTGATCAAGGGAAAAAAACAAACGAAGGCGTACTTGGAGTGTTTTAGATCAAATCTTCAACATATTTTAAATTTGGAGTGTTTGAGACGAAATCTTCAAAAGAAATATACACACATATCTTTATTGACGGCATATATAGCAATATATAGTTCACAAACAGAAATCATGTTGTAGCTTTATGGCAGACAAGGCAATACTTGGAGTGTTCATTGAAAAAAATCACATTGGCAGAAGTTGGATGGTTCAAGACACATAAACTTTCTAAAATCTATAGATAAATTTGTATTGGCAGAGAATACCATTAATTTTAGAACAAACAATTAAAAGCGTGCAAAGTTCGGCCGCGAAGACTTTACATATACCCCACCATGGGTAGCATGTATCAAATTCTTTGCCCGGTATCTCTTTATTGGCAAAAAAAAATATAATAAATAAGTGCTATGCTATTGAAGCTATATCCGCTTATAAACCTAATCGGGCCATACTTGACTTGGATGTTAAAGACAATAGTATATTCCATTGTGTAAAATTTCAATCAGAATCGGTTAAAAATTGCGCCATAGAGGGACGTAAGAAGTAAAATGGGGAGATCGGTTTGCATGTGAGCTATATTAGGTTACGGACCGATTCCGACCATATCTGGCACCATGTATTAGAGGGCATAAAAGAAGTCACTGTGCAAAATTTCAGCTAAAACGGATAAGAAATACGCCCTCTAAAGGCTTAAGAAGCAAAATCGCCAGTCCGGTTTATACTGTGCAAAATTTCAGCTAAATCGGATAAGAAATACGCCTTCCAGAGGCTCAAGAAGTAAAATCGAGGTAAAATCGATTTTTTATAAGATTATGAACCGATTCAGACCACACGTTTGTTACAGCTCATGGATACAGTGACTGTGAGAAATTTTAGAAAAATCGCATAGAATTACGCCCTCTAGAGGCTCAAGAAGTAAAAACGGAGATCGGTTTATATGGGAGCAATATCAGGTTAAAGACCGACTCAAACCATACTCGGTACCTCCATTAAATGTCATAGAAGACGCCATAGTACAAAATTTTAGCCAAATCCGATAAGAAATGAGCTCTCTAGAGGATCAAAAAATAAAATCGGAAGGTCGGTTTATATGGGAGCTACATCAGGTCTTGAGACGATTTGAACCATACTTGGCACGTAAGTTGGAGAAGTCAATCAGCGAAATGGGATAAAAACTTACCCCTTTAAAGGCTCAAGAAGTAAAATCTGGAGCTAGGTTTATGTGGGAGCTATATCTAAATGGACTGATATGGCCCACTTACAATCCCAACCGACCTACACTAATAGAAAGTATTTCTGCAATATTTCGAGGGCCTAGCTTAAATCCTTCGAAAGTAAGCGTGATTTCGACAGACGGACAGAAATGAACAGATCGACTATATATATAAAAATCAATTTGTCTTTGCTTCTTCCGTATAGACTCAAAAACGGCTAAACCAATTAACTTGAAATTTTCACAGATTATGTAGGTTGGTCTGGAAGGAAACATAGGCTATATCATTTTTTGATATCGGAAGGGGGGCGGACCCTCCCCTTACCTCAAAAGTACCACCCAAAAATAAAAGTGTTCCGATCGGGACAATATGGGACTCAAATAAAAGGTAATCGGGAGTAGAGTACGAATTTCATAATTGGGTCCAAGTAACTGGGGGCCCGCCCCAGCCCCAAAACCACCTAAAATAGGTTTATTTGACGATCATTACAATATGGGACTCAAATGAAAAGTTTCCGGGCGTAGATTACGAATATGGTCAAGAAGTAGGAATGAGCTTCATAATTATTGATAACGGAAGGGGCGGACCCCCACCGATACCCCGAAAACACCACTCAAAATCAAAAGTGGACCGATAAGGACAATATGGGTATCAAATGAAAAGTATGCGGGAGTAGATAACGAATCTGGCATACAAATTCATGTCGAAGAATAGGGGGTCACAACAGTCACGGATGTTCGGAACAAATAAACCGGATCACTCGGTTTATTTGTTCCGTATAGACTGAAAATCGGCAGAACCGGTTTTCTCGAAATTTTGGCATATTGTGTACGTTGGTCTGGAAGGAAACATAGGCTATATAATTTTCGGTATTGGAAAGGGTACGGACCCATCCCCTTATGCCAAAAACACAACCCAAATCAAAAGTGGACCGATCGGAACAATATAGGTATCAAATGAAAGGTATTGGAGAGTAGAATACGAATATGATACTAAAATTTGAGTCTAAGTACCTATCGGACCGCACCAACCCCAAAACTCCCCCGAACAGACATATTGGACGTTCATTTCAATATGGGGCTCAAATGAAACGTATTCGGGAGTAGATTTTGAATCTGCCATACAAAATCAGATGGTAGTATAGGGGGTCATGTCACCCCTCAAAAACGCCATTAGACCCATTGTGACTATATGATACTTGGCTGAACCGATTGTCTTAAAATTTTCATAGTCTGTGTACGTTTGTCTCGAAGGAAACATAGGATATATAATTTTTAAATATCGGGTGGAGGCGGACCCACCCCTTTACCCCAAAAACGCCACCCATATCCGAAAGTGGTCCGATGGGCACAATAAGGATATCAAATGAAAAGTATTGGAGACCCGAAAACGAATATGGTATTAAAATTTGGGTTCAAGTTATATTTGCGATGAAGTTTAGGTGGCGCTTTTCCTCCTAAAGATACGTCCAATGGGTTATTTGACCCATTATGACAATATGGGACTCAAATGAAAGGTATCTGAGAGTAGAAAACGAATTTGATATCCAATTTTGGTGCCAAAACTTCATTTCTGTTGGGAATAAAGAACCAATTTGATATCTATTATCAGTGCAAAGTGCCGATGGTCGTCCCAGCCCCAAAACACCCTTCAAACGGTTCATATCTACCGGCCATGGCAATATGGGGCTTAAATTAAAAGGATTTGGAAGTGCAGCACGAATTTGATATCCATATTTGAGTCGAAATTTCTGACATATCCCTAAGGAAGAACATTACCACCAGGAACCGAGAAGGCGCAAATTCTCACACATCAATGAGTGTTTTTCCATTCAAGTTTAAACTCAATGATAAGGAACTTTTTTTTATAGCCAAGTCCGAACGGCGTCCCGCAGTGCGACACCTCTTTGGGGAAAATTTTTAAATGACCATGCCTGGATTTGTATCTCGCAAATATCGCCAACATTAAGAGGGGATAAACACCGCTTTGTCCGATGTTTTCGTCAGAATTCGAATGCGTTCAGCGTCATATGCTACAATGGCACGAATTCAATATCCGCATTCAGGGCGAATTGTTCCTCCCTAATAAGATATTAGAGAGTTCAAGAAGGCGCAGCGGAGCGGGCTCGCTTCGGATATTATCTATAAAAAAAATTTGACAAAATATTTTTAAAAATAAAATTTTGACAAAATTTTCTATAGAAATAAAATTTTGACAAAATTTTCTATAGAAACAAAATTTTGACAAAATTTTCTATAAAAATAAAATTTTGACAAAATTTTCTATAGAAATAAAATTTTGACAAAATTTTCTATAGAAATAAAAATTTTGACAAAATTTTCTATAGAAATAAAATTTTGACAAAATTTTCTATAGAAATAAAATTTTGACAAAATTTTCTATAGAAATAAAATTTTGACAAAATTTTCTATAGAAATAAAATTTTGACACAATTTTCTATAGAAATAAAATTTTGACAAAGTTTTCTATAGAAATAAAATTTTGACAAAATTTTCTATAGAAATAAAATTTTGACAAAATTTTCTATAGAAATAAAATTTTGACAAAATTTTCTATAGAAATAAAATTTTGACAAAATTTTCTATAGAAATAAAATTTTGACAAAATTTTCTATAGAAATAAAATTTTGACAAAATTTTCTATAGAAATAAAATTTTGACAAAATTTTCTATAGAAATAAAATTTTGACAAAATTTTCTATAGAAATAAAATTTTGACAAAATTTTCTATAGAAATAAAATTTTGACAAAATTTTCTATAGAAATAAAATTTTGACAAAATTTTCTATAAAAATTAAATTTTGACAAAATTTTCTATAGCAAAAAAAATTTTGACAAAATTTTCTATAGCAAAAAAAATTTTGACAAAATTTTCTATACAAATAAAATTTTGACAACATTTTCTATAGAAATAAAATTTTAACAAAATTTTCTATAGAAATAAAATTTTCTATAAAAATAAAATTTTGACAAAATTTTCTATAGAAATAAAATTGTGATAAAATTTTCTATAGAAATAAAATGTTGACAAAATTTTCTATAGGAATAAAATTTTGACAAAATTTTCTATAGAAATAAAATTTTGACAAAATTTTCTATAGAAATAAAATTTTGACACAATTTCTTGTAAACAAAAAATTTGACAAAATTTTTTAAGTTCGAAAATCGCGACAACATTTTTCGACAAAATTTTCCACAAAATTAAAAATTTTAGAATATTTTTAAGGAATTTCTATTTCTAATAAATTTAAGTTTATGCCTTTAATTTGCTCTAATTTTTTGTTTGACTGCCTTTTTTCCTCCCTTTTCCTCTCTATGAGGTTTAATTTGTAACATTTTTGCACTTAATGAACTCAAAGTTGAACTTAATTTGCATGTTTTGTAATTGTTTAATTAGGTTTAGTTGTTGTTGTTGTTGGTGGCTTATAATTCAAGTGATGGATATGTGGACCTCCGAAGGGGTTCCATGCATCCCATGAGTTATGGGGAAAAACACAGTTCAAATATTGTAGTAAACAATTTTTGGCAAAGGCTGTCGTTTAATGAAAATTTGCTGGGGGGAAATTGAGTTTTGAGGAAAAAAGTATTGTGACTAATTAAAAAATAAGCTAATGAAATATGTTCATGAACAATTTTCTTTTTAAATTGAGTGTTTTACCAAAAAGCCTTTATTATTGAATTTTAAATAATTCCTAAAAACTCTTTATTCCCTAAAAGTCCATTAAATATGGAAATTTGCCCATTACAAGTTTCATTTTTTTTTTGTATTTTCCACTTGAGATCTGTAAAAGAGCCATTGCAACAAAATCTTCACTTATCAATCGTCTGCCCCATTGTTGCAGTAATATGGAAAAACAGAAGTAAATGGACTTTCCATTTGTCCATGTCAATTCCCAGTAAATCCAGTTATGCCTTTGTCGCCGCCAAGCAGCAACCCACCACACTCATTGAGTCACTGACTCACGCACTCACTCACTCATAACTCATGCCCCCATGGTGCAGTACTCAAGAATGAGGACAACGATAAGAAAAACCGCATTTTCTATGGCACAAAATCATTAAAGATCAATTGAGAAGAAATTGAATTGAAAGGCGAACAGTAAAAAATGGAAAAAATAAAATCCACAATCAAAT
Source organism: Stomoxys calcitrans (assembly GCF_963082655.1). NCBI lineage: Eukaryota > Metazoa > Arthropoda > Insecta > Diptera > Muscidae > Stomoxys > Stomoxys calcitrans. Next base: position 171,967,631 of record NC_081554.1, read on the forward strand.
CGATCCATAAGACGCAACAAGCAACAGAAGATTTTTTCCGGGAACCCAACACGAATCAACCAACCAACACCATCATGTCAATGGAGAAGCGAACAATACGCCGCAGACGACGATAAGAATTTGTATGAAAAATTACTTCAATGATGAAGGAGTACCAATATGGCCACAATGCCACAAAAGGGGTTCGGGTGGCAGGGGTGTGAATAAATTAAATATGCCTGTTGGAAGTATTGATATGGCATATGCCATAGCAAGAGGTGAGGGAGGGTAAGGGCAGGCACCGCCACCCAGTGCTCATGGGTCACATGGAATAACAACAATAATAAATGTTCACTTAAAAGATATCAAACAGGAAACATGTGTTGTGCGTAGTTTGTTCTTAAAAAAACCGGCATATTATTCAACCAGAAGTGTGTAAAAGACTTTTTTTTGTGGTTATCGGGTAAGTTGTACTCAACCACATTAGGTTTTTTTTTGAGACTTGAATCAATGCAATTGCTTAAAAATTCAAAACATCGTTACATAAGGAGAAATTCTTTAGCAAATTCAGTGGACATTTTATTTCAAAGCTAATTTAGTCAACATTTTATTCTAAAGAAAATTTTGTGAAAATTTTATTTCCATAGAAAATTTTGTCAAAATTATATTTCTCTGTTTGCGCTTTTCAGCGCTTTTCGACAGGTTCCACTGTAGGCAACTTGTATCTCGCCTACAGTGGAACCTGTCTCCTTACGAAGAGAGAATGTTCCATTTACAGAAAGCACAAAATACCCGAGTGTTTTGCTGGACAGAAAACTGAACTTCAAATCCAACATTTTGGAAAGGGCAAGAAAGGCAACTCTTGCCCTATCAGCTGCAAGAGAGCCATTGGCAAAAGTTGGGAGTTTAGACCGCGTGTTATGCATTGGGTATATACTGCAGTTGTCAGACCTATAATGCTATATGGTGTTGTGGTTTAGTGGACGGCGCTTCAAAAATCCACCTACCAAAGGATGGCTTGTTTATGCATCACAGCCGAACTAAGGACGACACCATCTGACATTGTGGTTGGAAAAATTGCAGCGACCTCTGCCGTGAGGTTAAGGGAGCTTTCTCATTTGCCATGTGGCGGCTACGGACAATGTGTTATCCTTGATACAATATCCAATGTTCCAGGCAGTGTGGATGACACCCTAACTGAGCTGATTTTTGATAGAAAGTACTGTACCACCATTCCTGGTAGAACCGATTGGAACTACGATATCCCTGGTAACAAAAGCTTCTATATGGATGAGTCCAAACGAAACGACCAGATGGGCTTTGGGGTGTACTCAAAAGATCTAGAACTGGTCAAGGTTACCCGACCACTGCAGTGTGTATCAAGCAGAGATCCTTGCAATTAAGAAAGTGGTGGAATGGTTGAGATATAATGTCATTATGACGATTGGCATGAATATCTTCTTAGACAACCAGGCAGCCATTAAATCCCTGGACAACGTATTTCGGAACACAAAAACCGCCCTCGACTGTTGCAGATCTCTCAACGAGTTGGCTGAATACTACCAGGGTGCCACGTGGCAGAAATATCCCAGTGAATTGTAAAGCGGACGATCTTGCGAGAATAAGAACTAGCCTAAACATTCCAGGGATACTGGGTATGCTTCTAAAGACATGTAAGCTAAGTTTTCAGGACCAGGCCCGAAGGACAACGAATGATAGATGGTCATAAAGAGGGGGCTGTGAGCATTCCAAAACTATGTGGCCTCATCTAGACTTGAAGAGGTCTACTACCGCTTTGCTGTCATGGGCTAGAACAGACAGGTCACTGTCTAATCGGAAAACATGCTGATAGACTGAAGGTTGCCAGCAATCACTTTTGCAGAAACTGTGAGGACATCGAAGAGAAAGAGACTATAGAACACCTTATGTGTCAGAAGGAGCTCCACTTTAGGTTGTCATTTCTTTGAGAAACTGTCTGATTAAGCGGATGTTATTAACATTCGCCAGTTATTGGGCTTTTTAAAGCGATCTGGAAGATTGACCGGTAGGAACTAGAAGGCAGCTGACATATAGACCGATCTCTCGATTTAGGGTCTTAGGCCCATAAAATTCACATTTATTATATAATTTTGCTGAAATTTGGGACAGTGAGTTGTGCTAGGCCCATCGACACCGTTCTGCAATATGGCAAAAATCGATCCAGATTTGGATATAGCTGCCATATAGACCGATCTCTCGATATAAGGTTTAAGGCCCATAAAAGCCACATTTATTATCCGATTTTGCTGAAACTTGGGAAAGTGAGTTGTGTTACGCCCCCCGGCATACTTCTGCAATATGGCTCAGATCGGTTCAGATTTGGATATAGCTGCCATATAGACCGATCTCTCGATATAAGGTTTTAGGCCCTTAAAATCCACATGTATTATCCGATTTTGCTGAAATTTGGGACAGTGAGTTGTGCTAGGCCCTTCGACATCTTTCTTCAATTTGGCCCAGATCGATGCAAATTTGAATATAGCTGCCATAAAAACCGATCCACCGATTTAGGGTCTTAGGCCCATAAAATTCACATTTATTACCCGATTTTGTTGAAATTTGGGACAGTGAGTTGTGTAAGGCCCGTCGACACCCTTTTGCAATATGGCAAAAATCGATCCAGATTTGGATATAGCTGCCATATAGACCGATCTCTCGATATAAGGTTTTACTCCACTAAAAGCCACATTTATTATCTGATTTTGCTGAAATTTAGGACAGTGAGTTGTGTTAGGCCCTTCGACATCCTTCTTCAATTTGGCCCAGATCGGTGCAAATTTGAATATAGCTGCCATATAGACCGATCCACCGATTTAGGGTCTTTGGCCCATAAAATTCAAATTTATTACCATATTTAGTTGAAATTTAGGACAGTGAGTTGAGTAAGGCCCGTCGACACCCTTTTGCAATATGGCAAAAATCGATCCAGATTTGGATATAGCTGCCATATAGACCGATCTCTCGATATAAGGTTTTAGGCCCATAAAAGCCACACTTATTATCCGATTTTGCTGAAACTTGGGAAAGTGAGTTGTGCTAGGCCCTTTAATATCCTTCTTCAATTTGGCCCAGATCGGTGCAAATTTGAATATAGCTGCCATATAAACCGATCCACCGATTTAGGGTCTTACGCCAATAAAATTCACATTTACTACCCGATTTTGTTGAAATTTGGGGCAGTGAGTTGTGTAGGGCCCTCGGACATCCTTCTGCAATTTGGCCCAGATCGGTTCAAATTTGGATATAGCTGCCATATAGACCGGTCTCTCGATATAAGGTTTTGGGCCCATAAAACGCGCATTTATAGTCCGATTTCACTGAAATTTGACACAGTGACTTAGGTTGGGCTTTCCGACATCCGTGTCGTATATGGTTAAGATCGGATTATTTTTAGATATCGCTACTAAAAAGACCAATATTTTGTTATACACAATTGAACGATGACTTGCCCTAATTAGTATTTGGTCCAAATCGGAACATATTTCAATATAGCTGCTATGGGTCATAAGGTATGTATTTTTTATCGGATTTTGACGAAAGGTGATATACATATATACTCGAGGTGGTGGGTATCCAAAGTTCAGCCTGGCCGAACTTAACCCCTTTTCGCTTGTTATAGAAAATTTTTTCAACATTTCATTTCTATATAAAATTTTGTCAAAATTTTTTTTTTAGAAAACTAGCTGAGCCTGGCCCGCTCACAAAACTATCCTTTGAATATTTATTTCAGCTTTCAATGAAATACCATGCTACGAAAGTGATAATATGTAGGTCGCTGGACCTACAGTATAATAATTTTTTTTGGTTGTTAGATGTTCTCCATTCTAAAAAATTGTATAGGAGTCCGATATTCTCATGGGGATTTTGGAAGTGGAAAGGGGCCCAGGATGGTGGTTGGTGGGTTTAGGGTGTGGTATGGACCCGTAGAAGCTTGGTCCAGAAAGCGGGTATCAATTACGTGCCCTACTCCCCAATGCCTTTCGTTTGAGCCCCATATTGCCGTGGTCGATAAATACGTCTGAATTAGGGGTGTTTTGGAGGCTGGGATGATCCCCTAAATATTTGGTCCCAGATTCGTATTCTACTCTCAAATACCTTTTATTTGAGTCCCATACTGTCGTGATTGGTCTATATAAATATTTAATGGATTTTGGAGGTGGGTGGGCCCCCGTAGATACCCTATCCGAAATTTGGATACCAAATTTTTGTTTTCGCTTCAATCCCATCACCCATCTCCAAAATCTGGCGTTTCTGAAAATTATGGGGGAAGGAGAATAGTCCGCTCCCTTTCAGATATCAAAATAGGTAGTACCCTATTTTCACCCCAGGATCATGGTCTGCCATGCCATCGGCGAAAATTTCAACAAAATCGGTTTAGCCGCTTTTGAGTCAATACGGAACAGACAAACAAGCACAAATTGATTTTTATACCCTCCACCATAGGATGGGGGGTATACTACTTTCCTCATTCTGTTTGTAACTACTCGAAATATTCCTCTGAGACCCCATAAAGTATATATATTCTTGATCGTCGCGACATTTTATGTCGATCTAGCCATGTCCGCCCGTCCGTCTGTCCATCAGTCAGTCTGTCGAAAGCACGATAACTTCCGAAAGAGTAAAGCTAGCCGCTTGAAATTTTGCACAAATACTTCTTATTAGTGTAGGTCGCTTGGTATTGTAAATGGGCCATATCGGTCCATAACGTGATATAGCTGCCATATAAACCGATCTTGGGTCTTGACTTCTTGAGCCTCTAGAGTGCGCAATTCTTATCCGATTGGAATGAAACTTTGCACGACGTGTTTTGTTATGATATCCAATAAGTGTGCCAACTATGGTTTAAATCGGTTCATAACCTGATATAGCTGCCATAAAAACCGGTCTGGGGTCTTGACTTCTTGAGCCTCTAGAGTGCGCAATTCTTATCCGATTGGAATGAAACTTTGCACAACGTGTTTTGTTATGATATACAACAACTGTGCCAAGTATGGTTCAAATCGGTCCATAACCTGATATAGCTGCCATAAAAACCGGTCTGGGGTCTTGACTTCTTGAGCCACTAGAGGGCGCAATTCTTATCCGACTGGAATGAAACTTTGCACGACGTGTTTTGTTATGATATCCAATAACTGTGCCAAGTATGTTTTACATCGGTTCATAACCTGATATAGCTGTCATATAAACCGGTCTGGGGTCTTGACTTCTTGAGCCTCTAGAGTGCGCAATTCTTATCCGATTGGAATGAAATTTTGCACAACGTGTTTTGTTATGATATACAACAACTGTGCCAAGTATGGTTTAAATCGGTTCATCACCTGATATAGCTGTCATATAAACCGATCTGGGGTCTTGACTTCTGGGGCCTGTAGAGGGCGCAATTCTTATCCGATTTATCTGAAATTTTGCAATACGTATTTTATTCTTACTTTCAACAACTGTGCTAAGTATGATTCAAATCGGTTCATAACCTGATAAAGCTGTCATATAAACCGATCTGGGATCCTGACTTCTTGAGCCTCCGATTATTATCCGATTTGTCTGAAATTTTGTACGACGGATTCTCTCATGACCATCAACATACGTTTTTATTATGGTCTGCATCGGTCGATAGCCCGATATAGCTCCCATATAAATCGATCTCTCTATTTTACTTCTTGAGCCCCCAAAGGGTGCAATGCTTATTCGAATTGGCTGACATTTTACACAGGTCTCCAACATATAATTTAATTGTGGTCCAAACCGGACCATATCATGATATCGCTCTAATAGCAGAGCAAATCTTTTCTTATATCCTTTTTTGCCTAAGAAGAGATGCCGGGAAAAGAAGTCGACAAATGCGATCCATGGTGGAGGGTATATAAGATTCCGCCCGGCTGAACTTAGCACGCTTTTACTTGTTTTTTTTTTATTTTCAAAATTTTTTTATAGAAAATTTTAAAAATTTATTTGAATATAGAATCTTATTTGTATAGAAAGTTTTTTAAACATTTTTTTCATAAAATATTTTTAAAAAAATTAAAAAATTTTTTTTTATTAAATTAATTTTTTTAAGATGTTTTCCTCCAACATGTTGTCTTTATTTTCTCCAATTTCCAATATCAATGTTAACGTCACAACGTCTTCTCTTGCATTTCTTTCAAACTCCAATATTACCTAATTATGAATCATCCATTAATTTCATAACAAAAACTCAAAAACAAATGAAAAGCTTTGTTTTAGGAACAAACTTAAAATCGACGACAAAAACTGGATTTCCAGCTGTGTTTCTTTCTTTTTTTGAATAGGAAGAAAGGGTGTTTTAAAGACATTCCTTAGTTATTTGTTGCCAACGACACCACAAAATGTGTGTGAATCAATTTTTATTCTCAGTAAATAAAAGTCGCCATTGTCTAGTGTTTTTTATATCTTCTAACAATTGACAGAGCCACACTGCTTTTCAATACAGAATGAAAGCTGTTAGGGGTTCTTTGTGTGCTGTACATTTAAGACGCGATTCAATAAAGACAATTAGAGTTTAAAATGGACTGATATAAGAAAAAATGTCTACTAATAAATGAACAATAAAAAATAGGAATATAAAAATAAGGAATTAAGAACTAAAATTTGTTATAAAATTTTCGAAAGAAATAAAAAAACTGAATAGAGACCTAAAATTTTTTGTAGAACTTTTAATAGAAATACAATGTTGAGTAATTTTCTATAGAAAAATTTTCATACATTTTGATAAAATTTTCAATATGAATGAAATTTTGTTATAAATTTCCAATAGAAATAAAAATTTAGTCAAGTTTCTATAAAAAAAAAAAAATTTTGACAAAATTAACTTAAACAAAGATTTGACCAAATTTTTTTTTTGAAAATTTGTATTTTCTTTAGAACCAAATATTGTCCAGAGGCTCAGAAAGTCGATCTAGGAGATCGGTTTATATGGCCAATATAAATACAGTGCCATACAAGGCACAGTTGTTGCAAGTCATAACAAAACGCAACGTGCAAAGTTTCAGCCAAATCGGATAAGAAATACACCCTCCAGAGGCTCAGTAAGTCAAACTTTCGGTTTATGCGACAGCTATATCAAAACCCCGAACGGTTTGGCACATCAAACCCCCACACACCCTCACCTAAATAGTGTTACTCTTTCTCTCTCTCCATTTGTTTCTCTTACTCTCACCACTAATACTCCCACCTATGGTTTGTATTCACACCCATAACGAATGCTTTAGAAAAAACACAACAACAATTTGCTGTGTTTATGCTTCTTCTTTTATTGAATACTAATTCCTCATTTTCATAGCTCTTCTTTAAAGAAAATTTATTTTCATATATAAAGGGTGATTTTTTTGAGGTTAGGATTTTCATGCATTAGTATTTGACAGATCACGTGGGATTTCAGACATGGTGTCAAAGAGAAAGATGCTCAGTATGCTTTGACATTTCATCATGAATAGACTTACTAACGAGCAACGCTTGCAAATCATTGAATTTTATTACCAAAATCAGTGTTCGATTCGAAATGTGTTCATTTCGTTTCCCTGCGAAATTTGGTCCGATAATTGATATTCGACAGACTGGGATGAAGCGAGCAGCTGATGTCGTTGAGCGAAGAATCGTCGAATAGCGTCGTCGGGATGTTGCCTGAAACCTTACCAGTATGCCTTCTGCCGTTGTTGTTGTTACGTAGCCACATTCATATGTGCAGGTAACCATCCTAGTCAGACTCCAAAGGTGAGCAAGCTCGTTCTGGTCCAAAGGACTGATTGCCAAGGCAACGTTATGGCCATTGGTTATTTAAATGTAACAATAACTCGCCTTGTCATATAGAGCCGGTGCCACCAGGCCGCTCACTGAAACTCTCCCGGAAGACGCAGGCGAGATGGGTCCATACTGAACGGAATGGTGTATTTGTTGTTGTTGTAGACACATTGCATGTGGAGGTAGCGATTCTCGTCAAATTCTTAAAGGGTAAGGTCGTTCCGGTCCATAGGACCGATCGCTAGAAGAACGTGATGGCCATAGGCTATTTAAAGGCACCAAAAAAGAACTCGCCTCGTCATATCGAGCATCATAGGCACTCAGTATTTAATCAAGAGCCGTTGCCGCCCAGCCTCTCACTGAGACTCTCCACTCGATACCACAGATTGTTCGCGGCTGCAGTTGCAGCTACTCCGTATAAGATGCATATCACTATCCGCAACCTGTGGGTGCGTTCGGTAGCTCTCAGCTGAGCTTTTTGTTATTGTTGTTGTTGTAGCCACATTTTCATGCGGAGGTGGCGATCTTTGTCAAGCTCCTGCAGGTGAGCAGGTCCAAAGGCCCGATCGCCGCGGAAACAGGGTGGCCATTGGTGATTTAAAGGCGCCAATTGTGCAAAAGCCGGTGCCGCCCGGCCTCTCACTGAGACTCTCCACCCGATACCGCTGATTGTTCTATACTGCCGTTGCGGCTACTCCGTATGGAGCATTCTACTATCCGCAACCTGTAGACGTGCCGGGTAACTCGCAACTAAGCCGAGGGCGACGATGACGTCGAGGGCGATAATGACGCCGAGGGCGAAGATAACGCCGAGGGCGATAATGACACCGAGGGCGATAATGACGCCGAGGGCGACGATAACGCCGAGGGCGACGATAACGCCGAGGGCGACGATAACGCCGAGGGCGACGATGACGCCGATGGCAACAATGAGGCTTGATCCCACTGCGGTCAATAATCGCACAACACCTTGCAACGTGTTCAGTGTGACTATATTCCGTTAATGACGCAAGGCCAAAGCAAGATCGGATATTCACCGACTCCAAGCAGCGGTTAAACCTCACCTACACCGACCGATGATGGAGGAGATTCTGATAAACCGAACAAAATCTCGCTTTGGGGTTGTTTAAAATACAGAACGGGCCAGGAGTTTGCGAAGAAGGCACTCCGCAATATGCCTCTGCCCTGAAGGAAAAAGGACGAACACGTACAATGGGGCGTCAGCCTTGCCGATAAAGCACTCCATCGTGTCAATCCGGTACGTACAACCGGCTGCCATGGGATCGCATGAGGTCCCTTATCATTGAGCTGGAACTTTAATCGGACATCACTAGAGATGGGCGATGGGTAGAAGTTATTAACCCGGAAAATTGGGTAAGTACCCGTGTATTAACCCATATATTCCTAAAAGCTGGGTGCTAATAATTTTTCCGATATCTTGTGTATAAAAACAATGTTCAAAAAATTTTTGATGTTTTCGTATTCTTTGTATATAAACCTGACCTTCTGATCTCATAAAATTGGAATTTAGTTATATATAGCCGCTTTATAGACCAATCTTCAAACTTAGTCTTGAGCCAATAAAATGGTAATTTTTTATCCCATTCCGGTGAAATTTGGTACATTTTTGGGTAGGGGTCTAACCCATTTCTGTGAAGTGTGGTCCGGATTGGGCCATATCTGGATATAGCTACCCTATAGACCGACCGCCAGATCTCCCGATATAGGGTATTAAGGTCATAAAATGTCCATTCACAGTGAGCTCTAGTAGATTTCTTCCCATTCTTGCCAAATGTGGTCCAGATCGGACCATATTTGGATATAGCTGTCATACAGAGTATTGGGCTTACAAGAGGAGCAGCATTATTCATCCGATTTCGATTAAATTTGTAGCAGTGAGCTTTTTCTACACATTTTTCTGTTGAATATCATCCAAATCGAACCATATATGGGTCCGAGAAGCATTTTTCATCACATTTCGATTAAATTTAATACAGTGAGCTTTGGTACCCCTCTACACTCTATTGTTGAATATGGTCAAAATCGGGTAATGGCTTGGTTCGATTTATTTCGAGCTTTCTCAGAGATCGCACTATTTGAGTCGTTATTGATGGGTTCTCCATTCAATGAGCATAAATTGACCGCAGGTGTACCCCAGGGCTCTGTTTTTTCTCCTTCTCTTTTTCTAATTTTCATCAACGATCAACAGATCGAGTCAGACATCGAATCCGATGTACTAATTTGCGGATGACAGTAATCTCCGCCATTCGTACTCATTCGACCATAGGCCGAGTCTTCTTCGAGAGATTGAGGACAAGAGGCGGGTTATGGACGATACACTCTGCCAGGATTTGCTGAACATTTTCGAGTGGGGTCGAATAAATCGAGTAGATTTTAATGCACGGAAGCCTCAGTGCTGATTGTTGTCACACAAACGATTCGCTGACCCATTACAATCATCTTTGTCTATCAACGGTATGGGTGTTGAGCAATCAGAAGCTCTTGATATTTGGGGCATGAAAATACAAAGTGTTATCCGTTGGGCTAAACATGTATTTGAAGTGTCTAAAAGAAGCATTCAAGTGTTTAGGCTTCCTCAAACGGTGTAAGAATTACTTCAATCCGTCTGATCTTCTTAACATCTACACCACTTTCTTGAGGCCGAAAATGGAGTACAACTCACATGTATGGGCTGGAGCTTAAAAATCATTCCTGGAGCTACTGGACCGTGTACCCCCTCTGTATACGGTGGCGATGGCGTTGATTAGGGACAGTGGGGTATCCAACTCTATTGCCTCCCTTAATCATTGACGCAATGTGGGTTGTTTGGCGCTGTTCTATCGGTACTTACATGGTGTTTGTTAGACCTCTGGCTAATGTTTTCCCACACACTTTGATATCCAAAGATTTAAGACAAATGCCAATAAGCACTACATCCTGTGGGAATTTTAGCCCTAATCTTTAGTGGTATGTTTATGGGAAAAATTTTATACGATTATTTACCCCTTCCAAATAATAAGTCTGCAATTTTTTATATATTTTTTTTATTTCTTTATTTTTTATTCGAAAATAAACTTAGGCAAAATATTTTTGAACAGAACATAGAAGGTTAGTTATAACAAAATCGAATTTGTATCAATCGTTTCTTAAATTTTTTTTTTTTGAATTTTTTAAAATAGTTAAGTTTCATAAAAAATGTTAGTCATTGATAATGTGGAAAATTTGTTTTGCAACATTTTGTATTTTTAAAATTTCAAAGCATGTAATTTAAAAAAATAGTTTTCAATGAAGTTATGCTTAAAAGGGTAATGGTGGTAAACATTGATTCGTTTAAAAATGGAAAATGGTATAGGTGTGGGGATACAAAAACCCTAAACTAGGGGGTTTTTTTTGCAATTTTTTCTATAATTCTATAATAAAATATTAAATACTGGGCTTGTGTTTTTCTTCTTGCTGTGTATCATGTCTTTTTATATAAAAAATATGAAATTTTGGGGGAAAAATATCTTAAATTTTTATTAACAAAAAATTAAGTTTTTATTCGAAGGTTTGGGATTTTTTTTTTTAATTTTATTGAATTTTGCAGAATATTAATGTTTTTGTTATTATTTTTCAAGTCAATAACAATAAAAAATATTAATTAATTAAATTATTACAGGAAATTATTTTATAATTTTTCGACTTTTTTATAATTTCTGTGGAAAATATTAAAAATCAGATATTATTTTTGTTTTTTGAAACTATTGTTCGAAAATATGTCACAAAAAAATATAACAGAAACCTTTTTTTTAATTTTTCAGAAAAAAAAATCAAAAAAAAAACAAAATTTTAAGAAATTTCAAAACAAAAAAAATGTCTCTCTTCTTGAAGGAATAGGTTTCTATAAAAAACATTATTTTTTTAAATTGTCATCCATACGTCCCTATTCTTCAGAAATCGAATCCCAAAAAAAAGTAATTTAAAAAAAAATAAAAAAATTTTTTTTTTAAAATTCCTACATCCATTAGAAAATGTTCTCCATTTGTTCTCTTCTTGCAGAAAAAAGGTTTCTATAATTTTTTTTTTTAATTTTCATCCATTCTTCTCTATTCTTCAGAAATAAAATCCAAAAAAAAAAAGAGAAAATTGAAAAAAAAAATTTTTTTTTCAAAATACCTAACTCCAATAGAAAATTTTCTCCGTTTTTTTTCTTCTTACAGAAATAGGTTTATATAAAAAAAAATATTTTTGTTTAAATTTTCATCCATACTTCCCTATTCTTCAGAAATAAAATCCAAAAAAAAAAAAAAGAAAATTGAAAAAAAAAATTTTTTTTTCAAAATACCTAACTCCAATGGAAAATTTTCTCCGTTCTTTCTCTTCTTACAGAAATAGGTTTTTATAAAAAAAATATTTTTGTTTAAATTTTCATCCATACTTCCCTATTCTTCAGAAATAAAATCCAAAAAAAAAAATTCAAAAAAAAAATTTTTTTTGTTTGATATTTCAAAAAATATTTTTTTTTTTTCAAAATACCTGCAACCAATAGAAAATTTTCTCAATTCTTTCTCTTCTTACGCGAAAAGGTTTCTATAAAAAACATTTTTTAAAATTTTCATCCATACGTCCCTATTCTTCAGAAATAAAATACAAAAAAAAAAAGAAATTTTAAAGAAATTTCACAAAATTTTTTTTCAAAATACCTACATCCAATAGAAAATTTTCTCCATTTATTCTCTTCTTACAGAAACAGGTTTCTATAAAAAACATTATCTTTTTTAATTTTTTTTTCATACCTCCCTATTCTTCTGAAATCAATTCCCAAAAAAGGGAATTTGAAAGAAATTCAAAAAAAAAAAATTTTTTCAATTACCTATATCCAACAGAAAACTTTCTCTATTCGTTCTTTTCTTACCGAAAAATGTTTCTGTATTTTTTTTTATTTTCATCCATACTTCCCTATTTTCCAGAAAAAAAATCTAAAAAAAGAAATGTTAAAGAAATTTCCCATTTTTTTTTTTTTTTTAAAATACGTACATCCATTAGAAAATTTTCTGAATTCTTTCTCTTTTTACGGAAATAGGTTTCTATAAAAAACATTTTTTTAAATTTTCAACCATACTTCCCTATTCTTCAGAAATAAAATTAAAAAAAAACGGAATTTTAAAGTGATTTCAAAAAAAAAATTCAAAATACTTACATCCAAAGAAAATTTTCTCCATTCTTTCTCTTCTTACAGAAATAGGTTTTTATAAAAAAAATATTTTTGTTTAAATTTTCATCCATACTTCCCTATTCTTCAGAAATAAAATCCAAAAACAAAAAGAATTTTAAAGAAATTTAAAAAAAAAAAAAATGTTTTCAAAATGCCTACATCCAATAGAAAATTTTCTCCATTCTTTCTCTCCTTATAGAATAAAGTTTCTATATTTTTTTGTTTCCAATTTTATAATCAATCAAAATTTTTAAAATTTAGAAAAAAATTAATTTTTTTTTTAAATAATTTCCCATTATGGAAATTTATTCGTTTGACTGATTGAAATAAATTTGGAAAAAATAGAAAATTTACTCCACTTTTTCTTTTCTTACAGAAATAGTTTTCTATAAAAAACATTTTTTTTAAATTTTCATCCATACTACCCGATTCTTCAGAAATGAAATCCAAAAAAAAGGAATTTTAAAGAAATTTCAAAAACAAATTTTTTCAATATTCCTACATCCAATAGAACATTTTCTCTATTCTTTCTCTTCTTACAGATTCAAGTTTCTAAAAAACATTTTTTTTTTTTAAATTTTAAACCTATTAAAATTTTTAAAATTTAGGAAAAATCAAATAAAATGTACTGCAAGGAGTCTCAAAAAAAAAATTTTTTGTTTTAAATAATTTCCCATTATGGAAGTTTATTCGTTTGTTTGTCTGAAATAAGTTTTCTTTGAAAGTTTCTCTGAAATAAGTTTTCTTTCAAAGTTTCTCTGAAATAAGGATTCATTGTCCCCCCAAAAAGAGTCTATTTTTTAAGGGAGGTCATCTAAATGCGTCAATTAAAAATCGTTAAAAAACCAAGAAAAATTTTATAGTTCGTTTCGGACCATAAATGAATACCGAACATCGTAGAAGTCATTGTGAATGCCGAACATTGTAGAAGTCATTGTGAATGCCGAACATTGTGGAAGTCATTGTGAATGGCGAACATTGTGGAAGTCATTGTGTAATATTTCAGTTTATTCGGATAAGAATTGAGCCTTGTAGGGGCTCAAGATGCAAAATCGGGAAATAAGTTGATATGGGAGCTGTATCTAGATATTAATCGATTGAAACCATATTAGACACGTATATTGAAGGTCATGAGAGAAGCCGTTGTAAAAAATTTCTGCCAAATCGCATGAGAATTGCGCCCTCTAGAGGCTAAACAAGTCAAGATCCCAGAATGGTTTATATGGCAGCTATATCAGTTCATGAAAACGATTTGCACCATATTTAGCATAGTTATTGGAAGTCATAACAAAACACCTCATGCATAATTTCAGCCAAATCGGATGAGAATTGCGCCCTTTAGAGGCTCAAGAAGTCAAAACCCAAAATCGGTTTATATGGCAGTTACATCAAAACATAGACCGGTTTGAATCATACTTAACACAAATGATGGAAGTGATACCAAAACACCACATGTAAAATTTCAGTCAAATCGGATGAGAATTGCGCCCTCTAGAGGCTCAAGAAGTCAAGATCCAATATCGGTTTATATGGAAGCTATATCAAAACATGGACCAATTCGAATCATACATAACACAGTTGTTGCAAGTGATACGAAAACACTACGTGCAAAATTTCAGTCAAATCGGACGAGAATTGCGCCCTCTAGAGGCTCAAGAAGTCAAGACCCAAGATCGGTTTATATGGCAGCTATATCAAAACATGGACCGATTTGACCCATTTACAATCCCAACCGACCTACACTAATAAAAAGTATTTGTGCAAAATTTCAAGCGGCTAGCTTTACTCCTTCGAAATTTAGCGTGCTTTCGACAGACAGACGGAGGGACGGACAATTTTAAAATTTAGACGTACGGACAGACTGATGGACATGGCTAGATCGACTTAAAATGTCATGACGATCAAGAATATACATACTTTATGAGGTCTGAGACGCATATTTCGAGGTGTTACAAACAGAATGACGAAATTACTATACCCCCATCCCATGGTGAAGGGTATAAAAAAAAATTTAAGAGACATTAAAGTGGCAGTTCGTATTTTTTCCCTCAATTCATTTGCTTCAACGATATAAAATCCCCCAGGGGTGTTTCTTTGTTACCCAAGGGTTTTGCAATATCTCCAAAGGTCTTCTGCGGAACCTTTAATGGAACTCTAGGGTGTTCAAAGAGAGAACATTTTTTTAATAATGACTTGAATTTCGATTTTTTTGTCTGCAAAGATAACAAAAATTAAATGATTTTCAGTTTTTTTAATTTCTTTTCATGTTAATTATCGGTTTTTTTTAAATATTTTTCTACAATAATATTTGAGCTCTATATGTAGCATTTTTTGTATGTGGGTCTTTAATGATAGGTATTGGCGTTCTTTTTGGATCGTTGTGAGTGTGTGTGTGTGTGATAATACTTAAATGCAAAAAACGCGTCACTTTCGTTAAACTTAAAGCGTAAATGAGTGTTTAGTGTTGGTTTCATAGAACAACAAAAAGAGGGAGCCATTGTGCAGGCAGTCTAGTCGCCACACTTTTTGACAAAGAAAAAAAGTTAGTTTAGCAAAATTTTATACCATATCGGTTAACTCTAAGTAAGACTTATAAGAAACAGCAAAGAGAGTGTAATGGGGGGTCTAATGGTGGTACGTGGGTGGTTGGCATCGTTTTGTTGGTTTTCGGTTTGCTTTCATTTATGCGTCTGGCATTTATAAACACAACAACAAAAATATGACGATAATTGCAGCAGTTTGTTTTAAGTTGAAATTTCTCTTTGTCTGTTGCCTGCTCCCTTAGAAAATACATGAAATGAAAACCCCTTCCACACTCTACTTCTTTTTGCTTTTGCCCAATGTCAGGGTGTGGTGTGATGTGGCCAATTGTGTCTTGCGTCTGTTGAACTCCAAAAAGTCCTCTTCCAATTTCTTGCGTGATTCCTCCAGTTTTCGTTTCTCCTCTGCATGATCCCTCTTTAATTTCTCAAATTTGGCATGCAACTCCTTTTCGGATTCTTTGAGTTCAGCCTCCTTTTCCTTGACACGCTGCACAAACATTTGACGCACCTCTTCCTCTTTGGCTTGAAGTTCGGCCAAATGATTAGAGCGTTTGGCTTCAAAAGTCTGTTGGAATGATATGGGCTTATTGTCCGAGTCCACATCGGAGAAACCCATTTCCTCCAAACGCTTCTGCCGGTACAATTCATAGTGGCGTGTATGGGTCTTCTCACGCATATCCTCCATATTGGTGCGTATCAGCATTTCACGCAGTTTCACAAAGTCACAGTGGGCCTCATTTTCCACTTGCACTGTGCCCCAAGGATATTGGCGGGCCCTTATCAATTTATTGCCCACTTTTATGAATTCGGTGGAGCCCACCACCGCAAAGGGCACATGGTCATTCATGGCCTGATTGGTATCGGCCACTGTCTCATCGTCTGTGGGGAATTGATAGATATGTACTCCATTGTTGGACAATTCCTGCATGATTTTCGATTTGAAACGCTGTAATTCAGCCTTGGATATGGTATCGGCTTTGGCTATGATGGGTATAATATTCACTTTGCTGTCCAACTTTTTCATGCACACCAAATCCAAGCTCTTCAAGCCATGCCCAGTGGGACATATAAAGTAGAGACACACATGTATGCGAGAATCATGACAGCCCACCAGAGAGCGTTTTATTTTCAATTCTTCCTGTAGATAAGCCTCGAATTGGGCATCGATATAGTCCACCACTGCCTTGAATGAGTCATCCTTGTTGATTTGATCGCCATAGCCCACTGTATCGCATATGGTTAGCTTAAGGCGTACATTGCTCTCCTGCAACTCATAGGTGTGGGCCTTCAATTTCACATTGGGCAGAGTATGCGAACTGGGCGTTGACTCAAAGCTGGTATTGAATAAAGTGTCCATCATGGTGGACTTTCCCAGACCAGTCTCGCCAATGCACATCACATTGAAGACAAAACCATTTTGCACGGATTTATTTACCAATTGGTCTGGCAGGCTGTCGAAGCCCACATGTCCCGACTGTTTGAGGGACCTCAAATGGGGTTCTTTTTTGGTATAGATTTCCACTTCAGCAGTCATAGTTTCACTTTTTCTTTACGATTTCTCACTTTGTGCTACTTGTTTCTTTTATTGAACACAAAATTTCTAATTTCACTCTTTGTTTTGTGATGTGATTATCTATCGTTTTTCAATCCACAATTTTTGGTTCTTCTTCGATTCACTTTTCAACGTTTAGTGTGTGTTGTGTTGTCTTCTTCGAACTGAAAAATTTTTTCAATTAGAATGAAATGCATCAGCTCGGTACTATCACCAACACCATGACACACACTTCCGTCGATTTCTTCATTTCATTTAGCTTTCTACTATCCCGAGACACAAAAACTCCATAGTCATCTCTTTCTCTCTTATGGTTGGCAAAGGGAGTTGTCAAAATTTTGTATACATTTTTAAATGAGACAAAATGTATATTTGACAGTTACCGACTTTGCTGCTCTTTGTATTGATTTTAATAAGGCGAGCTCTGAGAGTAGAGAGAATAATATAAAATACAGCTCTCTTTCTCTCTCATTTTGGTGGCGCGTATATGTGTGCCATAGCTAATGTCTCGTCCATACATAAAATGTAGACAGAAAATAAATACAAGAAATGTCTACTCATGTTTTCTTTGCGTTGCTCTTGCTCTTTGTTTTTTTTTTAGTTTGTTTATGCGTTCGCTGGCGCTATTGTTTCTTCAATATGGGGCTGCATTATTGTTTTACATGCATAACAACAACAACAATTAACAATTTATGAGGGCAAAATGCTAGATCTTGCTAACTCATATTTTTTTTTATTCTTCAACATTAATCAGTTTTGGCATTTTTATGGAGAGGTATGGAGACAGTGTTGCCATACAAAATCAATTTCTCACATAACCAAGAAAAAAACAATGGTTGGTATTGCGTTCGATTTTCACGAAATTTTTTTAGCTATGACTTTTCTTAGATAATAGATTTTGAAGCAAAAAAAAAACTTGCTGATTTCATTCAGTAGGATATTCCCTCATTACTAATGAAACAATTTTAACAAACGTATTTTGTTATCATTGAGATTTTTGTAGTTGTTATAGCACTAAGGCGGCACCCCTTGCCGATGGACGGACTCCATTGGTTCAATCCGGTGTATTTAAAAAAAGTATTCACGAAAAACATGTGTTTTTTAAATGTGAAGGCTTAAGCTGGCAAAATATCCGAAAAATTAACAAACCAAAGAAAATAAGCAAAGATGTAGTATAGAGAGGAGAAGGCCTTACAGGGCGCACCGCCAATTGCGCTGAAATTTGGTATGTAGATGTGGGTTGGCCCCGTGAACACGAATTTGAAGTCCTGTTTTGAGGCAAAGGCCCCTGGTCCCTAGGGGCCAAAAACCGACCCTAGGTGGCCCAACCAAGGAAATATGGGTATCAAATGAAAGGTATTAGTGAGTAGAAAAATTTGCCAAAATATGTCTAAAAATTGGACTCGGGAAGGACCTACGGGGACTTGAGAATTTTGAAAACCTTAGCCTTAGGCAATATGGGTATTAAATGAAAGGTAGAATAAAGAAGTAGTTTACGATAGACTTCCATAGGAGTATGAAGACAAAAATGACACATTTTTTAAAAACATCGCGCGTTGGGAAATTTTTCGCTTGCCGCGCTTTTCTTCGATTTTTTCCTATAAACTTCCATATATATCAACCAAATCAAAGCAGTAAAAATACAGCGTGCCCCCTTGCCATATATCTGAAATCTTCCCTCCAAAAAAAAAAAAAATAGGAGTAGAGCATATTAAATCCCGTCTTAACATCCTCTTCGATTTTGCTTTTCAGTCCAATCTCTGAACAATGTTTGAAATAACAGAAAGAAATCTGCTACCCGCCATAACGAGAACAGATCTGCGTAGGTAATAACATTCTTGAAATGCACTGTCAATCAAACGACCCTTGGGGTAGGTATAATTTTTTGTAAAACGTCTGGAACAATATCTCGAGGGTCTTCGAACTGAAAGTCTGTGGCCTTTAACTCTTTTACAGTGAGTTCAGTTGTCACGGCTAAGGAATGAATACGATCTTCCAAAACACTGATCAGAGCTTGCACCATGTTAAACGTGAGACCATGATTTTGCTTTTCCGCAGCTATGCCCCGGAGAGAATTCAATACCTCGAGATGGATATTGAAATCAACATATATTGCTTAAATTCAAGTTTAAGTCGCATTTCAATGGATCTTAAAGTCGAAGTCAATAGAAAAGGGGGTTTTAAAACAACTTTCTTCTGCAGTGCTATTTGCAAGATAACAAAACTATTCTTTTTTTTTAGACAAGATTAAACTAAACTTGTGTTACGAAAATGTACCGAATCTAAACGTTAAAATGGAAAAGGGTACTGAAACCTTGCTTTTCCATAGGGAAAAAGTACTAATCCCTTTCCTTTGCGAAAATGTACAAAAACTTCTTTTTCCTTTGGGAAAATGTACAGACATTACCTTTCCATTTGAAGAAGAGTTATATAATTACCATTCATTTGGGAACGGTTTCTTAAACTCTCCGTTTTTTGGAACGATTACAAAAACAATCACTTTCTTGGGGAAAATAATCCATCTAAACTTCGCTTTGAGAAAGGGCAATAAGAATTTAATTAGGAAAAGGACAATAGGTATTTTCTTTGGGAAAGGGCAAAAAGAATTTCCTTAGGGAAGGTGAATATAGCACCATTTCCTTTGGAAAAGGCTAATATAACACCTTATATTTCCTTCCTTTATGAAACTAACGTTCATTTGCAAAAAAAACTCTAAAAACACCCCAACATTTGAGAAATAGTGCTTAAACCACTATTTCCTTTGGGAAATGATACTAACCTTTGGCAAAAAAACTAAAACCAACCTTCCCTTTGGGAAGTGATACTAAAACCACCCATCCCTTTTGGAAATGGTACTAAAAAACGCTACGAAAAACAACCTTTCTTTTTGGAAATGGTACTAAAAACTACCTTTGCTCGGCAAGTTGTACTAAAACGACCTTTTGCTTTGGAAAATGGTACTAAAAACACCCTTTCCTTAGGTACTTAAACCACATTTTCCTTTGGGAGATTGTACTAAAGGCACCCTTTCCTTTGAGAAAGTGCGCTAAAAACACGTTTTTCTTTAGGACATTGCTCTAAAAAGGCCATTTCCTTTGGGAAATGGTACTAAAAACACCCTTTCCTTCAGAAAATGTTACTAAAACAGGTGTTCACAAAACTAAAATCTAAATAGTTATTTAAATTGTTTAATACTATGTTTAGTTTTTCCCAGGATTCACTGAATAAGGTTAAGCCAAGCGATCAGCCGATATACTTTTTTTTTAATATTTGGCAGTACTTGGCATTGAGGATGTCAACTTGTTCTCTTTTTACATTCATTCTTTGTTTACGTTTTCTCCTATATGATGACATTTTCAATCGTCAGATTTGACATCCTTAATGATGTTTATGGGGCCTATCCACTTTGTGTTTTGCATGTGACCTAACCTTCTATTAGTGAATCCTGAGTTTTTCCTGGGTTCTGTCAAATTATTTAATTTTCAGCCATGGAGAGAATTGAAAAAAATCCATTTTATACACCTCTGTACGAAAACCATCATTTTTTTGGGAATTGGTGCCAAAGCCTCTCTTTCCTTTGGAAAAAAACACGCTTTTCATTGGAAAATGGTACTAAATCCAAAAATTCTTTTTGTAAATGTTGTGTAAAACTACCCTTGGATTTTGAGATATTGTACTAACTTTTTGGGAAAGTGTGCTAAACAACAATTTCTTTGGGAAAGCAACCATTTCCGTGGAGGAAAAGGTGAAAACTGAACAAATTCCATTGGGGAAGAGAGCCAAAGCAACCATTTCCTTTGGGAAAGGATATCAATACTACCCTTTCCTAGGCTTTCCTTTGGAAAAGTGTGCTAAGAATACCATTTCCCTCGGGAATGGGTACCATAACTAATCTTCCCTTTACTATAGCTTCCCCTTCCTTTGGGAAGGGGCACAAAAACCACCCTTTCCTTTGAGAAGGGGTACTAAAACTACGATTTTCTTTGGGAAAGGGTACTAAAACTACACTTTCGTTTGGAAATGGATACTAAAACATACTCTCATTTGGGAAAGAGTTCTAAAACTACACTTTCCTTTAGAAAGGGGTACAAAATCTTACCTTTCCTCAGGGAAAGGCTACTACAAATACCCTTTCCTTTGGGAAAGGATAATAAAAATACGCTTTCCTTCCTTAAACTACTCTTCCCTTTGGGAAATGGAATGTAAATTGCCCTTTCCTTTGAGAAAGTGTACTGAAATTACAATTTCCTTTGGGAGAGTGTACTAAAACTAAAATTTACTATGGGAAATTATAATAAAACTACCCTTTTCATTGGGAAAGGGAGCCAAAACTATCCTTTCCTTTAGGTGGGGGTATTAAAACCACCGTTTGTTTTGAAAAAGGATAATTTAATTAAACTTTCCTTCGGGAAAGGGTACGAAAACCACCCTTTGCTTTCGAAAAGGGAACTAAAACAACCACATTCCTCTGTAAATGTATACTAAAATTACAGTTTCCATTGGAAAAGTATACTTTGGGAAAGAGTACTAAAACTAACTACTCCTTTGAGTAAGAGTACCATAACAACCCTTTCCCTTGGGAAAGGGTACTAAATCTTCCCTCTTCTATAGGGAGGGGTTCTATAAACAAAGCTTTCCTTTGGGAAGGGGCACTAAAATAGCCATTGTCGTTGAGAGGTGTACTAGAATTAACCATTCTTTTGGAAAAGGTACTAAAACTACACTTTTCTTTGGAAAGAATTACTAAAACTCCTTTGAGAAGGGATACTTAAACTAATCTTTCCTTTGGGAAAGAGTACGAAAACCACCCTTTGCTTTCGAAAAGGATACTAAAACTAACGTTTCCTTTGTAAATGTATACTAACATTAACGTTTCCATTGGAAAAGTGTTTTAAATCCGACACTTCCTTTGGAAAAAGTAACTTAACCAGCATTTTCTATGGATAAAGGTACTAAACCCGCAAATTAAATTGAAAAATTTACTAAAATAACCTTTCTTTGGAAATTGGTATATACCAACTAGAAAGAAAGGAACACTCTTTGTATTAAAACTTCTCTTTTTATTGTGGAAAAGGTACCGAAAAAATCTTTCCTTTGGATAAGGGTTATAAAATTAAATTTTTAAAAGAGTTTTATAAAAAGCTGCTTTCATTGGAAAATCGTACTAAACTACCATTTCCTTGAAAAAATGTTCTAAAACTACACTTTCCCATTAGGAATTAAAACCAATTTTTGTTTAGAAATCTTAAGAAAAATTACGCTTTCCTTCGGCTACAAAAATAAACCTCTTGTTTAAAAAAATGACTTAAATTGCCCTTTTTAACCAAATCTAACTTTCCTTTGACTGAGGGTACTTAAACTAAATCTACTAAAGCGGAATGCATAATAAAACTACATTCCCTTCGGGAATAGTTACTAAAACTTCCTTCACTTTGGGAAAGAGTACTAAAAATTGCTTTTTCGGAATAAGTAAATAGAACTTCATTTCCTATGAAAAGACTACTAAAGCTATTTTTCCCTTGGGAAAGAGTATTTAAGCTAACCTTTCTTTAAGAAAAAGTACAAAACTACCCAATGATTTGGAAAGGGAACTACCCTTTTCATTGGGAAAGGGTACTAATGGTAATCTTTCTTTTGTGAAGGTACTAAATTAGTCTTTTTTTGGAAAAGAGTACTTATACTATCTTTTCCACAAAAACTTTATTTACTTTTACAATTTCACAAAATTGTTTCATAGCTCTATAACGTCCAATAGTGTGTGCGCTCCATGAAGTTATGCTTTTCCATCCTATTTAAGGAATTAAAATGTCATACTTATTTTGCTTAAATTATTATGTATTTGCTTATACTGTCCCTCTGCGTATCACACAGAAGTTCTTTATTTTTTATTTAATTCCGCGTTTATCAAAAAAAATTTGCTTTACAAATCCTAAAATTTGTTTACAACATGTAATTAGCGCCCATTCTGACAGGTGGCAACTACGTAAACAATGAATTAAGTCAAAATAAGACTCTCAGCTCTTCTCACAAAGAAGAGAGCATAAATGGTAGGGAAGAGATTAAAAAAAAAATAACCATAACCACAAATCCCACAAACATTTTGAAGATTTTTAAAAGAGATGATGATAATAATTGAATTCAGCAGCTTTATTTATATCTTTAGATGAATATTTAAAACTTTTTTACAAAATCCATTGAAGTATAATAGAAATAAGTTTCATTCCATTAGATGAACTGGTTTAGAGAAAGAGAGCAGCAATTAACCTCGTAAATTGAGAGAGACAGAAAGAGAGCACTTAGCGACAGTTGGAGAAAAACTGCTTAATAAACAAAAAAAAAAAAAACACAAAAAAATAGTTCCACTAAATACAATTAAGCAAAACTACAACAACAAGAAAAGGTAAACAGTTGTTAAAAGAAAAAAACAAAAAAAAAAACATAAGAGCCATAGACGCAAACGCGATGTTTGTCTGATGGCTCTTTGATAATGGATGCTGGCTGGCTGACGATGGGCGATGTAGAAAAAACATAAAAACGAGAAAAGGTAGCTGTAACAACAAAAACAACAACTACTAAACGAAACTAGACAAAAAAGTCAATAAACGGCTGCCGCCACCACATGATGGAAGAATTACAAAAAAACCTTTATTTTGAGCAATAAACAAATGAAACTTACCTTGTTTTTTTGAGATTTGATGAAAGATGATCTAGAGGAGAAGCTAGTAAGGACTGGGTAATTAATCCTCAAGAATAATAATTGTAAATTCTTGAATTGAACACTTCTCTTTTGTGGGAAACACTAAGGTTAGGCTAAAACACTTGTAATCGATTAGACATTAAAACTTCTTTTCTTTTTTGCCTTCAAATCATTTATGGGAAAATTTAACAGACTGACCGGCAGATATTTATATTTATGCTCTGATTTTATAAATTCACTTTAATTGTGGTATATTTCTTTAATATTTTCAATCACTTTTCTTTTGATTTTTCTGTTGCTGTTGTCTGTCGCCCACAGTTGGTGGTCGCTGGTTTCAATAACTCCACAAGCAAACGCATACACCAAACGCAAACACTGGTGGCCAAGCCAAAAAACTAGAAGGAACTCCTTCCTTTGGCATCAAAATAAAAAACACTTCACACGCACAATAATTGCCACACCACTACTCACTATACTCTTTATTTTTATTATTTGCCACTCATTGATTTTCTTTCTTTCAAATTAAAACCAAGAAAAACTTACAAAATTTTGACGCACAATTATCACTGCAATTCACTTTGCATGGCCATAGAAGAAAATCATTATCATCATCAATGGCTTCATCATTTTGATCACCTTTTTTTTACTATTCCCGGCGGATGGATTGCTTGCTATCTAGGTGTCGTTTGTGTTGCTCTTCACAATAAACAGATTCAATTAAATAATGACAATGATTGTCGTTTGTTGTGTATATATTTTTTTTTATTTATTAATTATTTCTCGCCACCGTCCGTCACACGTTTTGTTTTTTTTGGTGGTTTGTTTGTTGTTATTGTAACAACAACAACGTACTTTACAATCCCTAACAACACAAACGAACGCTTTGAAATTTCACAAAACACTGAGAGTGTATTTTTTTCCATCGGCCAATGTTGCTAAAACTTGTTTGAGATAAAAGAACGAACCCCCAAAAACAATGATGGCGCACACACACCATGACAGCAACAGCAGCAAGCAACAAGAGCTCGGCTGCTTTGTATTCTCCAGCTGGAATTTTTCTTTTATGCTCACTCTCTCTCTCTCTCTCTTGTATTTAATGATTCTCTGACAATCTGACATATGTATGGGGAGAATGAGAGAGCTCATAATTCTGACCAGAAAAAGGAAGCGTGTCAGATAGAGATGGTTATAGGGTTATGTATCATCAAGCTGTCAAAGTTGAAGTTTGACTTTATATTTGACAAGAACAGTGTTGTAAAGTGATGAAATAACAGTAATAAAGGGATTTATACACGTTGTAATTGTAGGTTTGTTATGGAAAATTGATTTTGATTGAAAATTAAAATGAATAAAAGTCAAAGAAAGTGGATAAAGAATTGTAAAAATTCCATTGCAGAGAAATCATTGAGCTCATCTGGAAAGAGAAACAAATGAATATTGTAAAATTTCATGATTTTCTATGAAAAAATCTCGGTAAGTGTTCATTTATTTAATTTTGGTTTTCTTAACCGATTGTTCTCATCAGCTGAGTAGCTTGGAGTGACCAAGGACTGTTGTTATAGTAGCCACATATTTGAATACGGAAAAAGCGTTCCTTTGAAAACTCCCATAGATTAGCAAGTTTGTTTCGGTACGTTTGAGAGACCACCCAAGGAATGTATTAGCCATTGTTAAATAAACAATGGCGCCAATAATTCGCTTTGTCACATTGAGCAACATAGGAAAGCTCTGCACTCCATACCGCTGAGTAATTGCAACTACTACGTATAGAGCATTCCACTATCCCCAACTTTTGGGCGGTAGCTTCCAGCCTTATCAACCTCCTATAGGTTAACAAGTTCATTTCGCTCCGTTTGACCGAACACCCGAGGAATGTATTAGCCATTGTTTAAAGGCGTCAATAATTTGCTTTGTCATATTGAGCAACATAGGAACGCTCTGCACTCCATGCCGCTGAGTAATTGCAGATACTCCTAATGGAGCATTCCACTATCCGCAACTTTGGACGCGCCCTATAGCTTCCAGCTGAGCTTCTCATCAAACAGAGCAAAGCTAAAAGTTCCAAGCTGGGTGGTGCTCATAGTATACCTGGCAAAAGTGCAGTTTACGGGGAAAACATTTGCACACCCCCCAAATTGACCCAAGGAAGACGAATATGAAGTTTTTGGGGATCGGGCCTGGAGGCCCCAAAACGGACCTTCTCCCTCATCAAGTGAAAGTGTACGGAGTATAAGCAATATGGTAATCAAATTAAAGGAAATTTTGGTTAGAATACAAAGATGGCGGAAAAAATGACATGAAGTCCATTCCGAGGCTCCAGGGCCTTGAAAAATTTGAAGCCCTGTTGAATAATTTTGAAAAAAATGTGTATATGTATATGAAAAAAAGTTACTGCTATCGTTGGTGTAAAGGGGCATAACCTTTGCCCATGTTCCTTACTGGAATGTTCATGAGAAAAAATTTGCTATTGTTGGCGTTTCGCCAGTGATTAACGCGTGGAGGTGATAGTCAGATTTTAATGCCTTTTAGGACTTTTATTATCGTGAGTACCACGGAACTGGCTATTTTTGTTTTTATATTCGTATTCTACGCAAAATTTCCATAAATTTGGGTATGATATTGCCAATGTTCGGCGTCATTGCGCCTAATCCGTGTTTGCGATTTCCCCCGTAAACTGCACCTTAGTCGTTATCCCCTACCGGAGGTCCCGTTATGCTGATGTAACTCTGGTTTTCTTGGACAGGTTTTTATCATCGTTTCAAACGGTTGGAAGGGCCAGAAGGGACGTGTTGGCGATATCCTCAAATAGTTTCGCATGGCTTACAGTGTTGAATGGCTTCGATAGGTCCAGTGGCACGAGGACCGTCCTATTATATGGCCTAGGCTGATTGAAACCACGGCAAATGTGTGCGGTTATGGCATGCAAAGCAGTTGTTCTGCTATGCAGTCTTCGAAATCCATGTCGATGCTCGGCGAATGGAAATTCTCCTACGACGAGGCTCGGGAGGAGTAATGCCTCAAGCGACTTAGCCACACTTGTGTATTCGACCGGCTGGTAAAAAGCGATCGACTGCTGCGTTAATGATATCTCGGAATTTCCACTCGGCAACTAGCACATCCGAGGGGGGTTTCAGTTCTTTGAAGCGGCGATTGGTGTATTCTCTGAAGCCAGCTCAATTGGCCTTCTTCTGACTGATAAACGTTCGGCGCTCAGAGGTTATGAAGTCGGGTGGTCTGTCAATGGTGTGACTTATAGGGAGGTGGTCTAATCCCAAAGAAATCACCGCTTGCCAGGATACGTGACTTATGAGATCAGAGAATGCAATGGATATGCCTGGCGAGCTACTACACCTCCTCCTAGTCCTAGTGGGGGCATCCTCATACACCGTGCAAAACGTCAATCTGCTCTGCCAAAGCTATGCCCCGCTGGTCGTTACCTAGGCGAGAATGCCATGAAAAGTGATCCCCTAGAACCAGACAATTATGGCCAGTTAGTAGCCCACCTATATCGGGCTTGTAAGCCTGGCCATTAATTGGGACACAGCTACCAACCGGCGGTATGTACACGTTGTATAGCTCTATCTCGGCAGTACCAGACCTGACTGCTATCCCCATGCATTCCATGCAGGGGTCACTAGCGCCATGCGCAGGCGAGATAGGTTGGGCGATCCTTATGTAGCACATTGTAACCGTGACAACTGTGCAAGCTGCAGGTGTTGGTCAGCTTTGTTTCCCGAATCGCTGCGACCAATATGCTCTTCCGACTCATAATGTCCACAATCTCATCGATCTCACCACAAAGTCCGTTGCTGTTTAACTGCATGAACGATACACTTCCCGGCACTGGCCTGGCAATATTTGGGCTGGGATGCTGCCGTTACGTCACATAGTCCGACGACGAGAACGCAGAAGGCGATGACGACCACGCTTGTGACCCACTGCTGGCTATGTTCGCACAGCACCTTGACACATATTCAGTATGACTATACTCCCGTAGTGAAGTGAGGCCAGAGCAAGATTGGAAGTAAGTTCTGGCAAACCGAACAGAATCAGGGTCCGGGGTTCTTTTCAATCCCGGTTCGGACCAGAAGCGTGTGGAGAAGGCATTCCGGCATGTGCCTGCCTCTCCCATGACGAAAAAAGACGAGCACGTACACTGAGGCGGCAGCCCTTGCCGATGAGGAGTTCCATCGGGCCAATCCGGTGCGTACAAACGGCTGCCATGGGATTGTAATCCCAAACCCCCCTAAATCGGACATTTTTACCGACCATGGCAATATGGGCTCAAATGAAAGGTATTTGCGAGTAGAATACGAATCTGATATCCAAATGTGGGACCAAGTTTCTGGGGGTCCACCACTTCCCCAAAACACCCCCCAAAATAGGACTTATTTACTGACCATGGAAATATGGGGCTTAAATAAAAGGTTTTTGAGTGTAGAATGTGAATTAGATATCCTAATGTGGGACCAAGTGTTTGGGGGCCGTTTCTAACCCAAAACTTCCTCCAAAGAGGACAAATTTACGAGCCCCATTACGAAATTTACGATATGGGGCTCAAATGAAAGGTCCTTGGAAGTAGAATACAAATCTGACTTCCAATTATGAGACCAAGTGTTTGGGGGGCCGCTTCTACTCAAAAACATCCTCCAAGAAGGAAATTTAAGAAATAGCAATATGGGGCTCAAATGAAAGGTCTTTGGAAGTAAGGCACGATTCCCCATAACAAACCCCATAACACCACCCAAATAGGAAGTATTTGCAAACCATTGCAATGGGGCTCAAATAAGAGGTATTTTAGAGAAGAACATGAATCTGATATATTTTCAAGGCCAAATCTCTGAGTGGCCACCCCATCTCCAAAAACACTCTCCTAACAAGTCATGTTTTTCAACTATGGAAATATGGGGCTCAAATAAAATGCATTGGGGGTAGACCACGAATCTGATATATTTTCAAGGCCAAGTCTCTGAGTGGCCACCTCATCTCCCAAAACACACGCCAAAACGGTCAAGTTTCCGCCTACGGAAATCTGGGGCTCAAATGAAAGGTATATGCGAGTAGACCACGAATCTGACATCAAAATTCGGGACCAACTGTCTAGGGAACGTCCCACCACCATAACAACCTCCAAATAGGACGGGGGTTGTTATGGTCTTAAAGACCCAAGACATTTTGGGTTTTTAAGACAGTGAAGCTCGATATTGATAGTTTTTAGGCCCCATACCCCAAATCGGACAAACTTGCTGACTTTTGCAAGAAGGGGTTTAAATGGTATTTGAGATTAGAAAACTAATTTGATATATAATTTCGAGTCCAATGGCAGTATGGGGTTCAAATATATTATATATGGATATATGAAAATAGACCACGATGCTGATATATTTTCAGGGCTAAGTGTTTGGGGGACCAACTCAATTTTTTTTTTAATTTTTTCCACCGCCTTTCCCCAAATTTTGACCCCAGGAACACAAATCTGAAGTCCGTTTTTTGCGCAAAGGCTCCTGGGCAACCCCTGGGGCCAACCCACATATTACCGCGTGTAGTAGGTCAATTAATGTAATAGGTACATGAATATGGTAAAGTTGTAATGTACCAAACGTAATAGGCATTAAAAAAAATAAAAATTTGGCAGTTGCTTGGTGAACCCCAAAAAAAGCGGTGAAGGCGAATTTTTTTTTTAAGTATGGAATTTGATTTTCGCGAAATGAAGGAAAATCGTGCGATTTTTTTAAAATTTTTTAGTTGTATTTAAATATGGTATTTGTTTTGAAAAATTAAGGAAAAGTATCGAAGGCGAAAAATTAAAAAAAAAAATGGAGCGAATTTTTTGGATTTTTTTTATTTTTTCTCTTTAGAGATCTTTTAGAGCTTAATTAATTTCTATGCATATCTATCGTTATCTACTCATTAATACCTTTCATTTGATACCCATATTGCCTAGGGTTAGAGGGTTCAAAATTCTCAAGACCCCGTAGGTCCTTCTCGGGTCCAATTTTTAAAAGCTTTCTTTTGCATATTCGTAATCTACTCATTAATACCTTTCATTTGATACCCATATTGCCTATGGTTAGAGGGTTCAAAATTCTCAAGACCCCGTAGGTCCTTCTCGGGTCCAATTTTTAAAAGCTTTCTTTTGAATATTCGTAATCAACTAGTTAATACCCTTCATTTCATACCCATATTGCCTAGGGTTAGAGGGTGTCTAAATTCTCAAGACCCCGTAGGTCCTTCCCCGGTCCAATTTTTGTTTTCGTTTCCCGGGTCATGTTTTTGCATATTCGTAATCTACTTGACAATACCTTTAAGTTGATACCCATATTGTCTAGGTCGGACCACTTCTCCCAAAGGGGGGTTTTAGGCCCTAGGGGGGTCCATGGGCCTTTGCCCCAAAAAAGGACTTCAGATTCGTGTTTCTGGGGTCAACCCGCAACTACATACTAAATTTCAACGCAATCGGAGTGGCGTCCGGAAAATGCATTTTTGCCATTGAATTTTCACGAAATTTGGTAAAAATTATATAAAAATTTTTAAAAAAAAAAAAAAAAATTCAAAAAATTTTTTCTATAATTTTCAATTTTGAAAAATTTACAATAAAAACCAAACTTTTGGAGAAATTTTCTACAAAAACCAAATTTTTTATAAAAACAAAATTTTGACGAAAAGTTGTATGGAAACGAAATTTTGAAGAATTTTTTTATGAAAATCAAAATTTTCAGAAATTTTTTAAAAAATTCATATTTTTATGAAAATAAATTTTGAAAATCCCGAATGCTCTTAAATTTGAATTCTTTGCAAAATCTTCAACTTGCCTATTCTTCATCCAGATTTTATTGCCTTTTGAAATTCGTCTACCAAAAATGCACTGCATTCACATTTCCTTCAAAATAAAGTCCTGCTAGAGGTAAGCAACTAAAAAAAGCACACCAAATAAGAAAAAGGACTTTTCTTCTTTATGCACTACACTTCTAAACCGGACACCCAAACAATTTGTCTCAAGCAAATCCTTTTATACGTTTCCAGCTATTTTTTGTTTTTTTGCTCACTGCCCTTTTCTTTCCTTCGCGTTCAGCGTTTGGCTCAAACAAAGAACAGAAATCGCAGTAATCTAACAAAAGAAAGTAATCCGGGACACATCGTGGAAGCTGAAATCACATCCTTTACAAATACGCCAAGAAGTCAAAAAGATAAGCGCACAATTTCCCTCTCACAAAAAAAAAAAACGAAAAGACAACTAAACCAAAGGATAAGGAAGAAAAGATCGTAGGGAACATCAAACAAAAAAAAAAAAAAAAAAAAAAAAAAACACAACCAATGCAAGAAATATTCAAAGAAACGAAATGATTTCTATATGCCGGGCACAAAAAAATGGACAAAACGTGACATTGCAGCAAAGGCAACAGAAGTTAGCAGGCCAACTAGCAGCAGTAGTAGCCGAGGAAAAAAAGACACTGAAACAGACAGACTTTGGGATATTTCTTATGTCATTTTAGTGAAGTGAGCATGTGTGGGATTTGGACAGATGTGAAGTTAAAAATGAAAATTTCAAAGCAGGGAAAAAGACAAAAATTTGTTTTTAATGCAAACGTTGCCATAGATGGCCGTGGCGAACATTTCAAACAACAGTTGCATTTAAAGTGCCTAAAAGTATACTTTAATATTTAGACCCCAAATGCCAAAAGTAACAGCTCAAGTACTAAGCAAGGATTTTGCGTCATCATGCGAGAGAGTGTTTAGAGAAAGTATTTGTACACTGACAAAAATAAACAAGGAAAAGCGTGCTAAGTTCCGAATCTTGGAACAAAGTAAATTTAGTTTATTTTACATACCAAATTTCTGTCAAACCAGCAAAAATTAAAGCTCTAGGAACAGAATAAGTATGATCGAGGGACCGGTTTACATGGGAACTACAATATATCAAGTTCTTGACCGATTTAGACCGTACTGGGCACAATTGTTGGAAGTCATAAAAAATACTACATAAATTTCAGCCAAATCGGATGAAAATTCCAGCTTCCAGCGGCTCAAGAAGTCAAATCGAACACTACGTGCAAAATTTCAGCCAAATCGGACAAATATTGCAGCTTCCAGGGGCTCAAGGAGTCAAGTAGGGAGATTGGGTTATATGGGAGCTATATCAGGTTCTTAGCCGTCTTGGATCGTACTTGACATAGTTGTTGAAAATCATAAAAAAATACTACATGCTAAATTTCAGCCAAATCGGATGAAAATTTCAGCTTCCAGCGGCTCAAGAAGTCAAATTAAGCCAAGTATGGTCTAAATCGTTTCACAACGTAATGTAGCTCTCATATAGTCCGATCTCGGATCATAGCAGAACACTATCTGCAAAACTGTAGCCAAATCAGACAAAAATTGCGGTTTCCAGGGGCTCAAGAAGTCAAATCGGGAGATCGGTTGGGAGCTATATCAGGTTATAGACC
The DNA here is from genome assembly GCF_963082655.1 of Stomoxys calcitrans. Classification (NCBI taxonomy): domain Eukaryota; kingdom Metazoa; phylum Arthropoda; class Insecta; order Diptera; family Muscidae; genus Stomoxys; species Stomoxys calcitrans. Next base: position 171,999,831 of record NC_081554.1, read on the forward strand.
GATTTGGACCTTAGGTTAGGTTAGGTTGAAAAGAGGGTGCAAGCCAGTAATCGGCTTGTTTTTAGGAATTTAAGTTAGGAATTCCGTGCTACTCACAAAATCCTTAATTGTATTCAATATCACTCCCCTTAGTTGGTTCGTGTCTGGTATTGTGTCTCCATCTGAGTGCCGGTACCTGTTAGACAAAGAAAATGCTCCAACGTCTCATCATCTTCCCCGCATGCCCTACACATGCTATCACTTGCCGCACCGATTTTACATAAGTGAGCTCGAAGTCCTATGTGTCCCGTTATGATACCAATAGCTATACTGACCTCCTTCTTGGTTCCTTTCTGTAATAGCCTCGTCTTCTCACGATCTGGATCCCCCCATAGGATTTTCGCCGTCCTAACGACCGTTTCGCTGTTCCACAATGTTGCATGCGCATTTGTCGCCCAGTCCCTTAACTCGGACTGCGTCGACCCGAAAGGCTTCGGGTTAACCAAGTTTATTGACGGCAGTCCTCTGGCCTTCACCGCCAAATCGTCTGCCCTTTCATTTTCCCTTACACCGTTATGGCCCGACACCCAAACGATGCAGATTTTGCCATTCTCATACACTGCAAGACTGACCTTACCGTCCCTTATGGCAATTTTACTGTCGGTAACGATGTTCACACTCGACGTACTCGTGTTAGCACCACACCATTTCACGCATTCCGTGATCGCCCGGATCTCCGACTGCAGGACCGTATTATGGTCAGGCAGTCTAAAACAGATCTAAGTCCCTGGCATAAAAGCTTTATTTATTACCCGATTTCGCTGAAATTTGAAACAGTGAGTTGTTGTAAGCCTCCCGACATTCGACCCAAATATGATCCAGATCAGACTATATAGATATAGCTGGCTTATGGGCCGATGATGCAATTTAGATTCTTAATTCCATAAAAAGCGGATTTATTGCCTGATTTCGCTGAAACTGTATAAGACTTGTATAAGAGTTCTAGGGACTTGAATAAAATACGATACAGATATAGCCCCTATTTAGATATAACTATGGATAGGGCAGTGGAGTTATAATAAAAATGGATGATTAATGGATACTCACCACATCCACAGTTCGGCACGGACGAACTTAGCACGTTTTCATTGTTTTTTTTTTTAATTTTTTATAAAAAAAATTAAATTTTTTTACAAAATTTTTTATAAAATTTTTTTAAAAAATTTTTTATAATTTTTTTTACAAAATTTGTTATAAATTTTTTTTACAAAATTTTTTATAAAATTTTTTTACAAAATTTTTTATAATTTTTTTTACAAAATTTTTTATAAATTTTTTTTTACAAAATTTTTTATAAAATTTTTCATTAAATTTTTTTGCAATATTTTTATAAAATTTTTATCAATTTTTTTTAGAAAATTGTCTAGAGAAATATAATTTGTACAAAATTTTCTATAGAAACCATTGTTGACAAAATGTATGTAGAAAAAAATTTGCCATTATTTGATTAAAGTAAAAATGTGACATATTCTTTAAAAATTTGCTCTTATTTTTTATCAAAAATTTTTAATTAAAAATTTTTTTTATAAATTTTTTTAAAATTTTTTTTTTTTTAATTTTTTTTTAATTTTTTTTTTTTATTTCCTTAAATATTTTTATAATTTTTTTTATAAAATTGTTTTAAAATTGTTAAAAAATTTTTTTATAAAATTATTTTATAAATTTTTTTTATAAAATTATTTTATAAATTTTTTTTATAAAATTATTTTATAATTTTTTTTTATAAAATTATTTTATAAAATTTTTTTATAAAATTATATTATAAAATTTTTTTTATAAAATTATTTTATAACATTTTTTTATAAAATTATTTTATAAAATTTTCTATGGAGAATAATGATGACAACATTTTTATAGAAAAACAAGTAAAATGGCGTTAAGTTCGGCCGGGTCGAACTTCTGATACCCACCACCTCGGGTATATATGTAAACCATCTTTTGTCATAATTGGGTGAAAAATGCATAATTTATGCACCCATAGCAGCTTTATCGAAATATGGTCCGATTTGAACCAAATTCGACACGGACATTGAGAGGTCTAATAAGTACAACTCATTGTTCAATTTTGTAGAACAAAATATTGGTCTTTGTGGTAGTCATATCCAAATATAGATCGATCTGAACCATAAACGACGTGAATGGCGAAAAGCTTAACGTCCGTCACTGTGTCAAATTTCAGCGTAATCGGATAATAAATCTGCGTTTTATGCGGCTTAGACTTTAAATCGAGAGACCGGTATATATGGCAGCTATATCCAAATCTGAACCGATCTGAGCCAAATTGAAGAAGGATGTCGAAAGGCCTTACACAACTTACTGTCCCAAATTTCAGCAGAATCGGATAATAAATGTGGCTTTTATGGGCCTAAGACCCTAAATGGGCGGATCGGTATATATGTCAGCTATATCTAAATATAATGCGATCTAAACCATGTTTGGGTAGGATGACAGGGGCCTCAAAACAACTCACTGTCTCAAATTTCAGCAAAATCGGATAATAAATGTGGCTTTTATGGCCCAAAGCTTCTACATCGGCGGATCGGTCTATATGGCAGCTATATCTAAATATAATGCGATCTGGGCCATTTTTGAATAGGATGACAGGGACATTAAAACAACTTACTGTCCCAAATTTCAGCAGAATCGGATAATAAATGTGGCTTTTATGGGCCTAAACCCCTAAATGGGCGGATCGGTCTATATGGCAGCTATATCCAAATGTGGACCGATATGATCCAATTTGAAGAAGGATGTCGAAGGGCCTAACACAACTCACGGTCTCAAATTTCAACAAAATCGGATAATAAATGTGGCTTTTATGGCCCAAAGCTTCTACATCGGCGGATCGGTCTATATGGCAGCTATATCTAAATATAATGCGATCTGAACCATGTTTGGGTAGGATGTCGGGGGCCTTAAAACAACTCACTGTCCCAAATTTCAGCAAAATCGGATAATAAATGTGGCTTTTATGGGCCTAAGACCCTACATGGGCGGATCGGTCTATATGACAGCTATATCCAAATCTAGACCGATATGAGCCAATTTAAAGAAGGATGTCGAAGGGCCTTACACTACTCACTGTCCCAAATTTCAGCAAAATCTGATAATAAATGTGGCTTTTATGGACCCAAGACCTTAAATCGAGATATCGGTCTATATGGCAGCTATATCCAAATCTGGACCGATATGAGCCAAATTAAAGAAGTATGTCGAAGGGCCTAACACAACTCACTGTCCCAAATTTCAGCAAAGTCGGATAATAAATTTGGTTTTTATGGGCCTAAGACCTAAGACCACCGTAGCGCAGAGGTTAGCATGTCCGCCTATGACTCTGAACGTCTGGGTTCGAATCCTGGCGAGACCATCAGAAAAAAATTTTTCAGCGTTGGTTTTCCCCTCCTAATGCTGGCAACATTTGTGAGGTACTATGCCATGTAAAACTTCTCTCCAAAGAGGTGTCGCACTGTGGCACGCCGTTCGGACTCGGCTATGCAAAGGAAGCCCCTTATCATTGAGCTTAAACTTGAATCGGACTGCACTCATTGATATGTGAGAAGTTTGCTCCTGTTCCTAAGTGGAAAGTTCATGGGCAAAATTTGCATTTGCTAGACCTTTAATCGGCGGATCGGTCTATATGGAGGCTTTATCAGGATATAGTCCGATATAGCCCATCTTCGAACTTAACCACAAAAAAAGAATCTGTGGAAAGTTTCAGCTCAATATCTATATTTTTAAAGACTGTAGCGTGATTTCAACAGACAGACGGACAGACGGATAGACGGACGGACAGACGAACGGACTTTTATATACATTTTTATACAAGTTTGGTATAAAATTTTCTGAAACAAGTAACAGCGTGCTAAGTTCGGCCGGGCCGAATCTTATATAACCTCCACCATGGATCGCATTTGTCGAGTTCTTTTCCCGGTGTCTCTTCTTAGGAAAACAAATGAAAGGAAAGAATAAAAGAAAAGAATTGCTATGCTATTGGAGCTATATCAAGTAATGGTCCGATTCGAACCATAATGAAATGAATGTTGGAGACCACAGTAGAAGTCATTGTGAAAAATGTCAGCCAAATCGAATAATGAATTCGCCCTTTAAGGGCTCAAAAAGTAAAATAGGGGAGCTGTATTAGATTATAGACCTATTCAGACCGTATTTGAGACGTATGTTAAAGGTCATGGGAGAAGCCGTTGTCGAAATTTCACCCAAATCAGATAATAATTGCGCCCTTTAAAGTCTCAAGAAGTCAAGATCCCAGATCGGTTTATATGGCAGCTATATCAGGTTATGGACCGATTTGAACTATACTTAGCACAGTTATTGAAAGTCATAACGAAACACGTCGTGCAAAATTTTAACGAAATCGGATAGGATTTAGGTCCTTTAAAGGCTCAAGAAGTCAAGACCCCTGATCGGTTTATAGGACAGCTATATCAGGTTATGGACCGATTTGAACCATACTTGAAACAGTAGTTGGAAGTCATAATGAAACACCTCATGCAAAATTTCAGCCAAATTGGATATGAATTGCGTCCTCTAGTGGCTCAAGAAGTTAAGATTCAAGATCGGTCTATATGACAGTTATATCAGGTTATGAACCGATTTGAACTATACTTGGCACAATAGTTGGAAGACATAACGAAACACGTCGAGCAAAATTTTAGCCAAATCGGATAGGAATTGCGCCCTCTAGAGGCTCAAGAAGTCAAGACCCCAGATCGGTTTATATGACAGCTATATCAGGTTATAAACCGATTTCTACCACATTTGGCACAGTAGTTGGAAGTCATAACGAAACACATAGTGCAAAATTTCAGCCAAATCGGATAAGAATTGCGCCCTCTAGAGGCTCAAGAAGTCAAGACACCAGATCGGTTTATATGGCAGCTATATCAGGTTATGTACCGATTTAAACCATACTTGGCACATTAGTTGGAAGTCATAACGAAACATGTAGTGCAAAGTTTCAGCCAAATTGGATAGAAATTGCGCCCTCTAGAGGTTCAAGAAGTCAAGACCCCAGATCGGTTTATATGGCAGCTATATCAGGTTATGGACCGATTTGAATCATACTTGACACAATAGTTGGAAGTCATAACGAAACACGTAGTGCACAATTTCAGCCAAATCGGATAGGAATTGCGCCCTCTAGAGGCTCAAGAAGTCAAGTCCCCAAGATCCAAGATCGGTTTATATGACAGCTATATCAGGTTATGAACCGATTTGAACCATACTTGACACAGTAGTTGAAAATCATGAAAAAACACCGCATGCTAAATTTCAGCCAAATCGGATAAAAAATTGCTCCCTGTAGTGGCTCAAGAAGTCAAGATCCACGATCGGTTTATATGACAGCTATATCAAAACATGGACCGATATGGTCCATTTATAATCCCAACTGACCTACACTAATAAGAAGTATTTGTGCAAAATTTCAAGCGGCTGGCTTAACTCCTTCGAAAGTTAGCGTGCTTTCGACAGATGGACGGACGGACAGACGGACGGACAGACGGACGGACATGGCTAGATGGACATAAAATGTCATGACGCTCAGGAACATATATACTTTATGGGGTCTGAGACGAATATTTCGAGGAGTTACAAACAGAATGACGAAATTAGCATACCCCCATCCTATGGTGGAGGGTATAAAAATGTTGATAAATTTTTGCGAAAAAGTTAAATTTTTTTAGAAAATAATTTTGTTATGTTGACAATGTTTTTCAGGATATATACATATAACCCTTGCCCTTTAATACCCTTAAAACTCACAAGTGTGCGCTTCTTCTTCCCCCCCACATACGTACATGCGTATCGCTTGTATAAACGAGTTTAAAATATTAACGCGAATACATGAATATATCGAAGCTTTGCGAATTATGGTTCATTGACATGAAATTCTCACGCGTTACTCGCGTTGCTACAACAACTCTGAGGATTTGTTTTGATAGCTTTTTGGAAGAACCTTTTGTTTTGTTGTTGCTTTTTTTGCATCAAATAGGATGCTAAGCCCTAACCAAACGGAGGGCAACTACTATTGGGAATGAGAAAACAGAATGCTGTTGACTATTCCAGTGATGTGAGAGTAAGAGTTTGAAGGATGGTTGCCAAGGCTAAGATACCAACCGTATGGCATATGGCGTTTGCCTTAAAGGAAGGTAAAGCCAAATTCGGAATATTTGCTTTGTAAAAGGATTCCCAAGAAGCCCTTTTCTTGGTCCTATTTAAACGTTGATATTGTTTTTATGATCTTCCAAGAATTCCACCAACAAATACCGCGTTTAATTTTAGTCTATGCAAATCATAGGCAAGAGAAGCAGAAAAGTCTTTTCTTGCCACGAAAAAAGAAAAATCTCAAATATTTGTCAACTGCTTGCCTTTGTTTTTCTATGAGGGAGGAGTTATTGGAATTTAGTAGCTATGTTGGTGTTGAGGAAATATTTTTGTTTTGATTTATTTTGAGTCCTTTGGTTTTTTTTCTGCTGGCTTACTTAAGGATAAAAATATGTTGTCTTGGTAGTCGCAGCGGGTGGGTGGGAACGCTATGATACGTTGGTGAGGTGTGAAGCGTAATTTGGTTAAATTTAATCATTCATCACCGAAGCTTAAAAAACAAAAATAAATATGAAAATATGAACACATCTGGAGATAATTTAAATTTTTAGTGGATTTTTTTGGCATAAAAGTGTCGTGGCATGGCCGAAAGTGCAGAATTGTGGACAAAAAAGTAAAGGCGAGCTAAGTTAGGCCGGGACGTGTCTTGGGAATCCCTCAACATGGATACTACTAAAAATTTATACATGGGAACTATATCAGGTTATAGACTGATTTGGACCGTATTTGGCACAGTTGTTAGAAATCACAACGGAACACCACATGCAAAATTTCAGCCAAATCGGACAAAAATTGTGGCTTGTAACGGATCAAGAAGTCAAATCGGGTGAACGGTTTATAGGGGAGCTATATCAGGTTATAGACCGATTTGGACTGTACTTGGCACAGTTGTTGGAAGTCATAACAGAACACTACATGCAAAAGTTCAGCCAAATCGGACATAAATTACGGCTTCCAGGTGCTCAAGAAGTCAAATCGGGAGATCGGTTTACATGGGAGCTATATCAGGTTATAGACCGATTTAGACCGTACTTGGCACAGATGTTGGAAGTCATAACAGAAAACTATGTGCAAAATTTAAGCGAAATCGGACAAAAATTACGGCTTGTAAGGGCTCAAGAAGTCAAATCGGGAGATCGGGTTATATGGGAGCTATATCAGGTTATAAACCGATTTGGGCCGTACTTGGCGCAGTTGTTGGAAGTCATAACAGAACACTACATGCAAAATTTCAGCCAAATCGGACAAAAATTGGGGCTTCCAGGTGCTCAAGAAGTCAAAACGGGAGATCGGTTTATATGGGAGCTATATCAGGTTATAGACCGATTTGGACTGTACTTTGCACAGTTGTTGGAAGTCATAACAGAACACTACATGCAAAATTTCAACCAAATCGGACGAAAAGTGCGGCTTCCAGGGGCTCAAGACGTCAAATCGGGAGATCGGTTTATATGGGATCTATATCTGGTTTTGGGCCGATTGAGACCGTACTTAGCACAGATGTTGGATGTTATATCAGAACACTACGTGCAAAATTTTAGTGAAATCGGACATAAATTGCGAATTGTAAGGGCTCAAGAAGTTAAATCGGAAGATTGGTTTATATGGGAGCTAAATGTTAATCTGAACCGATATATCCCATTTGCAATTCCCAATGACCTACATCAATACATAGTATCTGTGCAAAATTTCTACACGTCCTATTGAAGGGTATTTAGTGGGTGGGCTGGTCCCAGACTCCGTTATAATTGTGCATACCAGATTCGTAGTCAACTCCCAAAGACCTTTCATTCGATACCCATTTTGTGACGTTGGATATTTACGCCCGTTTTAAGAGTTTTTGGGGTTGAGGAGGCCCCGTAGACACCTTGGACCAAATTCTTATAACAGATGTGTACTCAGCTGCCAAATATCTTTCGTTTGATACCCATACTGTCCCAATCGGTAAATATGTCCTGTTGAGGGTTTTGGGGGATTCCTCAGACACCATGGAATACATTTTTATATCAGGACTGAACTTTATCTTTAAATAGCTTTCATTTGATATCCATATTGTCCCAACCGGTAAATTTGTCCTGCTGGGGGGTGGGGGGTACTCCCGACTCTTAGGGTAACATTTGAATGCCAAGTTCGTACTCTACTTTCAAATTCCTTTCATTTGATACCTATATTGCCCAAAGCGGTGAAAGTGTCCTCTTGGGGCATTTTTGGAGGTGGTAGACCCACCCGAAAATTAAGAATGAAATTTGTATACCAAATTCGTACTCTTCTCTTAAATACCTTTTATTTGATACCCATATTGTCCCAATCGGTACACATGTCCGTTTGGGTGCGTTTTGGGATGGGGCGTCCCCCCAGGTTATTTGAACCCAAAATTGTTTACCAATTTCGTGTTTTTATGGTACCATAGGGTGGCATACAAATTTCGCTTAAATCGGTGCAGGCATCTCCGAGATCTGACGTTTTTAAAAATTGGTTATGGGGGAGGATCCGCTCCCCTTCTGATATCAAAAAATGTTGTACCCTATTTTCACTGGGGGCCAAAACTCTACCATGTGTGAAAATTTCACGCAAATCGTTTCAGCCGTTTTTGAGTCTATACGGAACAGACAAACAAACTAACAAACAAAGCGCAACAATTTTTTATATGATAGACTAGCTGACCCGGGCCCGCTCCGCTGCGCCTTCTTTTACTTTATATGGAACAAAAGTTTCCTTGGAATATTTATTCTCGAAGTTTATATATATAAGTGCCTTTATCTGAATTCAATATGATCTTTATTGGTCTACGAATTTAAGTTTGGATGTAAGGTGTACTCCATTCTTAAAATACTTCATTTCAGCTCGATATTCTCATGATGTCTGATTTAGTGGTGTTTTCGGGGCAGAGGTAGTCCCCCAGATACTTGGCCCCGAAAAAATATCAGCATGCTGTTTGTGGGGTATTTTGGGAAAGGGGTAGACCTCCAGGCAATTGGTGATCGGTGATCGGAAAATATGCCCGATTAAGGGGTATTTTAGGGATTGGGATGGTCCCCCTAATACTTGGTCCGACAATTGGATATCAGATACGTTTTCTTATCCTAAATACCTTTCATTTGAGTTCCATATTGTCGTGATTGGTCTAAATATATGTTTGGTAGGTTTTAGAATGGGGCGGCCACCCTAGGTACCCCATCCGAAAATTGGATACCAAATTTTTATACCCACCACCGAAGGATGGGGGTATATTCATTTTGTCATTCCGTTTGCAACACATCGAAGTATCCATTTCCGACCTATAAAGTATATATATTCTTGATCAGCGTAAAAATCTAAGACGATCTAGCCATGTCCGTCCGTCTGTCTGTTGAAATCACGCTACAGTCTTTAAAAATAGAGATATTGAGCTGAAATTTTGCACAGATTCTTTTTTTGTCCATAAGCAGGTTAAGTTCGAAGATGGGCTATATCGGACTATATCTTGATATAGCCCCCATATAGACCGATCCGCCGATTTAGGGTCTTAGGCCCGTAAAAGCCACATTTATTATCCGATTTTGTTGAAATTTGGGACAGTGAGTTGTGTTAGGCCCTTCGACATCCTTTGTCAATTTGGCTCAGATCGGTCCAGATTTGGATATAGCTGCCATATAGACCGATCCTCCGGTTTAGGGTCTAAGGCCTATAAAAGCCACATTTATGGTCCGATTTCGCTGAAATTTGGGACAGTGAGTTGTCTTAGGCCCTTTGATATGTTTCTTTAATTTGGTCTAGATCGGTTCAGATTTGGATATAGCTGCCATATAGACCGATCCTCCGGTTTAGGGTCTTAGGCCCACAAAAGCCACATTTATTATCCGATTTTGATGAAATTCGGAGCAGTGAATTGTGCAAGGCCCATCGACATCCTTCGTTAATTTGGCTCAGATCGGTCCAGATTTGGATATAGCTGCCATATAGATCGATCCTCCGATTTATGGTGTAAGGCCCATAATAGCCACATTCATTATCCGATTTTGCTGAAATTTGGGACAGTGAGATGTGTTAGGCCCTTTGACATATTTCTTCAATTTGGTCCAGATCGGTTCAAATTTGGATATAGCTGCCATATAGACCGATTTCTTGATTTATGGTTTTGGGCCCATAAAATGCTCATTTATTGCCCGATGTCCCCGAAATTTGGAAGAGTGAGTTAAGTTAAGCCCCTTAACATACTTCTGCAATATCGCACAGATCGGTCCAGATTTGGATATAGCTGCCATATAGACCGATATCTAGGGTTTAGGTTTTGGGGCCATAAAAGACGCATTTATTGTGCGATGTCGCTGAAATTTGAGACAGTGAGTTCGGTTAGGCTCTTCGACGTCCTTCTTAAATTTTGCCCAGATCGGTCCAGATTTGAATATAGCTGCCATATAGACCGATCTCTGGATTTAAGGTTTAGGGCCCATAAAAGAGGCATTTATTGTCCGATTTCGCCGAAATTTGGGACAGTGCTTAGTGTTAGGCTCTTCGACATGTTTATGCAACTTGGCCCAAATCGGTCCAGATTTGGATATAGCTGCCATGTAGACCGATATCTCGATTTAAAGTCTTGGCTCCATAAAAGGAGCATTTATAATCCGATTTCACTGAAATTTGATACAGTGACTTATGTTCGGCTTTTCGACATCCGTGTCGTATATAGTTTAGATCGGTATGAGGTATATGAGTATAAGATATGAAATTTTCACCGAATTTTGATGAAAGGTGTTTTACATATATACCCGAGGTGGTGGGTATCCAAAGTTCGGCCCGGCCGAACTTAACGCCTTTTTACTTGTTATTTTTTGGGGTACTATATGAGAGCACGCAAAATTTCGCTTAAATCGCACCACCCATCTCCGAGATCTGGCGTTTTTGAAAATTAGGGTAGGAGGGAGGGTCCGGTGATGTGGGGTGATCCCCTACAATTCGATCTGATTTTGTATGCCAGATTCGTAATCTACTCCTGAATACCTTTCATTTAAGCCCCATATTGATATGGACGACCAATTTATCTGTTTTTTGACATTTTAGGGCGACATTTAGTTAGGGCGACTTCCTGGGTACTTGGACCCAATTTTTAATTTCATATTCGTATTCTTCTCTTCAATACCTTTCATTTGATATCCATATTGTCTTTATCGGTCCACTTGTGATTTTGGTTGGTATTTTTGGGATAACCGGAAGGGTCCGACCCCTTCCGATATCAACAAATTATAAAGTATATTTCTTATTCCTGACCATATTCGTAGTCTACTCCCGAATACCTTTTATTTCAGTCCCATATTGTCATGATCGTCAAATAAACCTATATTAAGGGGTTTTGGGGCTGGGGCGGCCCCCCTGGTACTTGGACCCAACTTTTACTATGAAGAATTTCATTAATTAATTTCACTATATTCTTGAATACCTTTCATTTTAATCCCATATTGTCCCGATTGCTCCACTTTTACTTTTGGGTAGTACTTTTGGGGTAAGGGGGAGGGTCCGTCCCCCTTCAGATATCAAAAAAATTTTATCCAGGTCTTACAAGACACCTCTGAATAAGGTTAAATTTTGTGACAAATAATGGAGTTCGTTGTTCGAATTCCCTTGTTTGCAAAGAAGAATGTCTAGTAAATATATCTGAGTTCAGTAATCTTGTTCTGGATTGCCCAATGCTTCTGAAGCTGTATGGATACTGCCTTTGACTAACTATATCCATTATAGCGCTCACTCCGAACCGATACAACTTAATGCATTTTTACTTGTTATATTCTGAGTTTTTCTAATTTGATCTTCCTACATGTTAAAATTAATTAAATTGTTTATGTATCATGCCCACAAAAACTCTTCTAGTCTCTTATCAAATGAAATCATATACGTTTTTGATTTAACCTGTCAATCTCAGGCATTGCTATGTAGGTCATTGTAATGTTCCATTTTGTTTTTCTACCTCCTTTGTGAGTTTGAAAATTTTCCATAAAAATCTCTCTTCAGTCATCATATACATATGTATAATTAAATGATTTGACATATTCCTTACATCTACTTCTTGGAAATGTTCTATGGATATTTGCTAGATTTCATTTCATTTGCTCGAATATTTACTGGAGCTTAATGCTCCAAGGACCTTTACATGATTATTTGATTGATTGATAACACATACGAAAGAATGCCTAAATATCTCACAAACAGATGCATGGATTGGTTCGTTATTTGTGTACTTCATCCATGTACTTCATTTCCACGTTAGGGCAACGTACATTACGTACATTGATCCTTTGAGATTGAAGAAATGAAACATTCATTTATGAATTGAAATTTATTGCACAACGATGAGAGAGAGATAGAGTGAGGCTGAAAGTGAAGTTCATCACTGTGGCCCATGTATCTATGCAATGCAACATGACGTTTGGGTAATCTTCAAGACAAGACATCGGGCAAATAAAATTACAATACTTTGACTAAGGAGTAAATTACTTAAAATACATTCGAGAAAAGCTAGCAGTAAGGTTGATGGGAGGAACAGAACTTACCATCAATGTTTCACATGAGAGTTTTAACAACAGCTTAGAATTTAGGTGGGGTCTTTCGACGATGGTGGTTGTTCGCTTCGAGAAAGGAAATCTGTCCAAGAAACAAGAGAAGGGCCCACAGATTTTATAACAGGACACATTGTAATGGAGGGACAGTCTTCTGCCATATGTATTACACACGAATTAAGGAATACAACAGGATAGCCAAAGTGACAAAACACAACTCCTTGAAGCTTCCATGTGAACAGGTCAATATGGTTAATGTCGCTTGTCCAAACTTAAGAATATTACGAGCCTAGACAACAGAACATATGTTAGAGTTTTTGAAGAAAGCTGAACTTTAGAAACAATTTGGTTGATCAAGGACTCATCATTATGGAGAATGCAATTATGGCAGCCTTACATATCTTCCAACCGTTTAAGTCACTAGGTATTTATGCAATATCAGTAGATGGGGGTTAAAACCAAGATTGATGCATTGGTTGTACTCGGCGGTGTTACCGCTACAGGTGCTGACTTAAGGTTTGGAGCATGTGCAGCATGTAAGGGATATTGATAGGGTTAAGAAATTTCGCCCTATTTCAGTTTTACCCCTAATAGACAATATTTTTGAAAGAATTATTTATGATAAGCTCTCTAAGTTTTGTAATGATAACTGTTTGCTCTATGATTATCAATTTGGTTTTAGGAAAGGTTGTGGTACAGAAAAAGCCACAGTAAATCTAATTAATTCTATATGTGAAGGGTTGGATCAAGGAAACAATGGTGTTGCAGGCATATTCTATGACCTTAGCAAAGCATTTGATCTTATTGATCACGAAATATTAATTCGGAAATTACGATATTATGGGATATGTGGAACAGAGCTTTCTTTATTTGAAAGTTATTTGTATAACCGAAGACAGTTTGTTCAAATCAATGCACATAGAAGTAGTGTTGAGTATGTGAAATATGGAGTCCCTCAAGGTAGCGTTCTTGGTCCACTATTGTTCACAATTTATATTAACGATATGAAAAATCTTGGGTTATCAGGCAAACTTTTTTTATACGTCGATGATATATGTTTGTTGTATCCATACAAACACGAAAACGGAGTGAGGGTGTATATGGAACGGGATTCATCTTTGATATTTGAATATGCTCGCATTAATAAACTTTTCGTAAATCCCCTCAAGACACAACTTATAAGATTCAAACCACACTCTCGTTTTCAGGACAACTTCAGTATCCATGTTGATGGAAATGAAATACGTGAGGTCAATGTTATTAAGTACCTAGGACTTTTTTTGCAGAGTAATCTAGTATGGGATAAACATATTGCTAGTCTATTGGACTATTATACAAGTTTAAAAACAAATTCAACCACAAATCTAAATTTCTTATTTTTAACGCCCTAATTCAGAGTCACTGCAATTATTTGGCAATAATTTATGGACACAACAAAACAACGCAACTGAAAAGTCTTCATAGGTTACAAAATAAAGGGTTGAAGGCGGTTGCTAATTTGCCCATGAGATTTTCAACGTTATTATTATATAAAGAAATTTTTCCAACAGTTTTGCCTATTCATTGTGCTTACATTTTTCAATTATTAATCTATATGTTGAAATATTTACGCAATATTGGTCATCACACAATATCATTTTTGCGTAGACAGCACCAGTTTAATACTCGAAATTGTAATCAACTTAATATGCCATTTTGTCGAACTGTAACAACAAAACAGAGGATTGAATATTCTGGTAGTCAAGCTTTAAATAATTTGCCCTTAGATCTAATGTTATTAACAAGCTTATCAAATTTAAAAAAAAAATTAAAAGAGTATTTGTAGCAAAATATTGATGGACTTCTGGCATGATTTGCGTTAAAAAGAACTTTACAATAATAAAATATAATGTTCAAGATAATTATATATGATTTAATATTTGCCAACTTGCCTCTAAAATGCCTTATGGTGCTGAGGCCACATATATTGTAATTATATAAATAATGGTTTTATTGAATTAATAAAAACAAAAAAAAAAAAAAAAAAACGAGTGCCTCTTATATTCATATCTGGTGCCACAAGCACCACCGTGATAAGGACAATGGATGTATTGCTCCAGTCTGTCGATCTATACATTAGGGAACAGGCTGATTGATGCATTGGTTGTACTCGGCGGTGTTACAGCTACAGGTGCTGACTTAAGGTTTGGTGGAGCATGCGCAGCATGTAAGGGATATTGATAGGGTTAACCGAGTGGCCCTAATATTCATATCTGGTGCCATAAGCACCACCGTGATAAGGACAATGGAGATATTGCTGGGAATCCAGTCCGTCGATCTATACATTAGCGTTCGAAGCCATCAATACAACTTCCAACAGAACAAAATCATGTGTATTACGGAAGAAGTGTAATTTGATACAGGTAGAATGTCTGTCATTACACAAAAATACATGCATTGGGAAAAGTACAGCTAATAAGCAGGGTTGTCGAGCTTGATTAATGTGGTAATTGTATCATAGATGGGTTTTCGCTATTAATACGATTCAAATACAACATACCAACGCATGGTTCTTGAAGCCATCACACCCTATATGGTTGAAAAGTCTTCTAACAAAAGGCGAGATTTTTTGTCAAAAGTTTCAGATATTTAGACGTGATCGTGTAGTTAGTTCCAAAAGAAGAGGCGGCTGTGTCTTGCTAGCTATTTCTTCTGAATATCCTACCGAAGAAATTTTCTTTCCCACACCGGGTGATATTGAAATTGTCGCTATTAAGATCCGTCTTAGATATTTATCCATATTTATAATCTGTTCATATATTCCTTCGTCTTCAAGTGTTGAAACACAGACATGAAACACATTTCATTTATTCTACACGCCTTCCAGTCTGCAAACGATATATTGCATGTGGTTTTCCGTTATGACTTTCAACAACTGTGTTAAGAACGGTCCAAATCGGTCTATAACCTGATGTAGCTCCCATATAAACCGATCTCCGGATTTCGCTTCTCGAGCCCTTGCAAGCCGTAATTTTTGTCCGATTTGGCAAAAATTTTGCACGTAGTGTTCTGTTATGAATTCCAATAACTGTGCCAAGTACGGTCGAAATCGGTCTACTACCTGATATAGCTCTCAAATAAACCGATCTCCCGATTTGAGTTCTTGAGCCCCTGGGAGCCTCAATTTTTCATCCGCTCTGGCTGAAATTTTGCAAATAGTGTTGTGTTATGACTTTTAACATCTGTACTAAGTAAAGTCCAAATCGGTCAAGAACCTGATATAGCTACCATATAAACCGATCTCCCAGTTTGACTTCTTGGGCCCCTGGAAGTCTCCGTTTTCGTCCGATTTGGGTGAAATTTTGCACATAGTGTTATGTTATGACTCTCAACATCTGAGCCAAGAACGGTTCGAATTGGTCTATAACCTGATATAGCTCCCATATAAACCGATCTCCCAATTTGACTTCTTGAACCCCTGGGAGCCTCAATTTTCATCCGAATTGGCTGATATTTTGCACGCATCTATGATACAATTACCACATTAACCAAGCTCGACAACCCTGCTTATTAACTGTACTTTTTCCAATGCATGTATTTTTTTTTGTGTAATGACAGACATTCTGTATACCGTATCATATATCCGCTGTGCACTTGGACCCAAATTTTAATACGATATTCCTTTTCTGTCTCCAATACCTTTCAATTGGTACCCATATTGTGCCCATTGGACCACTTTCGAATAGGGGTAAGGAGGAGGGTTCACCCGATATCTAAAAATTATATAGCCTATGTTTCCTTCCAGACAAACTTACACAATCTATGAAAATTTTAAAAAAATCGGTTCAGCCAAGTGTCATATAGTCATAATGGGTCTAATGGCGTTTGTGAGGGGCGGCATGACCCCCTATACTTCGATCTGATTTTGTATGTCAAATTCGAAATCTACTCCCGAATCATTTCATTTGAGTCCCATATTGAAATTAATGTCCAATATGTCTGTTTGTACTTAAACTCCAATTTTAATGCCATATTCGTATTCTACTCTCCAATACATTTCATTTGATACCTAAATTGTCCCGATCGGTCCACTTTTGATTTTGTGTTGTGTTTTTGGCAATAGGGGGAGGATCCGTCCCCCTTCCGATACCGAAAAATTATATAGCCTATGTTTCCTTCCAGACCATCCTATACAATCTGCGAAAATCGGTTCTGCCGTTTTTCAGACTATACGGTACAAACATACCGAGCCCCATATATCCGTAATGTCCCCATTTTGGGCGTTTTTGTGGGGTTGAAGTGACCCCCTATACTTCGACATGAATTTGTATGCCAGATTCGTTATCTACTGCCGCATACTTTTCCCTTGATACCCATATTGTCCCGATCGGTCCACTTTTGATTTTGGGTGCTGTTTTTGGGGTAAAGGTGGAGGGTCCGCCCCCTCCCGTTATCAATAAATTATAAAGCTTATTCCTACGTCCCGACCATATTCGTAATCTACTCCCGAATACCTTTCATTTAAGTCCCATATTGTCATGATCGTCAAATAAACCTATTTTAAGGCGTTTTGGGGCTGGGGCGGCCCCCCAGGTACTTAAACTCGAATTTCATTATTAAAATCAGACTCAACTCTTGAATACCTTTCATTTAAATCCCATATTGTCCCGATCGGTTCACTTTTATGTTTAGGTAGAACTTACGGGGTAAGGGGGAGGGTCCGCCCCCCTCCCGGTATCAAAAAATTATATAGCCTATATTTCCTTCCAGACCAATGTGAGAAAATGTCAAGGAAATCGGTTTAGCCGTTTTTGAGTCTATACGAAACAAACCGACAAACAAACATAAAAACAAGCAAACACAAATTGAATTTTGTACATAAGGCAGGGTCGGTACATGGATATTTCGATGTGTTGCAAACAGAAAGACAAAATTAATATACCCCCGTCCTTCGGTGGTGGGTATAACAAGTATATGGTCCAATTAGGGTCATATTTGGTGTATCAAATTACACTTCTTCCGTACTACACTTGATTTTGTTCATCTATTGGAAGTTGTATTGAGGGCATCCAACGCTAAGACAATGGCAATGGCTCTCGCCGTTGCTCCGTGGTCCCAGGTTCGAATCTTGGCCGGGTTCTGTCGAATTTTTAATTTTTCAAGTTTTTTGAAAATTCGGCAGAACCCGGCCAAGATTCGAACCTCGGAGCAAAGCCAGAGCCATTGCCGTTGACTTCTAGGGCACAATAATTTTTCGTTTTTGCTGAAATTCTAAATGAGGTGTTTTGTTATGACTTTCAATAACTATGCTAAGTATGGCGCAAATCGGTTTATAACCTAATATAGCTGCCATATAATCCGATCTGGGGTCTTGACTTCTTCAGCGTTTAGGGGGCGCAATTCTTATCCGATGTGGTTGTAATTTTGCACGTGATGTTTTGGTATAATTTTCACAAACTGTGCTAAGTATGATTCAAATCGGTTCATAACCTGGTATAGCTGCCATATAAACCGATCTGGGATCTTGACTTCTTGAGCCGCTGGAGGGCGCAATTCTCTTCCGATATGGCTGAAATTTTGCATGAGGTGTTTTGTTATGACTTTTGAACCGATATGGTTCAAATCGGTTCAAAACCTGATATTGCTGCCCTATAAACCGAACTGGGGTCTTGATTTCTTCAGCGTTTAGGCGGCGCAATTCTTATCCGATTTGGCTGAAATTTTATATGAGGTGTTTGGTTATGACTTCCAATAACTGTGCCAAGTATGATTCAAATCGGTCCATAACCTGGTATAGCTGCCATATAAACCGATCTTGGATCTTGACTTCTTGAGCCGCTGGAGGGCGCAATTCTCTTCCGATATGGCTGAAATTTTGCATGAGGTGTTTTGTTATGACTTTCAACAACTATGCTAAGTATGGCGCAAATCGGTTCATAACCTGATATAGCTGCCATATAAACCGATCTGTGTTCTTGATTTCTTCAGCTGAAATTTTATATGAGGTGTTTGGTTATGACTTCCAATAACTGTGCCAAGTATGGTTCAAATCTGTTTATAATCTGATATAGCTGCCATATAAACCGATTTGGGGTTTTGACTTCTTGAGCCTCTAGAGGGCGCAATAGTTTTCCGTTTTTGGCTGAAATTCTGCATGACGTGTTTTGTTATGACTTCCAATAACTGTGCCAAGTATGGTTCAAATCTGTTTATAATCTCATATAGCTGCCATATAAACCGATATTGGGTCTTGATTTCTTCAGCGTTTAGGCGGCGCAATTCTTATCCGATTTGGCTGAAATTTTATATGAGGTGTTTGGTTATGACTTCCAATAACTTTGCTAAGTATCGTTCAAATCCGTCCATAACCGATATAGCTGCCGTATAAGCCGATTTGGGGTCTTGACTTCTTGAGCCTCTAGAGGGCGCTATAGTTTTCCGTTTTTGGCTGAAATTCTTCATGACGTGTTTTGTTATGACTTCCAATAATTGTGCTAAGTATGGTTCAAATCGGTTGATAACTTGATATAGCTGCCATATAAACCGATCTGGGATCTTGACTTCTTAAGCCTTTAGAGGGAGCAATTCTTATCCGATTTTGCTGAAATTTTGTACAACGGCTTCTCCCATGACTTTCAACATACGTGTCCAATATGGCTTCAATCGACCTATAGCTAGATACTGCTCCCATATAAACCGATCTCCCGATTATTCTTCTTGAGCCCCTACAAGGCGCAATTCTTATCTGAATGGTCAGAAATATTACCCAATGACTTCTACTATGGTCTTCAACATTCAATTCGCTTATGGTCCGAATCGCACCATAACTTCATATATCTCCAATAGCATGACAATTGTTATCCATTATTCTCTGTTTGCCTAAAAAGAGATACCGCGCAAAGAACTCGACAGATGGGATCCATGTTGGAGGGTATATAAGATTCGACCCGGTCGAACTTAGCAGGCTCTTACTTGCTTCATTTTTTAATTTCTCTACAATACTTTACTTAAATTTTATTTTGACATAAATATATTTTTTGCTTATGATTATCTCTTTAGCTCTTTCACTCTGCTTTACTAATAAAAATTTAAAAATTATAAAAATTTACCCAAAATAAACGGCCACCCAAGACGATAACTTTATTAAATGCCTGCTGGGTGAATGTGTTGAAAATCAGTACAAGTACTCGTACACTTTTACCCCTACAACTGCCTACCACCATATACACCCGCACACACACACACACACACATAGGTAAATTAATGGCATACAATAGTGTCAAGTGCATAAATGTATGATGCAAAGATGTTGTCGCTAGTCACGAATGCAATAAAATTTCATATGTAGCACCGATATTATAAACGTTGACTCTCTAATGGCATGAATGTTTCTCATAGAAGGATAATATTTGCACATCGACATGTTATTTGTAGCATATGCTATATGCATATGTACGACTATGACAACAAACCTTGTAGGGATGTAATGTTAAGATGAGGAAATTTGACATATTGCGAGGGGACTAAAGTTCGATAATGTAGGATTGGGGGGTTGGCAAAACCTAGAAATATTGGTCTGAGACCCTTTATTCTTGGTTGCCATAATATTTTAAGCCGATTTAGTGATGTGCGTCTCTCTGTATGTTGATTTATTCCTCCGGCTGATATAAGTCGCCTGGGATTTTTAAGGGACCAAGTCGTTTAGATATAGCTTCATATAAATCGATCCCAAGATATGACTTTTGGAGCCCCTAGAGGACATAATTCTGATACGATTAAATTCGTTTAGGCCCAAGTTTGCTTTTATCATTATTCCCAGATAGTTCCCATTGAAACCCTATATAACTTCTTGAGTAGGTACTCAATAGGCTGCAATTGGCATTCGTTTCAAGTCCTTTGCCTTACCTTGATATCTGCACCTACTGGCCCTTCATCAGTGGCCATATTTCTTACATTGACATGTATATCAAGATAATAGTACTTTGCCATATGCCATGTTTGTTAACACACATTTATATGTGGATGTTGTAGCTATGCCAAACGAATGAACGGATGGATGTCTTGTATGGCCCAAAGGTGATTCGAGTAAATCTAAAATGCAAAATATGGCCGTTTAAGTTAAGTTTCGAAAACATAAAGGACACCATGAAGATGTATGGCAAGGCCAGTATAACTCCAAGCGGAGCAATTTGAAGTATTTATGAGTTTATGTTTTAATATAAATTGAAAGAGTGTGTGTATGGGTGCGTGTGGGTCTATTATACAAATGAAAGAGAACCAAAATAGTTGAGTGGAGCAGAGCCTTGAGCCTAAACACATTGGGTTAGAGATTATTTCAAGGAATGCCAATTATTTGTGGTTACGAAATAAAGGATGATGAAGTAAACTTAAAACAAGTAAAAAGGCGTTTAGTTCGGCCGGGCCGAACTTTGGATACCCACCACCTGGGGTATATAAGAAAAACACCTTTATATGGCAGCTATATCCAATTCTGGACCGAACTGTCCCATAATGCAGAAGTATGTGAAGGGGCTTAACTTAACTCACTGTCCCAAATTTCGGCGACATCGGACAATAAATGCCCCTTTTATGGGCCTTAGATCCTAAATCGGAGGATCGGTCTATATGGCAGCTATATGCAAATCTGAACCGATCTGAGCCAAATTGACGAAGGATGTCGAAGGGCCCAACACAACTCACTGTCCCAAATTTCAGCGACATCGGACAATAAATGCCACTTTTATGGGCCTTAAACCCTAAATCGGAGGATCGGTCTATATGGCAGCTATATGCAAATCTGGACCGATCTGGGCCAAATTGACGAAGGATGTCGAAGGGCCCAACACAACTCACCGTCCCAAATTTCAGCAAAATCGAATAATAAATGCGCTTTTTATGGCCCCAAAACCAAAAACCGATAGATCGGTCTATATGGCAGCTATATGCAAATCTGGACCGATCTGGGCCAAATTGACGAAGGATGTCGAAGGGCCTAACACAACTCACTGTCCCAAATTTCAGCAAAATCGGATAATAAATGTGGCTTTTATGGGGCTAAGACCCTAAATCGGAGGATCGGTCTATATGGCAGCTATATCCAAATCTGCACCAATCTGAGCCATATTGAAGAAGGACGTCGAAGGGCCTAACACAACACACTGTCACAAATTTCAGCAAAATCGAATAATAAATGTGACTTTTATGGGCCTAAGACCCTAAATCGGAGGATCGGTCTATATGGCAGCTATATCCAAATCTGGACTGATTTGAGCCAAATGGACGAAGGTTGCAGAAGGGCCTAACACAACTCTCTGTAGCAAATTTCAGCAAAATCGGATAAAAAATGTGGCTTTTATGGGCCTAAGACCCTTAATCGGCCGATCGGTTTATATGGGGGCCATATCAAGATATAGTCCGATATAGCCCATCTTCGAATTTAACCTGGTTATAGACAAAAAAAAGAATCTGTGCAAAGTTTCAGCTCAATATCTCTATTTTTAAAGACTGATTTCAACAGACAGACAGACGGTCAGACCCACAGACGGATAGACATGACATGGCTAGATCGTCTTAGATTTTTACTACGATCAATAATGTATATACTTTATTGGGTTGGAAATGGATATTTCGATGAATCGCATTCGTCGAGTTCTTTGCGTGGTATCTCTTTTTAGGCAAATAAAGAATAATGAATAAGAACTGTTATGCTATTGGAGCTAAATCAAGTTATTATCCGATTCGGACCATAAATGAATTGAATGCTGAACATTGTAGAAGTCATTGTGTAATATTTCAGTCCATTCGGATAAGAATTGCGGTTTGTAGGGGCTCAAAATCAGGAGATTGGGAGCTGTATCAAGCTATAGATCGATTCGGACCATATTGAACACGCATTTTGAAGGTCATGAGGGAATATAAAAAAAATTCTGCCAAATCGGATGAGAATGGCGTCCTCTAGAGGCTCAAGAAGTCAAGATCCCAGATCGGTTTATATGGCAGATATATCAGGTAATGTACCGGTTTGCGCCATACTTAGCACAGTTGTTAGAAGTGAAAATGAAACACCTCATGCAAAATTTCAGCCAATTCGGGTGAGAATTGCGCCCTCCAGTGGCTCAAGAGTCAAGATCCAAGATCGGTTTATATGGCAACTATACCTGGTTATGAAACGATTTGAACCATACTTTGCACAGTTGTTGAAAGTGATAGCAAAACACCACGTGCAAAATTACAGCCAAATCGGATAATTACTGCGCCCTCTAAAAGCTAAAGATCTGGGGTCTTGATCGGTTTATATGACATCTATATCATGTTATTAACCGACTTCAACCATACTAAGCACAGATGTTGGAAGTGATACCAAAACAACACTTGCAAAATTTTAATCAAATCGGATGAGAATTGCGCCCTCTAGTGTTTCAAGAAGTCAAGACCCAAGATCGGTTTATAGGGCAGATGTATCAAAACATGGACCTATATATTTACAGTCCCAACTTACCTGCACTAATAAGAAGTATTTTTGCAAAATTTCAAGCGGCTAGCATTACTCCTTCGAAAGGTAGCGGTAGACGGACGGACATCGTTAGATGGACTTAAAATTACATGACGATCAAGAATATATTGGGTTGCCCAAAAAGTAATTGCGGATTTTTCATATAGTCGGCGTTGACAAATTTTTTCACAGCTTGTGACCCTGTAATTGCATTCTTTCTTCTGTCAGTTATCAGCTGTTACTTTTAGCTTGCTTTAGAAAAAAAGTGTAAAAAAAGTATATTTGATTAAAGTTCATTCTAAGTTTTATTAAAAATGCATTTACTTTCTTTTAAAAAATTCGCAATTACTTTTTGGGCAACCCAATATATACTTTATGGGGTCTTAAACGCATATTTCGGCTAATATGTTCCAAAAAGAATGGGGAATTTAGTATACTTCCATCCTATGGTGGAGGGTAAACAAGTAAAAGTGAAATAAGATCGGCCTTCGACCCGGCACGGTATCTTTATAGGCAAACAAATAAGAATTGCTTTGCTATTGAAGCAGTATCACATACTTGGCTTGGATGTTGGGGACCATAGTAGAGGACAGGGTGTTAAATTTCAGCCAGATCGAATAAGAATTACGTCCTATTGAGGCTTCAGAATTATAATTTAGAGATTGTTTTATATGGGTTATGGGTATCAGGTTATGGACTGATTCACACCTAGTTCGGCACATACATATGTTGGAGGTCATAGTTAAAGTCGATTGCCGAATTCTTCTCCCGGCATCTCTTCTTAGGCAAAAAAGGATATAGGAAAAGATTTGCTCTGCTATTATTATACTATTACATGTTGAAGACCTGTGTAAAATGTCATCCAATTCGAATAAGAATTGCGCCCTTTGGGGGCTCAAGAAGTAAAATAGAGAGATCGATTTATATGGGAGCTGTATCGGGCTATAGACCGATTCAGGTCATAATAAGCACCTATGTTGATGGCCATGAGAGGATCCGTAGTACATAATTTCAGGCAAATCGGATAATAATTGCGACCTCTAGAGGCTCAAGAAGTCAAGATCCCAGATCGGTTTATATGGCAGCTATATCAGGTTATGAACCGATTTGAACCATACTTAGCACAGTTGTTGGATATCATAACAAAACACGTCGTGCAAAATTTCATTCCAATCGGATAAGAATTGCGCACTCCAGAGGCTCAAGAAGTCAAGATCCAAGATCGGTTTATATGGCAGCTATATCAGGTTATGGACCGATTTGAACCAATCTTGGCAAAGTTGTTGGATATCATAACAAAATACTTCGTGCAAAATTTCATTCAAATCGGATAAGAATTGCGCCCTCTAGAGGCTCAAGAAGTCAAGACCCCAGATCGGTTTATATGGCAGCTATATCAGGTTATGAACCGATTTGAACCATACTTGGCACAGTTGTTGGATATCATAACAAAACACGTCGTGCAAAATTTCATCCTAATGGGATAAGAATTGCGCACTCTAGAGGCTCAAGAAGTGAAGACCCAAGATCGGTTTATATGGCAGCTATATCAGGTTATTGAGCGATTTAAACCATACTTGGCACAGTTGTTGGATATCATAACAAAACACGTTGTGCAAAATTTCATCCTAATGGGATAAGAATTTCGCACTCTAAAGGCTCAAGAAGTCAAGACCCAAGATCGGTTTATATGGCAGCTATATCAGGTTTTGGACCGATTTGAACCATACTTGGCAAAGTTGTTGGATATCATGACAAAACACGTCGTGCAAAATTTCATTCCAATCGGATAAGAATTGCGCACTCTAGAGGCTCAAGAAGTCAAGACCCAATATCGGTTTATATGGCAGCTATATCGAAACATGGACCGATATGGCCCATTTACAATACCAACCGACCTACATTAATAAGAAGTATTTGTGCAAAATTTCAAGCGGCTAGCTTTACTCCTTCGGAAGTTAGCGTGCTTTCGACAGACAGACGGACGGACGGACAGACGGACGGACAGACGGACGGACAGACGGACGGACAGACGGACGGACATGGCTAGATCGACATAAAATGTCGCGACGATCAAGAATATATATACTTTATGGGGTCTCAGACGAATATTTCGAGTAGTTACAAACAGAATGACGATATTAGTATACCCCCCATCTTATGGTGGAGGGTATGATAATGCCCCCTAGGGGCTAAAAAGTTAAATAGGGAGATGGGTTTATATAGGCGCCATATCAGGTTAAAAACCGATTCAGACCATATTTTACGCATATGTTAGAGGTCATAGAAAAAAGTAACTGTGCACAATTTCAGCAAAATCAGATAAGAGTTACGCCCTCTAGAGGCTCAAGAGGCATAATCGGGAGATCGGTTAAATGGGAGCTATATCAGATTATGGATCGAATCACACTATATCTGGCAAGTATATTGGAAGTCATAGCAAAAATCTCTGTGCAAAATTTCAGCAAAATCGTATAAGAATTACGCCCTCTAGAGACTGTAAACGGTAAAATAGGGAGATCGATTGTATATCCTCCACCATCCTTTGGCGGGTATACAAATTTTTGAGAAAAACACATTTGTGGTAAGTTTTCCATTAAAATTCAATTTTGAAAAATATTTCAAAATTTTGAAAATAATTTTTTCTTCTTAGAATTTTTGATTTTGCATTTCTCCTTCCCACTGTGCACCTGCCAATCTGCATAAAATGCATAAGGGAAATAAAATATAATGTTTTGTGAACAATGCTGTTTTAAGACGCACAAAACTGTTTCAGAAAGACATTTGCTGTCGAATGGGGATGCTGCAATCTATTATTGCTGGCACAAAACTGCATTTTGCATCTGTATAGAAATGTATACAAATTCGGATAATTATAATTGCCCCATAGAGATGACTATGCTATGCTCTTCACTATGTGTTTCCAAACCAATGAACTCAGTTAAAAAAAACTATTTGAAGTATATTTTAGGATAAAGAAAACAGAAAAATTATTCTGCTAGGCCTTACACCATAGATAGAAAAAGCCAGGTTCTTGAGGCAATTTCTTATAACATTGTGAAACAATTTCAGGGCCAAAAAAGGTCTAGAGATCGTAGGCACAACTTTTCTTTGGAATCCTTAAGATAAGGCCTAAACCGAAGACGAAGGTTGTCCATATTCTGATGTTATTCGAGATATATCAGAAATGGATGAACCGATCTTTTTTTGAAGCTTAGCTCACAGTTTTAACTTTTGGGGTCAAATGTCTAGGGAATCTCCCTTCCCCAAAAACACCCCAAACCTGCATATACAACGAATAGTACAATAAGGGAACCATGAACCAAGGGTCACTATAGCGCAGAGGTTAACAATGCCCGCCTATGACGCTGAACGCCTGGGTTCGAATCCTGGCGAGAACATCATAAAGAAAATGTCAGCCGTGGTTATCTCTTCCTAATGCTAGCGACATTAGTGTGGTACTCTGCCATGTAAAAACTTTTCCTCAAAGAGGTGTCGCTCTGAGGCGCTTGCTTCGGACTCAGCTATAAAAAGGAGGCCCCTTATCATTGAGCTTAAACTTGAATAGTACAGCACTCAGTGATATGTGAAAAGTTTACCAGGTTCCTTAATGGAATGTTCATGGGCACATTTGCAAATCACAATATCAGGTTAAAGAGCGGATTGAAGCGTACTTAACACAGTTGTTGGAAGTCGTAACAGAACACGAGCAAAGCCAAATCGGACAAAATTTGCGGCTTCTCGGGGCTCAAGATGTCACATCGGGAGATCAGTTTATAAGGGAGCTATGGCAGGTTCTTGACCAATTAAGACCGTACTTGGCACAGTTGCGGCTTCCATGAAGTCAAATCTGTAGATCGGTTTATATGGGAGTTACTAGCTTAACCGGGCCCGCTTTGCTGCACCTTCTTTTACTTTATATGGAACAAAATTGTCCTTCGTGAATTCCTGTTAAGTATTGGGTTGCCCAAAAAGTAATTGCGGATTTTTCATATAGTCGGCGTTCACAAATTTGTTCACAGCTTGTGACTCTGCAATTGCATTCTTTCTTCTGTCAGTTATCAGCTGTTACTTTTAGCTTGCTTTAGAAAAAAAGTGTAAAAAAGTATATTTGATTAAAGTTTATTCTAAGTTTTATTAAAAATGCATTTACTTTCTTTTAAAAAATCCGCAATTACTTTTTGGGCAACCCAATAAATAGTAAATGTATATCGCTTGAATAACGGTATGGTTACGGTAAGGGTCATTTAAGTTTGGATGTTAGATGTACTCCATTCTTAAAAAGATTGTATTTGAGCCTGATATTCTTATGATGTCCGATTTAGGAGTGTTGTCGGGGATTCGGGAATCGTCCACCAAACACTTAGTCCCAAAATTAGTTATCAAATTCTAATCTCAATTACTTTTCATTTGAGCCACATATTTCCATGGCCGAATAATTTGTATACATTGGGGGCAGTTTCGTGGGCGGTGTCCCAAATACATGGTCCCACATTTGGATGCCAGATTCGTATTCTACTCCCATACTGCGATGGTCAGTAAATAATTGCGATTTGTGGGGTGTGTTTAGGGTAGACTCCCGAAAGTGGATATCAATTTCGTGCTCTACTCCCCAATACCTTTCATTTGAGCCCCACATTGTGATGGTCGGTAAATTGATTTCCGACTGAGGGAGTGGGGTGGTCCTCCAAACACTTAACCCTGTAAATATTTTTATTTGAAACCCATATTGCCAAAGAGCTTAAAATTTAATATCAAATTCGTTCTCTAATCTAAAATACCGTTTATTTAAACTCCCTATTGCAAAAGATTCGTTTTCTAATCTTAAATACCTTTCATTTGAGTCCCATATTGTCGTGATTGGTCTATATAAATATTTGGTAGATTTTGGGGGGGACCGGCCCCCCCCCCCCCAGGTACCCCATCCGAAATTTGGATACACAATTGTTTTTTCTAGGTTACCATAAGAGAGCACACAAAACTTCGCTTAAATAGCAGCACCTATCTCCGAGATCTGGCGTTTCTGAAAATTAGGGTAAGGGGGAGGGTCCGCCCCCCCCCCCTCCCCTTCAAATATCAAAAAATGATGTACCTTGTTTTCCCCACGGGATCTTTATGCACCATCTGTGAAAATTTCAAGAAAATCGGTTCAGCTGTTGAGTCCATACGGATTACACATACAAACAAACAAACACAAATTCATTTATATATATAAGATATCAGGTTATAGACCGATTTGGACCGTTCTAGGCACAGTTGTTCGAAGTCGTAACAGAACACTTCCTGGAAAATTTTAACCAAATCGGACAAAGATTGCGACTTTCAGGGGCTCAAGAAGTGAAATTGGGAGATCGGTTTATACGGGAGCTATACCAGTTTCTTGACCGATTTAGACCGTTCTTGGCACAGTTGTGGCTTCCAGGGGCTCAAGATGTCAAATCGGAAGATCGGTTTATATGGGAGCAATACCAGGTTAAATACCGATTTGGACCGTACTTGGCACAGTTGTTGGCAGTGTTACCAGCCAAATCGGACAAAAATTGCGGCTTCCAGGGGAAGAAGTCAAATTGGGAGATCGGTTTAGGTTAGGGTTGAAAATAGGGTGCAAATATTAATCCGCCCCATGCCACTATGGACGTACACCTGAGCCAATGATCGGCTAGTTGTGAGCAATAAAAGTGGCCTCGGAAATGAAAATCTAACTTTGGAATTCCGTGCTACTTACGCCCTTTAGTTGGTTCATGTCTGGTATTGTGTTCCCACCTGAGTGCCGGTATCTGTTAGCCGCTAAAGCCGAGCAAAGACAAAGACACATGCTATCACTTGCCGCACCGATTTTGCATAACAGAGCTCGTAGTCCTATGTGTCTCGTTATGATACCGAAAAAAACTGATCTCCTTACTTCCTTTCAATAGCCTCGTCTTCTCACGATCTGGATTTCCCCAAAGGATTTTTAGCGTTCTACCGACAACTTCTATTGGGTTGCCCAAAAAGTAATTGCGGAAAAGAAAGTAAATGCATTTTTAATAAAACTTAGAATGAACTTTAATCAAATATACTTTTTTTACACTAAAGTAAGCTAAAAGTAACTGCTGATAACTGACAGAAGAAGCAAGCAAGAATGTTGTGATGGGCATACTAACACTGTTGAAAAGACCAAACTGTGTTTGTGTGAGTATCATCAAACATCTAGCAAATGAAATAGCTTTGGAATAAAGGCAGCCGAACGAAGCCACACGAAGTTGTTCACACTGTCCGTGTGCTTCTATTCGTTACCTATGACCGCTATGACCGCGGGGATAGGTATTTATTTGTGGATGTGTATGCTGCCCATCTATGGTCAGACGGACACACGTAATACGTGACAATAAGTCTCACGAGGGTCTTTAAGACGAAATATGAGAGCCTGGGGGTCTATAGTCCTTGGGCAGAGAGTGGTGTGGTTTTGCTTTACTCGTGACGAAAACCTCCCTTTTCTGCCACCACCCCGGTACATAGTCCTATAAAACGCAGCCCTTAAACATCATCTCAAGGAGTCATACTGGCTATTGTCCTACCCTTTGCAACCTAGCAGTCAGTACGTCATTCGGTTATGTTGACCTGTAGGGTTTAAAAGAATCCTTCGCCCCAATTACCTTCCACTTCGTTATAATGTCCTCAACCACGTACACTGACTCGGCACTTTGTTGTATCAGATATCGATACCATCTGGGTATATCTAACCTACTGCTATATGCCGGCACATAGGGAAGTGCATCGCAGTCAATCCCTCAAGCGTCTCGGAGCGAGATTCTGCTCAGTTCCCGTCTTCTCCCCGAATGATTCCAAAGCATTTCGGATACCGAGAGAACAACCTGCGAAACCTGGAGAACTCATGGCAGGTCAGTAGAGGACTGAATACGCTCTAGTCCTGTCGCAACTAGATAGAAGGAGGTGGGGGTTAGGCCGGGGCTCGGTAACCTGAATGTTTGCGGCTGTTGTGCCGATTTTCGCTGGATTGACCATTGGGCACTGAATAAATTGGGCTCGAAGAATGATAGAGAAGATACAGGGTAACGCGGCGATGCTGATCTCTGGAGTAAATAGGAATTCCCCGTGAGAGAGGCGCTGATTTCCACTATCAAATTTAGGGCTTTGCTCTTGTATTTTGGGTATGTGGCATCGAACATTTCTCAAACTTTGGGTAGGCTTTTGTTCTATTGGGGAATGGAGATGCGGAGTGATGGCATGTTATATGCGACGCTTAGTATTATATACCAGGGGAGCCTTTCCCTGCTGATGGGTTAGACAAGGTTTTCGAAAATAAGGTCTAAGGAGCAGGGGAAACCCCGCCCTTCCCTCGAGCTTTGGTATAAACGGATGGGTCGAAATCGGTTGGGGGCACTGGGAGTCTTGAATCAGGGAATTATCTTGTCCTCTGAAACGGTGCAGCGTTTTTCAGTCGCAGAACTTCGTGGTTCTGAAGGCACTGGAAATGATTTCGGTGAGGGTGATGGTTTCCTTAGGCTTATGGGGGTATATGTGTACAGTAAGGTGGGGCTGAATTTTCTCGCTTTGGACCTTATGAAGTTGAGACTGATCAGAAGATGCAAAGGACTTTTTCGAGCCATGAGAAAGGATGTTAGACTGTCTGCTATGCCCTGGTTCATCAAGTGTTGACGAGGAACGAAGCGGCCGATGAGTTGGTCTGTATGGATCGCTTATTGGAGCATATCCTGCTACGGAATCTGTGAGCCCTTAGTAGGGTGAACATCTTCTACGACGACCGAGTGTAAGGGGGGAGGGGGGGGGGGGGGGTTGGTGCTGTGGGTTGTAGAGTGACAAAGGCCCTGGGGCCGACTATTTCGCAGATCATGACGTTACTTATCCCGGGACTGGGAAAGCATGACTTCGGACTGTTGATAGGAGTTCGTCAGGCCATTGCAACTTCAGGTCTTGACGTTACGTTACAAGGAGGAGCTGTAGATAGTTAGTGAACACCTCTTCCCTTGCCTGGATTCCCTACAGGTTCCAACTCCTCTCGTCATTTTGAAGTTCTGTAGAAACCTTAATTGTTTGACGGGACCATACTTTTACCAAGAAGTTCTTTCTGGTCCACCTGGTTTCATATTGCTTCAGACGGGATACATATCGCCCTTGTGCGAGCATGCCATACAGTCTTCACTATAAGCATGAGTGGAATGTCACATTGCCAATAGGAAAGATTGGGCGCCGAATATATTTTTATACCCACCATCATAGGATGGGGGTTTACCAATCAAGACATTCCGTTTGTAACACCTTGAAATATTCGTCTAAGACCCCATAAAGTATATATATTCTTGATCGTCTTGACGTTCTGAGTCGAACTAGCCATGTCCGTCCTTCTGTCGAAATCACGATAGCGTTCGAACTCGTATAGCTTGCCACTTGAAATTTTGCACAGATACTTAATATTGATGTAGGTCGTTGGGGATTGCAAATAGGCCATATCGGTTCAGATTTGGATATAGCTCCCATACAAACCGATCTTCCGATTTAACTTCTTGAGCCCCTGGGAGCCGCAATTTTAGTTCGATTTGGCTGAAATTTTGCGCATAATGTTCTGTTATGACTTTCAACAACTGTGCCAAGTACGGTTCAAATCGGTCGAGAACCTGATATAGCTCCCATATAAACCGATCTCCCGATTTGACTTCTTGAGCCCCTGCAAGCCGCAATTTTTGTCAGATTTGGCTGAAATTTTGCACATAATGTTCTGTTATGACTTCCAACAAATGTGGCGACTGCGGTCCAAATCCGTTTATAGCCTGATATAGCTCCCATATAAACCGATCTCTCGATTAGACTTCTTGGGCCCCTGGAAGCCACAATTTGTATTTGATTTGGCTAAAATTTTGCATGCGATGTTTTGTTACGATTTCCAACAACTGTGCCGACTGCGGTTCAAATCCGTTTATAGCCTGGTATAGCTCCCATATAAACCGATCTCCAGATTTGACTTCTTGAGCCCCTGGAAGCTGCGAATTTTGTCCGATTTGGCTGAAATTTTGCACGAAGTGTTCTGTAATGACTTCCAACAATTGAGCCAAGTGCAGTACAAATCCGTTTATAGCCTGATATAGCTCCCATATAAGCCGATCTCCCGATTTGACTTCTTGAGCCCCGGGAAGCTGCGATTTTTGTCCGATTTGGCTGAAATTTTGCACGAAGTGTTCTAATATGACTTTCAACAACTGTGCCTGATACGGTCCAAATCGGTCTATAACCTGATATTGCTCCCATGTAAACCGGTCTCTCGATCATACTTTTCCGTTTCCTAGAAGCTTGAATTTTTAAACATTTTTGAATTCAAAATCGTCTTTTCCTTACAAAGAAAGATTTTTTTCAAACCCAACATTCAGACTTACATTTTGTTAACGATTTTGTTTTTTGCTCAGAATTTGGTGATGTTGCCCATCATCATTTGTATTTATCCCCCTTTTATTTTGGTCGTTTAAATATTTTGCGCCCTTTATTATGGCATACATGTTTTATATGCAAATCCATTCGAATGTGGGATATCGACTTCCGCTTCCGGTTGTAATGGTTTGCTTTTATGGCAATAAAACTCAAAATACACATAATGGAGGACTTTTGTTGGTCGTTCACCTCCTGCTCATATGGCCTTTCATAATACATTTGGCAAATCCTTGGGGAGATTTACTTAAATGTTGTCACCTAAGCTCTGAAAAGGTGGTAATGTATAAAAAGGTTTTGGATTTTGGTGCCCACACATACACGCGAACATTTGGCACAAATACATTTGTGCATATTTTAAATGTCGTACACACTGTCACATACACGCAAATGCGTATGTGACCTGACATTCAAGGTGCAAGTGAAATGTTGTGTGCTTTGTTAAGGGTGACTTTGAGTGGCAGGAAAGTTGAGAAAGTGGGAGAGTGGAGAACTTTTTATATGAGTCGGTATTTATTTGTTGCTTTAAGCATGCTGTGCTCATGTTTTGCTTATCTTACACCACCCCTTCGTTCGCCCTCCTCAACGCAACTAGGGTGAAGTGGAATATCGCTTATATTTGCACATCGTGATGTATGTTGTTGTTGAAGTTGCTGTAACATTATTCATTTTCAGATTGTTTTGAGATTTTCAGGTGAAAATATTTTTGACCTCATTCTGACGATTTCAACTACAATACAAAAACCAAAAAACAAAAAAACAAAAAAAGAGAAAACGCACACAAACGAGAGGAAAATCTCGCGCTCAAATCCATTTTATGTTCGTGAATATTTTATGAATGCGGGATAAATTTGCATGCAATATGAAAACGAAAATATGGCAAACTCCAGGGGGGTTCATGAAGTTTATGAAGAAATCCATAACACAAAAAATTTAAAAAAAAAATTCTATTAAAATTAAAATTTGACAAAATTTTCTTACAAAAATAAAATGTTAACAAAATTTTCTTAAGAAATTAATTTTTAACAAAAATTTAAAAAAAAAAATATATTTCTGTGTTTTTTTGCTTGAACCGTTGAGTGGAGTGGAAGTCCTTGCGAAATTTCCTGGGTCTCCTCCAGTTTGTGACGGCTGGCATCGCGGCCGATACAAACTAAATGCCTTTGGGCATCAGCGCTCAATTGAAATGTTCGCTAAAAAGGATTGGTGAAATCTGGCCAGGTGCAGCACTGGATTTAGTCAAGAAGGAAGATATTGCTTCTCGACCAATGGTGCATGGTTGGATACCAAGCATTCCCTCAGATCCTGAATCCATACTTGGAAGACTAAGGGAATGTAATCCCAATTTTTCAACCACCGACTGGATTGCAGTATTCGTACTTAACTCCGGCTGTTTCGCAGACCTCAACAAGTCTGAAGGTATTGTATCCTACGGATTCAAAAAGTTGAAACTGAAGGTCTATAGAATCGGTGGGATTTGGGGAATCAGGAGACTACTCAGCAGTTAAAAAATTGCCTGCGGAACTATCGATCACAACGCTATGGTCTGGAGGATTGCACGAGACGGAATATCCCCCTGCTTCAATCGAGACAGGGGGGCGGAAGGCATCTAAACGGGACCCGACAAGCCTTGTGTGGGTGGGTCATCCGGTTGGACTGGGGTCAGGGTGTGCGCCAGCAGGGAAAGTACCACCCCAGCAACAGCTAGTGAAGCATCTAAGGAGGAATCGTCCACACCGCAAGTTCCAGTGTCCTGAGTGGAGTGTGGTTCCACTGCTTTCTAACCTGCCCCTGGATGCGTACGGAAGCTCATCATGACAAGATCGAACGAATCTTGTGAGGATGAACTCCTGGCGGAATCAGAAGACGAGGCTAACACAATAGTGGTGGAAGTTCTGAATCTTGGCTATGGTCCGGTTTCTACAGATAAATCTCCACCATTGTAAGGCCGCTTCGGCGGTGTTAAATTTAATGACGGGGGATGGGACCTATATCTAAATCTGAACCGATTTCGATCAAACTATATGGATATTGTGGAATTCGTCGAGGAAAGCGTTATACAAAATTTTGAAAAGATTGGTCAATAAATGCGCTTGCAGTTGGTCTAGGAGTGATATATATTTATGTGAGCTGTACCTAAATCTGTACCGATTTCTATGAAATTCACCAGTAATATCGAGAGTCATAAGACAATCCTTCTTGCTAAATTTCGACAGAATCGGTTACCAAATGACTATTTTATTGCATTATTACTGAAAATCGGCCGAACATATATATGGTAGCTATATCCAAATCTGAACCGATTTCTATAAAATTCACCAGTAAAATTTAGGGTCATAAGAAAATCCTTCCTACCAAATTTCAAGAGAATCGGTCAACAAATGACCATTTTATTGCTGTATTACTGGAAATCGGAAGAACAAATATATGGGAGCTATATCCAAATCTGATCCGATTTCTTTAATATTCACTTTTAATATCGAGAGTCATAAGAAAATCCTTCCTACCAAATTTTAAGAGAATCGGTCAACAAATGACCATTTTATTGCTGTATTACTGCAAATCGGACGAACATATATATGAAAGCTATATCCGAATCTAAACCGATTTCTATAAAATTAACCAGTTATATTGGGAGTCATAAAAAAATCCTTCCTGCCAAATTTCAAGAGAATCGGTTGACAAATGACCATTTTATTGCTGTATTACTGGAAATCGGACGAACATATATATGGGAGCTATATCCAAATTTAAACCGATTTCTATAATATTCATTTTTAATATCGAGAGTCATAAGAAAATCCTTCCTACCAAATTTTAAGAGAATCGGTCAACAAATGACCATTTTATTGCTGTATTACTGCAAATCGGACGAACATATATATGGTAGCTATATCCAAATCTGAACCGATTTCTATAAAATTCACCAGTAAAATTTAGGGTCATAAGAAAATCCTTCCTACCAAATTTCAAGAGAATCGGTCAACAAATGACCATTTTATTGCTGTATTACTGTAAATCGGGCGAACATATATATGGGAGCTATATCCGAATCTGAACCGATTTCTATAAAATTCATCAGTAATATTGAGGGTCATAAGAAAATCCTTCTTGCCAAATTTCGACATAATCGGTTAACAAATGATCATTTTATTGCTGTATTAATGTAAATCGGACGAACATATATATGACAGCTATATCCAAATCTGAACCGATTTCTATAAAATTCCCTAGTAATATTGAGAGTCATTAGAAAATCCTTCCTGCCAAATTTCAAGAGAATCGGTCAACAAATGACCATTTTATTGTTGTATTACTGTAAATCGGGCGAACATATATATGGGAGCTATATCCGAATCTGAACCGATTTCTATAAAATTCCCCAGTAATATTGAGGGTCATAAGAAAATCCTTTCTACCAAATTTCAAGAGAATTGGTTGACAAATGACCATTTTATTGCTGTATTACTGTAAATCGGGCGAACATATCTATGGGAGCTATATCCAATTTGAACCGATTTTTTCCAATTTCAATACACTTCGTTTCTAGGCCGAAAAACATGCCCATACCAAATTTGAAGGCGATCGGATGAACATTGCGACCTGTAGTTTGTACACAAATTAACATGGACAGAAGGGCAGACAGACGGACGGACAGACCGATGGACATAGCTAAATCGAATCAGAAAGTGATTCCGAGTCGATCCGTATACTTATCAATGGGTCTATCTCTCTTCCTTTTGGTATGACAAACTAATTCACTAAGTTATAATACCCTACTACTGTGGTAGCAGTGGTGTAGGATATAAAAAGGCGAATTGGAATAAAATTTGGGCACAAATTCTGCACGTCTATCCCTTCTAGACCAAAAAAAAGGGAAGTGGAAACTGCGGAGGATATATTGGTCAATCGGATCACGAAGGTCCTGAATGACTTGCTTGTGTCAGCATGTCCTAGTGCCAGGCCAAGAGGCAACCAGTGATCGCCATGGTGGACTCCAGAGCTGGTTGGTCTGTGGCAGAAAAGTATTCGACAGGGCGAAAGCCACAAGAGCACCACACGATTGGGACATCTATAAGGCTGAGCTAAGAAAATATAAGGGCAAGCTAAGAAAGGCTCAGAACAAATCCTGGGTGGAATTCTGCTAAGCCTGTAGGCTAAGTAAGATTCTGTCCTCTCGGAGAATGTATGAACAATGTCTAGTGAGGATACACTAGAACTACTCGTTGAAACATATTTCTCGGGAAATTCTCCAACGGACAGCGTGGTGCCAGAAGAGGTTGTCACTGGTATGCATTCGTCGGAGGTTATTGGGGAAATTATGTTTGAGCTGAAAATCCTTTGGGGGATAAGAAGATGCGACTCCTTTAAGTCGCCAGTCGCTCTGATGATGTGGTGCCAGAAGAGGATGTCACTGGTATGCATTCGTCGGAGGTTATTGGGGAAATTATGTTTGAGCCGAAAATCCTTTGTGCGATAAGAAATTGCGACTCCTTTAAGTCGTCAGTCGCTCTGATGATGTATCACCGGTTGAATTACAAGCTGTGTCTGTTAGACTGGTTCCTTAGTGCTTAGGGAGATATACTCTGCTTGTATCAGCATGTAATTCATACCTCTGGGATGGAGGGACACAAAGGTAATGTTCATTCCGAAAGCAGGAAAACCTTACCACACGAAGGCGAAAGATTTCATCCTATTAGTCTCTCATCCTTTATACAAAGGACTCTTGAATGGTTGATAGAAACATATCTTAAGGCAAAGATTCCTGGAAATCGCCTGTCGCGGCAGCAGCATGCATTTTAGTAAAGGCAAATGCACTGCCTTTACTAGCTCTTCACGACCTAGTGGGCTACATAGGGGATTCTCTCGCTGTCAAGGAATATACAATGGTAGCATTGCTTGACATCGCAGGTGCTTTCAATAATGAAAAACCCACGTCATTCATAAAGGAGTTGGAGGCCGCGTATGCTGATGACTTGGCAATTGCGGTTAGGGTAAAGTTTCCCAGCACTCTAAGAGATATACTCTCTCTCTCTCTCTCTCCGCTCTCCGTGCAAGACAAAAGTAGTTCTTTTCAGCATGAGAAACAAGTTGCCTACAGTGGCACCTGTCTCCTTGGGTGGAGAGAATTTTCCATTTACAGAAAGTGTAAAAAACCTGGATGTTTTGCTGGACTTGAACTTCAAATCCAACATTTTGGAAAGGGCAAGAAAGGCAACACTTGCCCTTTACTCCTGCAAAAGAGCCATTGGCAAAAATTGGGGGTTAAGAACGTGTGTCATGCATTGGGTATATACTGCAGTTGTCAGACCTATAATGCTATATGGTGTTGTGGACTGGTGGACGGCGCTTCAAAAGTCCACCTATTGTTCAAAACTTAACCGGATCCAAAGATTGGCTTGTTCAGGCATCAGAGCCGCACTGAGGACGACACCATCTGAAGCACTGAATTTAATGCTACATCTAATGCCTCCGGACATTGTGGCTAGACCACAAAGATCTAGAAGTAGTCATATCGAAAAGGTTACCCGGCTACTGCAGTGTGCATCAAGAGGAGATCTGAGCAATTAAGGAAGTGGTGGAATGGCTTATATAATGTCACAACGACGATTGGCAGCCATTAAATCCCTGGAGCTCGTATTTCCGAACACAAAAACGGCCCTCGACTGTGGCAGATCTCTTAACGAGATGGCTGAACAGTTCAAGATTCACCTGTTCTGGGTGCCGGGCCACAGAGATATCCCAGGGAATTCTATGGCCGACGAGCTTGCGAGACTAGGAACTGCCCTACACATTCCAGGGATACTGGAATCTGTGGCTATGCCTCTAGCGACATGTAAGCTAAGTTTTCAGGACCAGGACCAAGCTAAGTTTCCGAACACAAAAACGGTCCTCGACTGTCGCAGATCTCTCAACGAGATGGCTGAACAGTTCAAGATTCACCTGTTCTGGGTGCCGGGCCACAGAGATATCCCAGGGAATTCTATGGGCGACGAGTTTGCGAGACTAGGAACGGCCCTACACATTCCAGGTATACTGGAATCTGTGGCTATGCGTCTAGCGATATGTAAGCTAAGTTTTCAGGACCAGGCCCGAAGGACAACGAATGATAGATGGTCACAAAGAGGGGGCTGTGAACATTCCAAAACTATGTGGCCTTATGTAGACTTGAAGAGGTCTACCGCTTTGCTGTCATTGGCAAGAACAGACGTCTCAGTCATTGTGTCCGTCATGACAGGTCACTGTCTAATCGGAAAACATGCTGACAGATTGAAGGTTGCCAGCAACGACTTTTGCAGAAGCTGTAGGGACATCGAGGAAGAAGAGACTATGGAACACCTTCTGTGTGTGTGTCCCGCACTAGCAGTTAGAATTCCACTTTAGGTTCTCATTTTTTTGGAGAACCTGCCTGATTTAGCGGATGTGAACTTTTACTTGTTATTGGGATTTTTAAAGCGATGTGGATGGTTCAACGGTGGGAACTAGAGGGCAACTTCCTTGTTCTGTTCCTTTTAAGTGAGTCTGATGACTGCCACTTAAACCTAACCTAAGCTGTAACATGACACTACATGCAAAATTTCATCCAAAATTTGAGGTTTGTAAGGGCTCAAGCAGTCAAATTGGGAGATTTGTTTATATAGGAGCTATAGCAGATTATGAGCCGATTCGGACCGTACTTGGCAATGTTGCCAAGTCATACCAGAATACTACGTGGAAAATTTCAGCCAAATCGGACAAAAATTTAGACTTCCAGGAGCTCAAGGAGTCAAATCGGCAGATCGGTTTATATGGGAGCTATATCAGGTTATAGACCCATGTGGCCGCTACTTGGCACGGTTGTTGAAAGCCATAACAGAACATGCAAAGTTTCAGCCAAATCGGACGAAAATTGCGGCTTCCAGGGGCTCAAGAAGTGAAATTGGGAGATCGGTTTATATGGGAGTTATATCCAAATCTGAACCGATATGGCCCACTTGCAATCCCCAATGACCCAAATCAAGAATTAGTATCTGTGCAAAACTCCAATTGGCTACTTTTACGCGTTCGACCGCTATCGTGATTTCGACAGACGGACGGAGGGAGGGACGGACATGGCTATATATATGTTTATACTTTATGGAGTCTTAGAGGTGTTACAAACGGAATGACTAGATTTGTATACCCCCATCCTATGGTGGTGGGTATAAAAAGTTGACAACATTTTCTGAGTTTTAGTTTTGGTAGCCAAAATCCCCTAGGTCACGCTTTTTATGCGTTAAAGCTTAAGAAATTGGATATCATATACCAGGTCCATACTTTTTTTACTATGGAAAATGCCATAATTTAAGACCTTATGACTTTTACTTTTTCATAGTCCTGTCTTATATTCCCTTCATTCTATTTGAAAGTAATTGAAAACCTTTGATAGTACATCTCACCATGATGTTAATGAACAGCAGTACCACTGGCCTAGTGAACTCAGGTTCATTAATCTTGCTGCAGAAAACTTTCATTTATGCTTCTTGCTATTTCTTTGGCACAAATACTTCTTTCGCTTCATTGGGTGAAGTCATTTTCCTTAACTTTTATTAAATGGTCATGTCATACAAAGTCTTTACTTAACCCCTTACCCATCAAAAAAGTAAAAAAAGTTTGCCATCCAAATGCAATGGCTTGCGATGGTGATGACAATGCCATCAATTTCGTGTCAATTTACCATCCTTATAGTCCTTCGAAAAGAATAAGAAAATAAATGAGCACTCACGTTCTGGGAAAGGAATATGAGCCACCTTCCATTCCACTACCATTAGGGCAATGGTATAATGGTGGTGACTGAGGTGATCATAGACATACAGCCAGAAAACACTGCTATAACTTTCGACAGACTGAAGTGGAAGCAAGAAAAATGGCGCCTCGGTGAATGCGTTTTTCATCCCATGAAAGTTCTTACAAAAGATTGTGGTGTAGATTGATCTGTATGTGTTTTCGATAAATAAGGACCTTGTGCTTATTCCTACAAATGAGGGCAGAGATGCAAGCAACCTTATCCACAGCACAACTTTAAAGGGTTTTATGGCGAAAACAGTTGAAAAAGGACAAGTAAAAGCATGCTAAGTTCGGCCGGGCCGAATCTTATATACCCTCCACCATGGATCGCATTTGTCGAGTTCTTTTCCCGGCATCTCTTCTTAGGCAAAAAAAGGATATAAGAAAAGATTTGCTCTGCTATTAGAGCGATATCAAGATATGGTCCGGTTTGGACCACAATTAAATTATATGTTGGACACCTGTGTAAAATGTCAGCCAATTCGAATAAGAATTGCGCCCTCTAGTGGCTCAAGAAGTAAAATAGAGAGATCGATTTATATGGGAGCTGTATCGGGCTATATACCGATTCAGACCATAATAAACACGTATGTTAGTGGTCATGAGAGAATCCGTCGTACAAAATTTCAGGCAAATCGGATAATAATTGCGACCTCTAGAGCCTCAAGAACTCAAGATCCCAGATCGGTTTACATGGGAGCTATATCAGGTTATGAACCGATTTGAACCATATTTGGCACAGTTGTTGGATATCATAACAAAATACTACGAGCCAAAATTCATTCAAATTGGATAAGAATTGCACCCTCTAGAGGCTCAAGAAGTCAAGACCCAAGATCGGTTTATATGACAGCTATATAAGGTTATGGACTGATTTGAACCATACATAGCACAGTTGTTGGATATCGTAACAAAACACGTGGTGCAAAATTTCATTCCAATCGGATAAGAATTGCGCACTCTAAAGGCTCAAGAAGTCAAAACCCCAGATCGGTGTGTATGGCAACTATATCAGGATATAGACCGATTTGAACCATACTTGGCACAGTTGTTGGATATCGTAACAAAACACGTCGTGCAAAATTTCATCCCAATCGGATAAGAATTGCGCACTCTAGAGGCTCAAGAAGTGAAGACCCTAGATCGGTTTATATGGCAGCTATATCAGGTTATAGACCGATTTGAACCATACTTGGCAAAGTTGTTGGATATTATAACAAAACACGTCGTGCAAAATTTCATCCCAATCGGATAAGAATTGCGCACTCTAGAGGCTCAAGAAGTCAATACCCAAGATCGGTATATATGGCAGCTATATCAAAACATGGACCGATATGGCCCATTTACAATACCAACCGACCTACACTAATAAGAAGTATTTGTGCAAAATTTTAAGCGGCTAGCTTTACTCCTTCGGAAGTTAGCGTGCTTTCGACAGACAGACGGACGGACGGACGGACGGACGGACGGACGGACGGACGGACGGACAGACGGACGGACATGGCTGGATCGGCATAAAATTTCACGACGATCAAGAATATATATACTTTATGGGGTCTCAGACGAATATTTCGAGTAGTTACAATCAGAATGACGAAATTAGTATACCCCCCATCTTATGGTGGAGGGTATAATAAAAAAAGGGCAAGTAAAAGAGTGCTAAGTTCGGCCGGGCCGAATCTTATATACCCTCCACCATGGATGGCATTTGCCGAGTTCTTTACCCGATGTCTCTTTTGAAGGCAAACAAAAGATAAAAGAAAAGAGGTTCATCCTATTGGAGCTATATAAAGTTATGCTTCGAATCGGTCGGTCCTTAATTGAATTGAATGTTAAAGACCATTGTAGAAGTCATTGTGTACAATTTTAGCCAAATCGAAGGCAAATTGCGCCCTTTAGGGTATCAAGAAGTAAAATAGGAAGTTCGGTTTATAGGGGAGCTGTATCAAGTTAAATACCGATTCAGACCTTATTTTACACGTATGTTGAAAGTCATGGAAAAAGCAGTTGTACAAAATTTCAGCCAAATCGGATAAGATGGGCCTCTAGAGGCCCAAAACTCAAGACACCAGATCGGTTTATATGACAGCTATATCAGGTTCTAAACCGATTTCAACCATACTTAGCACAGTTGTTAAAAATCATAACAAAACACCTCATGCAAAATTTCAGCTAAATCAGTTAAAAAATTTGGGCTCTAGAGGCCCAAAAAGCCAAGATATAAGAACGGGTTACATGGCAGTTGTATCAGGTTAAAGACCGATTTGAACAATACTAAGCACAGATGTTGGAAGTTATATCAAAACTCGTCATGCAAAGTTTCAGCCAAATGGGGTAAGAATTGCGCCCTCTAGAAGCTCAAGAAGTCAAGACGCCTGATCGGTTTATGTGACAGCTATCTCTAGTTGTAGACCGATTTCAACCATACTTAGCACAGTTGTTGGAAGTCATAACGTCGTGCAAAATTTCAGCCAAATCGGATAGGAATTGCGCCCTCTAGAGACTAAATACGTCAAATCGGGAGTTCGGTTTATATGACAGCTATATCAGGTTATAGACCGATTTCAACCATACGATCAGTTATTAAAAATCATAACAAAACACTTCATTCAAAATTTCAGCCAAATCGGATAAAAATTGCGCCCTCTAGAGGCTCAAAAAGTCAAGACCTCAGATCGGTTTATATGACAGCTATATCAGGTTACAGACGGATTTAAAAGTTATTGGAAGTCACAACAAAACACCTCATGCAAAATTTTGCCAAATCGGATGAGAATTGCGCCCTCTAGTGGCTCAAGAAGTCAAGACCCCAGATCGGGTTATATGACAGCTATATCAGTTTATTGACCGATTTAA
The DNA here is from genome assembly GCF_963082655.1 of Stomoxys calcitrans. Classification (NCBI taxonomy): domain Eukaryota; kingdom Metazoa; phylum Arthropoda; class Insecta; order Diptera; family Muscidae; genus Stomoxys; species Stomoxys calcitrans. The sequence continues at coordinate 172,043,094 of NC_081554.1, forward strand.
AACATACTTAGCACAGTTGATGGAAATCATAACAAACCGCATCATTCAAAATTTCAGCTAACTCAGATAAGAATTGCGCCCTCTAGTGGCTCAAGAAGTCAAGACCCCAGATCGGGTTATATGACAGCTATATCAGTTTATTGACCGATTTAAAACATACTTAGCACAGTAGTTGGAAATCATAACAAACCGCATCATTCAAAATTTCAGCTAACTCAGATAAGAATTGCGCCCTCTAGAGGCTCAACAAGTCAAGACTCCAGATCAGTTTATATGACAGCTATCATCTTATGAACCGATTTCAACCAAACTAAGCACAGTTGTTGGAAATCATAACAAAACACCTTATGCAAAATTTCAGCCAAATCGGATAAGAATTGCGCCCTCTAGTGGCTCAAGAAGTCAAGATCGGTTTGCATGACAGCTATATCAGTTTATTGACCGATTTAAAACATACTTAGCACAGTTGTTGGAAATCATAACAAAACACCTGATGCAAAATTTCAGCCAAATCGGATAAGAATTGCGCCCTCTAGTGGCTCAAAAAGTCAAGACCCCAGATCGGTTTATATGACAGCTATATCAGGTTATGAACCGATTTCAACCAAACTAAACACAGTTGTTGGAAGTCATAACAAAACAGCTCATTCCAAATTTCAGTTAAATCGGATAAAAATTGCGCGCTCTAGTGGCTCAAGAAGTCAAGACCCCTGATCGGTGTATATGACAGCTATATCAGGTTGCAGACCGATTTAAACCATACTTGACACAAATGGTGGAAGTCATAAGGAAACACCTCATGCGAAATTTCAGCTAAATAAGATAAGAATTGCGCCCTCTAGAGGCTCAAGAAGTCAAGACCCAGATCGCTTTATATCACAGATATATCAGCTTATAAACCGATTTCAACCAAACTAAGCACAGTTGTTGGAAATCATAATAAAACACCTCATACAAAATTTCAGACAAATCCGATGAAAATTGCGCCCTCCAGTGGTTCAAGAAGTCAAGACCCAGATCGGTTTATATCACAGATATATCAGCTTATAAACCGATTTCAACCAATCTAAGCACAGTTGTTGGATATCATAACAAAACGCGTCGTGCAAAATTTCATTGAAATCGGATAAGAATTGCGCCTTCTAATGGCTCAAGAAGTCAAGATCCAAGATCGATTTATAAGACAGTTATATCAAAACATGGACCGATATGGCGCATTTACAATTCCAACAAACCTGTAGTAACAAGAAGTTCTTGTGCAAAATTTCAAGTGGCTAGCTTTACTCTTTCGAAAGTAAGCGTGCTTTCGCCAGACAGACTGACGGACGGATGGACGGACAGACGGACGGACAGACGGACGGATATGGCTAGATCGACTTAAAACATCACGACGATCAAGAATTTATTTTCTTTGTGGGGTCTTAGACGCATATTTTGAGGTGTTACCAACGGAGTGGCGAAATTAGTATACCCTCATCCTATGGTGGAGGGTATAATAATTGGAGAAAAGAACACATTTTGTTTGAAAAAGGAAAAATAATGAGGAGCGAAAAGTACATACTCTTTAAAAGTTACATGCGATAAAATTTAAAACATGCGATAAAATTTTATGCTTGCGATAAAATTTTCGTATGGAAAATTTTATGCTTGCGATAAAATTTTCGTATAAAAAATTTTATGCTTGCAATAAAGTTTTCGTATAGAAAGGATAAAAATTTCTATAGGAAAATTTTATGCTTGCGATAAAATTTTCGTATAGAAAATTTTATGCTTGCGATAAAATTTTCGTATAGAAAATTTTATGCTTGCGATAAAATTTTCGTATAGAAAATTTTATGCTTGCGATAAAATTTTCGTATAGAAAATTTTATGCTTGCGATAAAATTTTCGTATAGAAAATTTTATGCTTGCGATAAAATTTTCGTATAGAAAATTTTATGCTTGCGATAAAATTTTCGTATAGAAAATTTTATGCTTGCGATAAAATTTTCGTATAGAAAATTTTATGCTTGCGATAAAATTTTCGTATAGAAAATTTTATGCTTGCGATAAAATTTTCGTATAGAAAATTTTATGCTTGCGATAAAATTTTCGTATAGAAAATTTTATGCTTTTCTATACGAAAATTTTATGCTTGCGATAAAATTTTCGTATAGAAAATTTTATGCTTGCGATAAAATTTTCGTATAGAAAATTTTATGCTTGCGATAAAATTTTCGTATAGAAAATTTTATGCTTGCGATAAAATTTTCGTATAGAAAATTTTATGCTTGCGATAAAATTTTCGTATAGAAAATTTTATGCTTGCGATAAAATTTTCGTATAGAAAATTTTATGCTTGCGATAAAATTTTCGTATAGAAAATTTTATGCTTGCGATAAAATTTTCGTATAGAAAATTTTATGCTTGCGATAAAATTTTCGTATAGAAAATTTTATGCTTGCGATAAAATTTTCGTATAGAAAATTTTATGCTTGCGATAAAATTTTCGTATAGAAAATTTTATGCTTGCGATAAAATTTTCGTATAGAAAATTTTATGCTTGCGATAAAATTTTCGTATAGAAAATTTTATGCTTGCGATAAAATTTTCGTATAGAAAATTTTATGCTTGCGATAAATTTTTGGTATAGAAAATTTTATGCTTGCGATAAAATTTTCGTATAGAAAGTTTTATGCTTGCGATAAAATTTTCGTATAGAAAATTTTATGCTTGCGATAAAATTTTCGTATAGAAAATTTTATGCTTGCGATAAAATTTTCGTATAGAAAATTTTATGCTTGCGATAAAATTTTCGTATAGAAAGTTTTATGCTTGCGATAAAATTTTCGTATAGAAAGTTTTATGCTTGCGATAAAATTTTCGTATAGAAAATTTTATGCTTGCGATAAAATTTTCGTATAGAAAATTTTATGCTTGCGATAAAATTTTCGTATAGAAAATTTTATGCTTGCGATAAAATTTTCGTATAGAAAATTTTATGCTTGCGATAAAATTTTCGTATAGAAAATTTTATGCTTGCGATAAAATTTTCGTATAGAAAATTTTATGCTTGCGATAAAATTTTCGTATAGAAAATTTTATGCTTGCGATAAAATTTTCGTATAGAAAATTTTATGCTTGCGATAAAATTTTCGTATAGAAAATTTTATGCTTGCGATAAAATTTTCGTATAGAAAATTTTATGCTTGCGATAAAATTTTCGTATAGAAAATTTTATGCTTGCGATAAAATTTTCGTATAGAAAATTTTATGCTTGCGATAAAATTTTCGTATAGAAAATTTTATGCTTGCGATAAAATTTTCGTATAGAAAATTTTATGCTTGCGATAAAATTTTCGTATAGAAAATTTTATGCTTGCGATAAAATTTTCGTATAGAAAATTTTATGCTTGCGATAAAATTTTCGTATAGAAAATTTTATGCTTGCGATAAAATTTTCGTATAGAAAATTTTATGCTTGCGATAAAATTTTCGTATAGAAAATTTTATGCTTGCGATAAAATTTTCGTATAGAAAATTTTATGCTTGCGATAAAATTTTCGTATAGAAAATTTTATGCTTGCGATAAAATTTTCGTATAGAAAATTTTATGCTTGCGATAAAATTTTCGTATAGAAAATTTTATGCTTGCGATAAAATTTTCGTATAGAAAATTTTATGCTTGCGATAAAATTTTCGTATAGAAAATTTTATGCTTACGATAAAAGGAACGTGATCTGTCAAATACTAATGCATGAAAATCCTAACCTCAAAAAAATCACCCTTTATTTAAAATTGCAAGATATGAGAGAAAATTTTCTCGCAAGCATAAAGTTTCTATCATATTCATCATTCTTAAATTTTGTTTTTTATTACTTTTCCAATTCTTACAATTGCAGTTGAATTTGAGTTGTACGTGTGTGTAAGAGCCTTTTTTGTGATGATGAGCATGATTTCTACAGAAGCATCTGCCATTTGGCCTAAGGAATATTGAAATACTTGAAAAAGTACTTCGTTGATGGATTTTTGAAATAGGTCTGGCGATAGTCTGTCTTTGATTATTGTGGCATTGGATGCGCTAAAAACCTACACAAATGTGTTGTGGTATTACTTCAACGACACGCATGAGAATGTGGTCATAAAAATCACGTCATGTGAGCAATGTTGGCTGATGGTGATGGTGATACTGATGATGTGAGCTCTGTTGTGATGGAATTGCATGTTTGCCAGATTACTTTGCTTTATCTCCCACCATTCGTGGCAACATTTACTTCGCTTCTAAAATGAATCCTGATGTACATTGCCATGGTGTTGATGCCAAGAATTGGGGTTAGTACAATTTTTTTATTGGAAATGTTTTTTTTACACTGTGCTACAAGCCTTTACACTTACCATACAAACAAAGAAATGCCATCCTACTAACGAGCTTATTGAGTTGGGCTTGTGTTTGACTGGGCTTTACAACGAAAAGTATCTCCCTATGTGAATTCAGTTAGTCCGAATCGGTGTAAAACGTCTGTAGCTCTGAAACCAAACTACGGAATTTGATTTCTTTGGGAAAATGGAATTTGCAATTCCCATACGATGTGGGTAAGCTTTCGGCTTATATTTGAAATTGTCCCAAGGACTTGCCAAATGCAATCCATGTTCCAGGGTGTGCTTATTTCTTGCTCGTTTTTTGACTTTGATGCTTAGTGTCACCATCGTAGCGTCCTTACTGACCCTAGCTAACAGTTTTTGCATCTGGCACCCATGGTAATGTATTTAGCAATGCTGGTCCTTCACTCTCTTTCTCGGTCATGTTGGCATGTTGTTGCCTTAATACCATCTTACCACACAGACACTAACAAGCAACAAAACTCAAGTACAGCCTTTCCTGCACTTTACTTCGTGTTTTGAACTACTAACTACTACGAGTATATGAACTATCTTTGGGCAAAGCTAAATGGTTTGTTTGTTGGTTTACACTTCCATTAACCCATTTTTTATGCGTGGTATTTGAAGTTACTATGTACTGCTACTACTGCTACATCGGCTTATGATGATGTTGATGTCTAGTGCCTCATTTGTAGTTGAATTTGTATTGCAATTAGCGAAAAAGGCATGTTACCATATCTCGGAGTTTTATTTGCGAAAAATTGTTTTCGTTGTCCCATATTTGGGGGATGCGAATAAAGTGGTACTCGAACATCGTCGTTATACTAGTACAATGCATAATGGAAGGGGTTTTTATACACCTCAGCATAGTATGGGGGTGCACTAGTTTCCATTTATGGTGTTTAAAGTCATCCATAAACGAAGTATAGGTTCAATAACGGCTAATAGGTCAAAAACCTATTGGTTTTAAAGGTCCCCAAAACGACCTATATATCTCCAAAACTACCTATTGGTCTCCAAAAAGATCTATTGGTCTCCAAAACTACCAATCTCAAAAACGACCTATAAGTCTTCAACGCGACTTACATGTCTCGACCTATGTGTCTCCAAAGAAACATATAGGACTCAAAAAACCACATATAGGTCTCGAAAATTAATGATCAATAACGACATATTGGTCACCAAAACAAAAATATGTATCCAAAACCACGTATAGGTCTCCAAAATGACCTACAGGTCTCAAAAATTACCTAAAGATCTCTTAAAACCACTTTTAGGTATATACAACGACCAATAGGTGTCTAAAACTATTCACAGGTCTCCAAAAAAAGAGCTTCAGGTCTACAAAATAACCTATAGGTCTACTAAACGACCTATAGGTCTCTAAAATGACTTATAGGTTTCCAAAAACAATCAAAATGTCTCCAAAAACGACCAAAAGGTCTCCAAAAACACCCTTGAGGTCACCAATAACGACCTCCAAAACAACCTATATGGCTCCAAAAACCTCCTATAGGTCTCCAAAAGACCTACAAGTGCCCAAAACAACTTATTGATCTCCAAACACCACTTACAGGTCTCCAAAACCACCTATAGGTCTCCAAAACTCGACCAAAACGTCTCCATAAACGACTTAGAGGTCACCATTTACGACCTGTAGCTCTCGAAAATTACCTATTACTCTCAAAAATTGCCTATAGGTCTACAAAATAGCCTTATGGGGTTGCAAAATGTCCCTCAGGTCTCAAAAAGACCTAAAGTTTCCTAAAAGTAAACTATAAATCTCCAATATGACCTATTGCTCTTCATAAACTAACTATAGGTTCCCACAAACGACCTAGAGGTATCGAAAAAGGCTTATAGTTCTCCAAACTTGAACTTATGGTATCCGACAATATTTGTACTTTAGGCCCAAAAACGACAAAAGGTCTCCGACATGACTTATAGTTATTCATAGACGAACTAAATGTCTTTAAAAACAAGTTATGGGTTCCCAATAACATATATACATAGGTATTTATACATGACATTTATATTTCCGTAAACGATTATCAAGTCTTAAAAAACGGCCTTTAGGTGTCCATAAACAGCTTTTAGGTACTAGTGACCAATAGATCTTCAAAACGACCTTTGTTGTCCAAAAATGACCCCTTGAAAACGACATATAAGTCTACAAAATAATCCATAGTTCTCCAAAACTATCTACTGCTACTACTACATTTCCCATGAACATTCCCCAAAGGAAAAGGGGATACTCTCTCATATCAATGAGTACAGTCCGATTAAAGTTTAAGCTCAATATAGGTTTCAAAAACGACCATAGGTCTCAAAGCGAAGGTCTCAAAAAAACCATTTGCAAAATGACTTATAGGTATCCAAAATGACCTATTGGTATCCACAACGACCTATAGGTATCCAAAACGAACCATAGGTCTCTAAACCGAACTATGTCTCCAAAACGACCTATGTCTTCAAAACGACCTATAGGTATCCTAAACGACTCATAGGTCTTCAAAAGAGACATATAGGTATTCAAAATGACCTATTGGTATCCAAAACGACCTATAGGTATCCAAAACGAACCATAGGTCTCCAAAATGACCTATGTCTCCAAAAACGACCTATAGGTATCCTAAACGACTCATAGGTATCCAAAGCCACCTATGTCTCCAAAAACAACCTATAGGCTTTCAAAAGGGACATATTGGTCTCCAAAGGAGACATATAGGTCTCCAAAGGAGACATATAGGTCTCCAAAAACGACCTATAGGTCTCCAAAAACGACCTATAGGTCTCCAAAAACGACCTATTGGTCTCCAAAAAGACTCATAGGTCTTCAGAAGAGACATATAGGTATCCAAAATAGACATATAGATCTCCAAAAACGATATATAGGTCTCCAAAACGACCCATAGGTCTTCAAAGCCACCTATGTCTCCAAAAACAACCTATAGGCTTTCAAAAGGGACATATAGGTCTCCAAAAGAGACAATTAGGTCTCCAAAAACGACCTATAGGTCTCCAAAACGACTCATAGGTCTTCAAAAGAGACATATAAGTCTCCAAAATAGACATATAGATCTCCAAAAACGTCCCTTAGGTCTCCAAAACGACCCATAGATATCCAAAGCCACCTATGTCTCCAAAAACAACCTATAGGCTTTCAAAAAGGACATATAGATCTCCAAAAGAGACAACTAGGTTTCCAAAATCGGCCTATAGGTCTCCAAAAACGACCTATAGGTCTCCAAAAACGACCTATAGGTCTCCAAAACGACTCATAGGTCTTCAAAAGAGACATATAAGTCTCCAAAATAGACATATAGATCTCCAAAAACGTCCCTTAGGTCTCCAAAACGACCCATAGATATCCAAAGCCACCTATGTCTCCAAAAACAACCTATAGGCTTTCAAAAAGGACATATAGATCTCCAAAAGAGACAACTAGGTTTCCAAAATCGGCCTATAGGTCTCCAAAAACGACCTATAGGTCTCCAAAAACGACCTATAGGTCTCCGAAACGACTCGTAGGTCTTCAAAAGAGACATAGAGGTCTCCAAAATAGACATATAGGTCTCCAAAACGTCCCATAGGTCTCCAAAACGACCCATAGGTATCCAAAGCCACCTATGTCTCCAAAAATAACCTATAGGCTTTCAAAAGGGACATATAGGTCTCCAAAGAAGACATATAGGTCTCCAAAAACGATCTATAGGTCTCCAAAAAGACTCGTAGGTCTTCAAAAGAGACATATAGGTCTCCAAAACAGACATATAGGTCTCCAAAAACGTTCTACAGTCTCCAAAACGACCCATAGGTATCCAAAGCCACCTATGTCTCCAAAAACAACCTATAGGCTTTCAGAAAGGACATATAGGTCTCCAAAAGAGAGATATAGGTCTCCAAAAACGACCTATAGGTCTCCAAAAAGTCTCAAAGGTCTTCAAAAGAGACATACATGTCTCCAAATTAGACATATATGTCTCCAAAAACGTCATGTAAGACTTCAAATGACCCATTGGTCTTCCAAGCCACCTATGTCTCCAAAAACAACCTATAGTCTTTCAAAAGGGACATATAGGTCTCCAAAAGAGACATATAGGTCTCCAAAAACGACCTATAGGTCTCTTAAACGACTCATAGGTCTTCAAAAGAGACATATAGGTCTCCAAAATTGACATATAGGTCTCCAAAACGACCCATAGGTATCCAAAGTCACCTATGTCTCCAGAAACAACCTATAGGCTTTCAGAAAGGACATATAGGTCTCCAAAAGAGAGATATAGGTCTCCAAAAACGACCTATAGGTCTCCAAAAAGACTCATAAGTCTTCAAAAGAGACATATATGTAGGTCTCTCTCCAAAACAGACATATAGGTCTACAGAAACGATCTACAGGTTTACACAGACGACCTAGAGGTTTACAGAAATGACCTATAGGTCTACAGAAACGACCTATAGGTCTACAGAAACGACCTATAGGTCAACAGAAACGACCAAGAGGTCTACAGAAACAACCTAGAGGTCTACAGAAACGACCTAGAGGTCTACAGAAACGATCTACCGGGCTCCAGAAACGACCAATTGGTCTCCATAAACGACCTAAAGGTATCCATAGTCCACCTGCAAATCTCCCAAAACGAAAATTAGTCTCCAAAATCGAGATTTAAAGAAAAATTGCTTATTAACATAGTTGACTTTTATAAAATGAATGAGAAAAACATAAGAAATTATGTGGTTTTGTGCACTTTCGAACTCTCATAATTTATCATGTTAAACGACTTCTGTGACGATACCAATAAACATATCAAACTAATTTTGTATTGACCTTCCTTCCTTCCTTCTTTCCTTTTCAATTGCTTTTATATCCTGCACCTTTTTCCCCTTCGCTTCATTCCTGAGCTTTGTTGACTAATGAAGATCACTTTGGCGCATTCTGTCTACCACATGCATCATGGCTATTGCAGGCACCTCATTTGATGCTCTCTGAATCTCCGAAGTTATCTCGGCAATTATGTCTTCTTCAAAATGTACATAGAGATCACCAATATTAAGGATGTTATATAGGTCTTTAACTTGTTGCACCATATGGGAATCTTAAATTGGAAGGATTAGATGTGCAAGTGCTACCAGTTATGTTTTGACTTTATTATTTACCTTTTTTCCCATAACATTCCATCATAATTTGTTTTTGTTCCTTTGAGGCTCTTTGCATGCATTGAATAGCTAGCCATGTACATTTATTCGCCTCAATGTCAGTGCCAATTTTTTCCGTTGCCTTGGGACTGCCGTAGATATCGAAGTAATCATTTTGCAGTTGCAAATAAAAGGCCATTTTTAGGGAAACGGATTTTGTCTTCTGAAAACTTAAGGGATTTGTGTTACTACAAAACAAGGGGAAAAGATATACAAATCAATCAATGTATCGAATATTGTTGCAAGGTTTTAACATACCCTGCCAAGATCATGGCTGCAGCAAAGGGCAAATAAAAGGCACAATACCCATTTTTAAATTCGACTGTATATCTATACATTTCCATGGTGAAAGATTCCACGGGCATTTGAGAGAGCTGCATATCCAAAGCTTGACCACAGGCTGCTACCAAAATCATCTCACGGAAATTATCCACCAGCTGCGTATAACATTTGAAATTTCGAAAATGCTTGTCAAGCAAATAGAAAATCATATTCTCAAATATTAGGGTATCATTTATAGCACTGTTGCCAATTGAGTCTAGCTTATGCCAGCAGGGTTTACCAAATCGCGTGATACTTTTGTCCATAAGGTCATCTTGTATGTTAAATGTCATAAATAGCAGTTCCATGCACCATCCCAAAATGTTCAATGATTTGAGATCTGCTGATGAAATATGTGGGTTTTTTCTCACATCTCTGAATGTGGGTATTAAAATTTTCGAACCTATGTGATGTATATCGCGTAGATTATAATCCAAAGCCTGCATAGAAATATTAAAGAAAAGTTCATGCGATTCAAATACAGATGGACAGAGAAACTGACCTGCGTTAATCTGTCATTCAAATGATACAAATTGTGTTTCTCGATAATATCCTTTTTGGCCTCTTGCAAATAGGCTAAAAATAAAAAAAAAAACCTAGAAAAAAAACGTTAAGTTCGGATGGGCCGAACTTTGGATACCCACCACCTCGGGTATATATGTGAACCACCTTTCATCAAAATCCGGTGAAAATTGCATACCTTATGGCCCATAGCAGTTATATCGAAATATGTTCCGATTTGCACCAAATTCTTATTTGTAAAAAATCATTGTTCAATTGTGTATAACAAAATATTGGTCTTTTTAGTAGCTACAACTGAAAATAAACCGATCTGAACCATATACGACACGGATGTCGAAAAGGCCAACATAAGTCACTGTGTCAAATTTCAGTGAAATCGGATTATCAATGCGCCTTTTATGGGGCCAAGACTTTGAATCGAGAAATCGGTCTATATGACAGCTATATTTAAATCTGGACTGATCTGGGCTAATTTAAAGAAGGATGTCGAAGAGCCTAACACAACGCACTGTCCCAAATTTCGACGAAATCGGACAATAAATGCGCCTTTTAACGGCCCAAAACCTTAAATCGAGAAATCGGTCTATATGGCAGCTATATTCAAATCTGGACTGATCTGGGCTAAATTAAAGAAGGATGTCGAAGAGCCTAACACAACCCACTGTCTCAAATTTGAGCGACATCGGACGAAAAATGCAACTTTTATGGCCCCAAAACCTAAAACCGAGAGATCCGTCTATATGGCAGCTATATCCACAACTGGACAGATCAGTGCCATATCGCAGAAGTATGTCAAGGAGCTTAATTTAACTCACTATCCCACATTTCGGCGACATCGGACAATAATCGCGCCTTTTATGGGCGCAAGACCTTTAATCGAGAGACCGGTCTAAATGGCAGCATATCCAAATATGAACCGATCGGAACCAAATCGAAGAAAAATTTCGAAGGGCCCAACACAACTCACTGTCCCAAATTTCAGCAAAATCGGATAATAAATGTGGCTTTAATGGGCTTATGACTCTAAATCGGAGGATCGGTCTATATAGCAGCTATATCCAAATCTGGACGGATCTGGGCCAAATTGACGAAGGGTGTCGGAGGGCCTAACACAAGTCACTGTCCCAAATTTCAGCAAAATCGGATAATGAATGTGGTTTTTACAGGCCTTAGACCCTAAATCGGAGGATCGGTCTATATGGCAGCTATATCCAAATCTGGACCGACCTGGGCCAAATTGACGAAGGATGTCGAAGGGCCTAACGCAATTCACTGTCTCAAATTTCAGCAAAATTGGTTAATAAATGTGGCTTCTATGGGCTTAAGACCCTAAATCGGAGGATCGGTCTATATGGCAGCTACATCCAAATCTGGACCGATGTGAGTCAAATTGACGAAGGTTGTCGAAGGGCCTAACACAATTTACTGTCCCAAATTTCAGCACAATCGGATAATAAATGTGGTTTTTATGGATCTAAGACCCTAAATCGGAGGATCGGTCTATATAGCAGCTATATCCAAATCTGAACCGATCTGGACCAAATTGACAAAGGATGTCGAAGGGCCTAACACAACTCACTGTCCCAAATTTCAGCAAAAACAGATAATAAATGTGGCTTTTATGGGCCTAAGACCATAAATCGGCCGATCGGTCTAAATTAGGGCTATATCAAGATATAGCCCGGTATAGCCTACTTTCGAACTAAACCTGCTTATGGACAAAAAAAAAGAATCTGCGCAAAGTTTCAGCTTAATAACTCTATTTTTAAAGTCTGTAACCTGATTTTAACAGACAGACGGACGGACATGTCTAGAGGGTCTTAGATTTTTACGCTGATCAAGAATATAAATACTTTATAGGGTCGAAAATGGATATTTCGATGTGTTGTAAACGGAATGACAAAATGAATAAACCCCCATCTTTCGGTGGTGGGTATAAAATCAAGTAAAACCGTTCCAAGTTCAGCCGGACCGAGTCTAATATGCCCTCCGCCATGTATTCTGCTAAATATGTGAGCTATATATAGCTTTATACACCGATTTGGTCCGTACTTGGCAAGGTTGTTGGAAGTCATAACAAAACACTACATGCAAAATTTCAGCCAAATCGGATGAAAATTGTGGCTTCCAGGGGCTCGAGAAGTCAAGACCCTAGATCGCTTTCATAACGAAACACGTTGTGCGAAATTTGAGCCACATCGGATTGGAATTGCGCCCTCTAGTGGCTCAAGAAGTCAAGTCCCCAGATCGGTTTATATGGCATCTATATCAGGTTATGGAAAATTTTCAATCATACTTAGCACAGCTGTTAGAAGTCATAACAAAACATCTCATGTCAAATTTCAGCCAAATCGGATAGGAATTGCGCCCTCTAGAGGCTAAAGACGTCAAGACCCCAGACCGGTTTATATGACAGCTATATCAGAATATGGACCGATTTTAACCATACTTGGCGCAGTGCTTGGAAATCATAACAAAACACCTCATGCAAAATTTTAGCCAAATCGGAATCCGGCAAATCAGATAGGAATTGCGTCCTCTAGTGGCTCAAGAAACGAAGATTCAAGATAGGTTTATATGGCAGCTATACCAGGTTATGGGTCGATTGAAACCATACTTGACACAGTTTTTGAAAATCATAACAAAACACGAAAATTTCGGCCAAATTGAATAGAAATTGCGCCCTCTAGAGAATGAAGAAGTCAAGACCCCCGATCGGTTTATATGACAGCTATATCAGAATATGGAGCGATTTTAACCGTACTTAGTACAGTTGTTGGAAGTCATAACAAAATACCTCATGCAAAATTTTAGCCAAATCGGATAGGAATTACGCCCTCTAGGGGCTCAAGAAGTCAACATCTAAGATCGGTTTATACGATAGCTATATCAGGTTATAGACCAATTTCAACCATACTTGGCACAGTTGTTGGAAGATATAACAAAACAGCTCATCCAAAATTTCAGCCAAATCGGATAGGAATTACGCCCTCTAGGGGCTCAAGAAGTCAAGATTCACGATCGGTTTATATGACAGCTATATCAGGTTATGTACCGATTTGCACAACGACATATAGGTATCCACAATAACCTATAGGTCTATACAACGACCTATAGGTCTTCACATCGACCTATAGGTCTCCGCAACGATCTATATGTCTCCAAAATGACCCATAGGTCTCCAAAACTACCTATGTCTTCAAAAACAACCTATAGATCTTTAATAGAGACATAAAGGTCTCCAAAAACGTTCTATAGGTTTCCAAAATGACCCATAGGACTCCAAAATGACCTATGTCTCCAAGAACAACCATATAGGTCTCCAAAAAGGACATTAAGGTCTCCAAAAACGACCTATAGGTCTATACAACGAGGTCTCCACAACTACCTATAAGTCTCCACAACGATCTATAGGTCTCCAAAATCACCCATAGGTCTCCAAAACTACCTATGTCTCAAAAAACCACCTATAGATCTTTAACAGAGACATATAGGTCTCCAAAAACGTTCTATAGGTTTCCAAAATGACCCATAGGACTCCAAAATGACCTATGTCTCCAAGAACAACCTATAGGTTATCAACAGAAACACATAGGTCTCCAAAAGAGATATTAAGGTCTCCAAAAACGACTTATAGGTCTCCAAAAGCGACTTATGAGTCTTCGAAAACGGCACATAAAACTCCAGAAACGATCCATATGTTCCTTAAATGACGCACATGTCCCCACAAACGACCAGCTCTCCATAAAATACATACAAGTCTCCAAAAATGAAATGTTCCAAAAATCAGATGAGAATTGCGCCCTCTAGTGGCTAAAGAAGTCAAGATCTAAGATCGCTTTTTATGGGAGCTATATCAGGTCATGGGACGATTTAAACCATACCTAACACAGTTGTAGCAAGTCATAACAAAACACCATGTGCAAAATTTCAGCCAAATCGGATAGAGATTGCGCCCTCTAGAGAGGGCGTCAAGACGCAAAATCAGTTTATATGACATCTATATCAGGTTATAAACCGATTTCGACCATACTTAGCACAATTGTTGGAAATCATAACAAAACACCTTATGCGCCCTCTAGAGGATCAAGAAGTCAAGACCCCAGGTCGCTTTATGTGGCAGCTATATCAGGTTATGGTCCGATTTCTATCAAACTTTGCACAGTTGGTGGAAATCATAAAATACTTCTCGCAACATTTCAGCCAAATCGGATAGGAATTGCGCCCTCTAGTGGCTCAAGAAGTCAAGATCGAAAATCGGTTTGTATGGCAGCTATTTCATAACATGGACCGATGTGGCCCATTTATAGTCCCAACTGACCTTCATCAATATTAAGTATCTGTGCAAAATTTCAAGGGGCTAGCATTACTCCTTCGAAAGTTGGTGTGCTTTCGGCAGACAGACGGATGGACGGACGGACATGACTAGATCGACTTAAAAGATCATAACGATCAACAATATATATACATTATAGGGCCTTAGACGAATATTTCGAGGTGTTATAAACAGAATGCCGAAATTAGTATTGCCCCTATCCTATGGTGGAGGGTATAAAAAAAATTATACTAAATTTTACATTTTGTTAAATTTCTACCATACCATAAACATGAGAATGTGAGTACTTCTCGGTGTGCGAGTATAGATCATTGGAATTGTCAGAGGTATGCAGGTTAGATAGTCTGCTGGATGTGGTGGTGAAAACTCTGTAAATAAAGAGTTGTAAGTAGCAATTCAAACTCAAACTTATTTTAGTTTATTTTGTTTTCCGTGTCCATATAAGTTTCGACTACCCAATTACCTGAATTCGTTGCTTTTCATAGACCATTGGCTTGGTCCTATAACTTTCCAAAATTTCCCAGTAAATGCTATCATTTTCCAGTTAAAGTTCTGTCCCCTTTGACTTGCAGCTTAAAACTGATCACCATGAATGTTAAGCTTATTGCTTAAGTCTTAATAACATTAACGCGATGCCCTTCATGTTTGTTATTGACAAATGCACCATTAGATGGAGGTAGGTATATTGTAACGCCTCGCATTACTGATCTATGAACTTATAAAGTGTAAACATTATTGTTTGTTGTAGCCATGTTGGGCCGTCCGTCTGTCCATACGTTCATCGACTACCAAATGAAACCCTTTGCAACTCAAATTGAACTTAATCAGATGTATGCACACTTCAATTATATTGGGTTGCCCAAAAAGTAATTGCGGATTTTTTAAAAGAAAGTAAATGCATTTTTAATAAAACTTAGAATGAACTTTAATCAAAAATACTTTTTTTACACTTTTTTTCTAAAGCAAGCTAAAAGTAACAGCTGATAACTGACAGAAAAAAGAATGCAATTACAGAGTCACAAGCTGTGAAAAAATTTGTCAACGCCGACTATATGAAAAATCCGCAATTACTTTTTGGGCAACCCATAGAAGATCTCACATATCAATGAGTGCTGTCCGATTCAAGTTTAAGCTCAATGATAAGGAGTCTCCTCTTTATAGCCGAGTTCAAACAGGGTGCCACAGAGCGACACTTCTTTGGGGAGAAGTTGTTACATGGCAAAGTACCTCACAAATGTCGCCAGCATTTGGAGAGAAAAACCACCGTAGAAAAATTTTTTCATATGTTCTCTCCAACCAAAATCACAAGTGGACCTATAAAGACAATATGGATATCAAATGAAAGGTATTGAAGAGTAGAAAACGAATATGGGTTCAAGTACCATGGAATTTGCTCTAACTAAATGTCGCCCTAAAATGTCTACAAACAGACAGATTGGTCCTCCATATCAATATGGGGCTTAAATAAAAGATATTCGGGAGTAGATTATGAATCTGGCATACAAAATCAGATTGAAATGTAGGGGGTCACCCCACCCCCTAAAAACTCCCTATATGATCATATGACCCATCATGACTATAGGAGACTAGGTTTGTTTGTTTGTTCCGTGGAATCAAAAAAAAGGAAACATAGGTTATATAATTTTTAGATATCGGATTGGTGCTGACCCTCCCCCTTACACCAAAAACGTCACCCAAAACCAAAATATGGGTATCATATGAATGATATTGGAGACTAGAAAATGAATATCATATTGGGTTGCCCAAAAAGTAATTGCGGATTTTTCATATAGTCGGCGTTGACAATTTTTTTCGCAGCTTGTGACTCTGTAATTGCATTCTTTCTTCTGTCAGTTATCAGCTGTTACTTTTGGCATGCTTTAGGAAAAAAGTGTAAAAAGTATATTTGATTAAAGTTCATTCTAAGTTTTATTAAAAATGCATTTACTTTCTTTTAAAAAATCCGCAATTACTTTTTGGGCAACCCAATATTAAATTTTGGATCCAAGTACCCAGCGGGCCGCCCCAACCCAAAAAACTCCTCTAAACAGAAATATTCGACGTTCCTATCAAAATGGGACTCAAATGAAAAGTATCCGGCAGTAGATTACAAATATGGCATAAAATATGGCCTCACCCACAAATACCCCCAAATGGGCATATCAGCCGACCATGGCTATATGGGATTCACATGAAAGATATTTGGGAGTAAATGAAAAATATGGCATTAACATTTGCGTTCAAGTCAAGGTGGCTCTTTTCCTCATACAAATACGTCGAATAGACGTATTGGACTCAAATGAAAGGTATTTGAGAGAAGAAAACGAAATTGATATCCAATTTTGGGGGTACGCCCTAAATCAACCCTTAAACTAATCTTTGCTTCCGACTATAGCAATATGGAGCCCAAATCCACGATATTTGGGAGTAAACAACGAATTTGATATCTATTTTCAGGGCAAAGTGCCGGAGGCCTCCCCATGACCTCCCCGGACTCATACGAAATGTTTCTGATAGTAGAGCACGAATCTAATATTTACTTTGATGGCCAAGTGACCACCCCCAAACTGCCCCCTAAACCCGAAATTTTATCAATACAGTAATATGGGGCTCAAAAGAAAGGCATTTGGGAGTAGAGTAAAAATTGCCCAGGAACCCAGCAGGGGCAAACTTTTCATACATCAATGAGCGCTCTTCAAGTTGAGTTTATCAACGATAAGGGTCCTTCTTTATAGTCGAGTCCGTACGGTGTGAGGCAGTGCTACACCTCTTTGGGGAGGATTTTTTACATGACCATGCATGGTATGGTAACTCGCAAATATTGCCTGCATTAAGAGGGGATAACCACCACTTTAAATTTTGTCCGAAGTTCTGCCAAGATTCGAACTCAGGCGTTCAGAGTCATATGTGGACATAGGCTACAGTAGCACGATATCCACATTCAGGGTGAAGTGTCCCTACCCTAAATAGATATAAGAGAGTTAAAGAAGGCACAGCTAGTATGATGTATATCGCGTAAATTATAATCCAATAATCCCCCAATTACTTTGACCTAATTTTTATGTCATATTTGCAGTCTACAGCCGAATCGAATTTTTTAATGCCATCTTCGTATTCTACTATCCAGTAGCTTTCATTTGATACCTATATTGTCCCTATCGGTCCACTTTTGATTTTGACTAGTGTTTTTGGGGTAACGGGGGAGAGTTCGGCCCCTTCCAATATCAACAAATTGTAAAGCCTATACCTCCCTCCTGGCTATATTCGTAATCTACTTCCGAATACCTTTCATTCGAGTCCCATATTGTCATTATCGTCCTATTTTAGGGGTTTTTGGGGTCGGAGCGGCCACCTAGTTACTTGGATCCAATTATAGATATAAAATTCTTACTATACTCGTGAATACCTTTCATTTGAGCCCCATATGGTAACGATCGGTTCACTTTTGTCTTTGGGTAGTACTTTGGGGTAAGGGAGGGGTTTTGGGGTCGGGGTGGCCCCTCGTTACTGGGACCCAACTTTTAATATAAAATTCATATTCTACTCCTGAATACCTTTCAATGAAGTCCCATATTTTAATGATCGGTCTACTTTTATTTGTGGGTCGTACTTTTGGGGTAAGGGGGAGGGTCCGCCCCCCTTCCGATAGAAACAAATTATAAAGCCTATACCTCCTTCCTGACCATATTCGTAATCTACTCCTGAATACCATTCATTCGAGCCCCATATTGTCATTAACGTCCAATAAACCTATTTTACAGTTCCAGATCCAGTTACATGGATCCAATTTTTAATATAAAATTCGTACTCTAATCGTAAATACCTTTCTTTGGAGTTCCATATTGTAATGATCGGCGCACTTTTATCTTTGGGTAGTACTTTTGGTGTAAGGGGGAGGGTTTGAGATCGGGGCGGCCCCCCAGTTACTTAGATCCAATTTTTAATATAAAATTCGTACTCTACTCCTGAATACCTTTCATTGGAATCCCATATTGTAACGATCGGTACACTTTTATTTTTGCGTCGTACTTTGGGTTAACAGGGGAGGGTCCGCCCCTTCCGATATCATCAAAATGTAAAGCCTACACCTCCTTCCTGATCATATTCGCAATCTACTTCCGAATACCTTTCATTAGAGTCCCATATTGTCATTATCGCCAATAAACCTAATTTAGGGAGTTTTGGGGTCGGGGCGGCCCCCTGTTACTTGGATTCAATTTTAAATATAAAATTCGTACTCTAGTCGTGAATACCTTTCATTGGAGTCCCATATTGTAATGATTGGTGCACTGTTATCTATGTGTAGTACTTTTGGGGTAAGGGGGAGGGTTTGGGATCGGGGCGGCCCCCCAGTTACTTGAAGCCAATTTGTAATATAAAATTCATAATCTACTCCTGAATACCTTTCATTGGAATCCCATATTGTAACGATAGGTCCACTTTTATTTTTGCGTCGTACTTTTAAGGTAAGGGGGAGGGTCCTCCCCCCCTTCCGATATCAACAATTTATAAAGCCTATAACTCCTTCCTGACCATTTTCGTAATCTACTTCCGAATGCCTTTCAATCGAGCCCCATATTGTCAATATCGTTCAATAAGCCGGTTTTAGGGAGTTTTGGGGTCGGAGCGGCCCCTCCGTTACTTAGACCTAATTTTTAATATAAAATTCATAATCTACTCCTGAATACCTTTTATTGTAATCCCATATTGTAACGATCGGTCCACGTTTAGTATACCCACCACCGAAGTATGAGGGTATATTCATTTTGTCAATCCGTTTGCAACACATCGAAATATCCATTTCCGACCCTATAAAGTATATATATATTCTTGATCAGAGTAAAAATCTAAGACGATCTAGCCTTGTCCGTCCGTCTGTCTGTTGAAATCACGCTACAGTCTCTAAAAATAGAGATATTGAGCTGAAACTTTACACAGATCCTTTTTTTTTTGTCCATAAGCAGGTTAAGTTCGAAGATGGGCAATATCGGCCTATATTTTGATATAGCTGCCATATAGACCGATTCGCCGATTTAGGGTCTTAGAGCCATAAAATCCACATTTATTATCCGATTTTGCTGAAATTTGGGACAGTGAGGTGTGTTAGGCCCTTCGCCATCCTTCTTCAATTTGGCCTAGATCGGTTCAGATTTGGATATAGCTGCCATATAGACTGATCCGCTGATTTAGGGTCTTAGGCCCATAAAAACCACATTTATTATCCGATTTTGCTGAAATTTGGGAATGTGAGTCATGTTAGGCTCCCCAAAATTCTTCTTCAATTTGGCACAGATCGGTTAAGATTTGGATATAGACCGATCTCTCGATTTAAGATTTTAGGCCCATAAAAGGCGCATTTATTGTCCGATTTGGCCAAAATATGGGATAGTGACTTAAGTTAAGCTCTTCGACATTCTTCTTCAATTTGGCTCAGAGTGGTCCAGATTTGGATATAGCTGCCATGTAGACCGATCCCTCGATTTAAGGTTTTGGGGCCATAAAAGACGCATATATTGTGTGATTTCGCGGAAATTTGGGACAGTGAGTTGCGTTAGGCTTTTCGACATTTTTCTGAAACTTGGCCCAAATCGGTCCAGATTTGGATATAGCTGCCATATAGACCGCTATCTCGATTTAAAGTCTTGACCTTATAAAAGACGCATTTGTGACCGATTTCACTGCAATTTTTGTTATACACAATTGAACAATGACTTGTACTTATAAGTATTGGGTCCAAATCGGAACATATTTCGATATAGCTGCTATGGGGCATAAGGTATGCATTATTCATTGGATTTTGACAAAAGGTGGTTTACATATATACCTGAGGTGATCCGTATCCAAAGTTCGGCCCGGCCGAAATTGACGCCGTTTTACTTGTTTTTTCGTCGTACTTTTAGGGTACGGGGGAGGGTCTGCCCCCTTCCGATATCAACAAATTATAAAGCCTTTACCTCCTTCCTCACTATAATTGTAATCTACTCCTGAATGCCTTTCATTTGAGCCCCATATTGTTATTATCGTCCCATAAACCTAGTAGGGGGTCCCCCGGTTACTTGGACCCAATTTGTATACCCACCACCGTTGGATGGGGGCATACTAGTCATTCCGTTTGTAACACCTTGAAATTTTGATCTAGGACCCCATAAAGTATATTTATTCTTGATCGTCTCGACATCCTGAATCGATCTAGCCATGTCCGCCCGTCCGTTTGTCAAAATCACGATAGGGGTCGAACGCATAAAGCTAGTCGCTTGAAAATTTGCACAGACACTTAGAACTGATGTAGGTCGTAGGGGATTTCAATTTGGCCAAATCGGTGCAGATTTGGATATAGCTCCCATATGAACTGATCTCCCGATTTGACTTCTTGAGCCCCTGGAAGCCGCAATTTTTGTCCGATTTGGCTGAAATTTCGCAAATAGTGTTCCGTTATGACTTCCAATGATTGTGTACAGTACGTTCCAAATCGGTTTTGAACCTCATATATCTCCCACATAGACCGATCTCTCAATTTGTCTTCTTGAGCCCCTGCATGCCTCAAAAAATCACCCTTTAAGAGATTTCAGGACCTGAATCAAATATGATCCAGACCAGCCCCTATTTGCATATTACTTTGGACATGGTAGTGGAGTTGTTATAAAAGAGAGATTGGTTATATTATCCATGGTGGTGGGTATCCAAAGTTCGGCACGGCCGAACTTAACATGTTTTACTTGTTGTGTTTCTTTGTATATGCCCAATTTCATAATTTTAATCTACACGGCCCATTTATAAAATTACAATAGAACATCTGGCTATAGTTGTTTGTTTTTGTTTGTATGAACTCAAAAACTTTATTTGGTTGTTTATTTGATAGTCTGTGTATTGGAAATTTACATAAAGCCTAAATAATGGCTGTATCTATTTTCATGAATGTAGGGACCAAATTATGCCTAAAAGAACATGTCGGCCGATCGAGACAATATGGAGCTCAAAGAAAACGGCATTGGAAGTGAAGTACGAATTTGATATTAGTTTCTGACACCAAGGGTATAGATGCCGTCGACTCAGAAAAAAAAACCCCAAAAACTGGTATGTATATCGACCCGAACAATTTGGAAGTTAAATAAAAGTTCTTTAATAGCAGGGGAACGAATTTTAGGGTACCAAGTGTCTGAGGTCTTCCAAATATCCACCAGGCGTAGGACTTAAACGAAAGGATTGTGGTAGTAACTAACGAATCTGATATACGGATTTGGGGACAAGAATCTGGGGCTCGTCAAAAAGAGCCCTGTAATGGACATGCAAGCCGATGGGGGACAATATCGGACTCAAATTAAAGGACTTTAACAATACTGTAACGGATGTAGTACAACACATACGATAAACAAATAAAGAAATGTAGATTCGAGGCTTCATAATATTTAAAGAATCATTCTATTTTCAGAAATTGAATGATTTCAAAATCCACTTTAGAGAGTAGCGAAGCACTCCGGTCCAGTTAGTTTTAAATAAAAACTCATCAAAATATGATATAGGGATATGAGGTTGTAAAAAAGTCATCACCCTAGTACATATATCTCTCCTATTTACAGTGAGCGTTAAAATAAAGTGTACAAAACCCATAATTTTTAAAATTGTTGTATGTCCAAATACCTCCAACTTACTTTCATCGCTAAACAGAATGTTGTTCTAGAAAGAAACTTCTTTATTTGAAGACTTGAAAAAAATGTTTTTTTTTCAAAATTATATTTGACACTTTATTTTGACGCTCACTGTATGTTCGCCCGGTTTGCACTAATATTTAAATAAGATAGTCATCTGGCAAGCGGTCTTTAGCAAATTTGCCACAAAGATTCTCCTAGGACGCTTTAACTACAGATGAGAATCATATAAATCGGTTCAGATTTAGATATAGCTCCTGCATATATAGATCGCCCGAATTTCACTTTAAGAGCCTTGGACAATGGATTTATCAATCGATCTTCTCAAAATTTTGCATAATCTCTTAATTTACGACTTCTATTATTGTGACTACTATTATGTGCATGGATTTTGGTCTACATCGGTTCAATTTGAGATATCAAACTGAACCGATGTAGACCGGGCGATATATATATGCAGGAGCTATATCTAAATCTGAACCGATTTTTATGATTCTCATCTGTAGTTAAAACGTCCTGGGAGAATCTTTGTGCCAAATTTACTAAAGACCGCTTGCCAGATGACTATATTATTTCAATATTAGTGCAAACCGGGCGAACATACAGTGAGCGTCAAAATAAAGTGTCAAATATCATTTTTGAAAAAAAAAAATATACAAGAATATCTACATCAGACTTTAAGTAATATTGTTAAAATGTTGTCACTTTTTAGCCAATCTTTAAGAAATTTGATAAATACCACACATTTAGACACTAATTGGGTATGTTTAGGGTTTTTATACCCACCACCATAGAATGGGGTATACTAGTCTGGTCATTTCGTTTGTGAGACCTCGAAATATTGATTTAAGACCCCATATAGTATATATATATATTCTGGATCGTCTCGACATTCTGAATCGATCCAGCAATGTCCGTCCATCCCTCTAACCGTCCGTCGAAATCATGATAGCGGTCGAACGCTTAAAGCTAGCCGCTTGAAATTTTGCACAGATACTTCGTATTAATGTAAGTCATTGGGGATTGTAAATGGTGTATATCGGTTCAGATTTGGATATAGCTCCCATATAAACCGATCCCCAGATTTGACTTCTTGAGACTCAATTCGGAACACAGACTTGAGTTATGACTTCTAGCATCGATGCCAAGTATGATCCGAATCGGTCCCTTAACAGATATAGCCCCCATATAAACCGATCCCCGGATTTGACTTCCTGAGCCCTTAGAAGCATAAATTTTCATTTGATTCTGCTGAAATTTGGAACAACAACTTCTACTACTTCCAACATCCATGCTAAATATGATCCGAATCGGTGTATAAACTGATATTGCTCCCATCTGGGACGTAGCCATGATATTTATTTTTGGGGGGAGGGGGGACGTTTTTGTACCAAAGTGTGCGAATATCAATAAAATCTTCTAGTCTAGTCTAGTAGCCTGCATCCCAAATTTCAGATCTGTAGCTCAATCTATAAAGAAAGTACTAAATGGTACCAATTAGGTACTAAGGTACTTTTAATTCTACCCTTTATGCGATTTCAACAATTCATCTATGGTACAACTTATCGTATATTTGTCAAGACATCGATCATTTTTAGCATTTTTTTTTAATTTTACCCTCTACCGTTCACTGTCAAAGTAAATAAGCTATTTCGTACTTTTTGGTACTAAAACATAAAAGTATGAAATGGTACCAAATACGGTATGGTACTTCTTCCGTTTTCATTACTATTTTTCTAGTTTTTTCCATCTACCCCCCTTTATTTCGCCGCAACAATCTTTTTAGCCAAATTTCGAAGTTCTAGCTCTACCCATTCGTCCTATGCAAAGTTCACCTATTTCGTACCATTTTTGGGACTTTTTTGTTTCTAAATGTTCAAAAACTCTTATTTTCCATACTAATTTAGGTAGCTATAGTGTACTTAGATTCCAAAATTCATAGCTCTAGCTCAATTAACAAACAAGGTACCAAAAAGTACCAATTGCGGTTCTAAACGTACCATTTTTCCCACTTCTGGTACTATTTTGGGAATTTTTTGTCACCAAATCCTAATTTTTTTTTGAGACGCTCGCGTTGGATAAAAAAGCATTATTCGCGCTTTTTAATACCTAAACGTACGAATATCACAAAACCCCGTCTTATTGCACGCCTACGACCCAAGACCCACATTCATGCCAAATTTCATGAGTTTAGCTTTAGCCGTTTGGGCTGGGAGTTGATCAGTCAGTCAGTCAATTACGCGACTCTTTTATATATAGAGATAAAATTTCATCAAAATCGGAGAATCGAATCGAGGGTCAGGCGTAATGGGCTAATGGGCCCGAGGGCCCCCCCCCCCCCGGCTACGTCCCTGACTCCCATTGAACCAATCTCTTGATTTTACTTCTTCAGCCCTTAGAAGCCTTAATTTTCATCCGATTTGTCTGCAATTGAGAACATAGACTTGAGTTCTGACCTCCAATATCCATACCAATTATGATCTAAATCGGTCAATAAACTGATATAGCCCCCATATAAACCGATGTCTTGATTTGACTTCTTGAGCCCTTAGAAGCCTCAATTTTCATCCGATTTAGCTGAAATTTGGAACAAAAACTTCTGTAACTACTTCCACAATCCATGCTAACTATGATCCAAATCGGTGTATAAACTGATATAGCCCCCATATAAACCGATCCCCGGATTTGACTTCTTGAAGCCTTAGAAGCCTCAATTTTCATCCGATTTAGCTGAAATTTGGAACAAAGACTTGAGTTATGACTTCCAACATCCATGCCACGTCTGATCCGAATCGGTTTACAAGCAGATATAGCCCCCATAAAAACCGATCCCGGATTTGACTTCTTGAGCCCATAGAAACCCTAAATTTCACCTGATTTGGCTGATATATGGCCCAAAAACCCTATCTTATGAGCTACAGCATCAGTGCCAAGTTTTTTCCGAATCGGTCAATATGATGATACAGGCACCTCTGAGTACCGATATCCCGATATGACTTCTATGACTTTGGAATCCATGGTGGTGGGTACCCAAAATTCGTCCCGGTCGAACGTAGCACGCTTTTTCTTGTTCCTACTAGGACTGAGCTCCGAGTGAACAAACTCACCTAAACCTAGGACTTAACTGAGTCAATTTGTTAAAATTTTTCTTAGAATCCTTGGTGTTAAATACCAAAATTTCGACCAGGCTTAACTTAAGGCTTTTTTATTGGACTCTGTTTGTTATTCCATGTACAAAATCAAAATGTTAAAACGAAAGTTTTTACTCATTCCATTTCGTGATGTGGAAACCTGAACTTGCTAAAATAGACTGCATTGGCGTATTTGTTCGAGTATATGCAAAATAGCTTCTTTAGGTATATCCCCAGAGGCTTGCTGAACTTGCGCAGTAATTGTTGTAATTGCAGTTTCTTCATAGGCTGTATAGAGTTCACGAAGCTGAAGAGTGTTGTAGAGGTCTTTTACTTGTTGCACCATATGGGGATCTGTAATAGAAAATTTTGCTTATTACTCGCATTTCTAGGAGTTACAGCTTTTACCATTTTTCCCATAGCACTCAAACATAATCCGCTTTTGTTCCTTGGAGGCCCTTTGCATACATTGCACAGCCAGCCAGGAACATTTGTTCTGTTCAATGTCGGTGCCAATTTTTTCCGTTGCCTTAGGGCTACCAAAAAAATCAAAGTAATCATTCTGCGCCTGTAGTAGATGACCAACATCCATGGAAATTTTTTTTATGGTTTGAAAATCTTGAGGATTTTTGTTGCTGAAAATGAAGGAAATAGAAAAAAAATAAATCTATGTCCTTAAAATTCCTTAGTAAATCGCCATTAAATTACCCCACAAGGGTCATGGCCAAGGCAATGGGGAAATAAATTGCCATATACGATGTCTTTAGTTCGGCAATACTCCTATACAAATCCATGGTGAAAGATTCCACAGACATTTGACCGGCCATCACATCCACACCTTGGCCACATGCTGTAATCAAGGTTATCTCATGGAATAACTCCACCAGATCCATATAACATTCGAAATCTCGAAAATGCTTGTGAAGCAAATAATAAGTCAGACTCTCAAATATGAAGGACTCATTTAGGCCCTTAAGGCCTATGGATTCGAGCCTATACCAGCAGGGTCTACCAAATCGTGTGATACTATTATCCATAATATCATCGCTTACGTCAAAGGCCAAAAGCAACAATTCAAGGCACCATCCCAAAATGTTTATTGATTTTCGATTGGCTGTTGATAAATCTTGGCTCTTCATTAGATCCATATAGGCGGGTAGCAAAACTTTGGAACCCAAGTGGTGTATATCTCGTAGATTGTAATCCAGAGCCTGTTCAATAAAATGTTGCTTAGAAGTTTTTCCATTCAATTCAGTGTAAGGTTAAACTGACCTGCTCCATTCTGTTTCCCATGAGGCCCAAATTGTATTTCTTGGTTAGGTCCATCTTGGCGTCCAACAAATATTCTGAAAAATTTTTATTTGAATTGCTTTATTTGCTATGCTGTAAGTAAATCGATCGAACCTGCATAAGTGGAACCATGTGAATACTCATCTCTGTATAAATTCTTTAAAGTTCTTGAGGCTTTTGTGGGTAGTGTTTTCGTTTTCGTAGATAAAAGTCTGTAAACAAAGGGAAAAATTTGGATACACTAAAGTTTACTAGTCATTCATTATTTGCTAGCCTGGGGGGCCCTGCTGTGCCTTCTACAATACAAAACAAGTCAAATCGAGTAATAAAGCTTTTGTGGGCCTCAGACCCCTTATCGGCAGATCGGTCTATATGACAGCTATATCTAAATATAGTCCGATCTGAAACATATTTGGGTCAGATGTCGGAAAGCCAAAAATTACTCAATGTTTCAAATTTCAGCGCAATCGGTCAAAAAATAAAGCTTTTATGGGCCTTAGACCCCTTATCGGCAGATCGGTCAATATGGCAGCTATGTCTAAATATAGTCCGATCTGAAACATATTTGGGTCCTATAGTGGGAGGTATAAACCTATTGACTGTTTCCAATTTCAGCGCAATCGGTTAAAAAATAAAGCTTTTGTGGGCTTCAGGCCCTTAATCGGGAGATCGGTCTATATGACAGCTATATCTAGATATAGTCCGATCTGAACCATATTTAGGTCAGATGTTTGGTGGTTTAAAATTACTCACTGTTTTAATTTTCAACGAAATCGGTTACACAATAAAACTTTTATGGGCTTTTATCCCTAATCGGAAGATCGGTCTATATGACAGCTATATCTAAATATAGTCCGATCTGAACGATATTTTGGTCCTATGTCTGGAGGCCTAAAACTACCCACCGTTTTAAATTTCATCGAAGTCGGGTAACAACTTAAGCTTTTATGGGCTCCAGACCCTTTATCGGCAGATCGGTATATATGGCAGCTATATCTAAATATAGTTTGATCTGATCCATACTTAGGTCAGACGTCGGAAAGCCTAATACAACTCACTATTTAAAATTTCAGCGAAATCGGTTAAAAAATAAAGCTTTTATGGGCTTCAGACCCTTAATCGGGAGATCGGTCTATATGGCAGCTATATCTAGATATAGTCTGATCTGAACCATATTTGGGTACTATATTAGGAGGCTTAAAATAATCTACTGTTCCAAATTTCAGCGAAATCGGGTAATACGTAAAGCTTTTATGGGCTCCAAACCCTTTATCGGAAGATCGGTCTATATAGCAGCTATATCCAAATATAGTCCAATCTGAACCATATTTTGGTCCTACATCTAGAGGCCTTGAACTACTCACTGTTTAAAATTTTGGCGAAATCGGTTAAAAATAAAGCTTTTATGGGCTTCAGACCCCAAATTGGGAGATCGGTCTACATGGCAGCTATATCCAAATATAGTCCGATCTGAACCATGTTTAGGTCCTATGTCTGGGGGCCTAAAACTACGCACCGTTTCAAATTTCAGCGAAATTGGTTACACAATAAAGCTTTTATGGGCTTGAGAGCCTTAATCGGGAAATCGGTCTATATGGCATCTATATCTAAATATAGTCCGATCTGATCCATATTTTGGTCAGACGTCGGAAATTCTAATACTACTCACTCTTTCAAATTTCTGCGAAATCGGATGAAAAATGGAGTATTTATGGGCATTACACCCTTTACCGGTAGATCGGTCTATAAAGCAGCTATATCTAAATATAGTCCGATCTGAACGATATTTTGGTCCTATGTCTGGAGGCCTAAAACTACCCACCGTTTTAAATTTCATCGAAATCGGGTAACAAATAAAGCTTTTATGGGCTCCAGACCCTTTATCGGCAGATCGGTATATATGGCAGCTATATCTAAATATAGTTTGATCTGATCCATACTTAGGTCAGACGTCGGAAAGCCTAATACTACTCACTATTTAAAATTTCAGCGAAATCGGTTAAAAAATAAAGCTTTTATGGGCTTCAGACCCTTAATCGGGAGATCGGTCTATATGGCAGCTATATCTAGATATAGTCTGATCTGAACCATATTTGGGTATTATATTAGGAGGCTTAAAATAATCTACTGTTCCAAATTTCAGCGAAATCGGATAGTACTTAAAGCTTTTATGGGCTTCAGATCCCCTATCGGCAGATCGGTATATATGGCAGCTATATCAAAATATAGTCCGATCTGAAACATATTTGGGTCCTATGGTGGGAGGCATAAACCTATTGACTGTTTCAAATTTCAGCGCAATCGGTTAAAAAATTAAGCTTTTAGGGGCTTCAGACCCTTAATCGGGAGATCGGTCTATATGGCAGCTAAATCCAAATATAGTCCGATCTGAAACATATTTGGGTCCTATAGTGGGAGGCATAAACCTATTGACTGTTTCCAATTTCAGCGCAATCGGTTAAAAAATAAAGCATTTATGGGCTTCAGGCCCTTAATCGGGAGATCGATCTATATGATAGCTATATCTAGATATAGTCCGATCTGAACCATATTTAGGTCAGATGTCGAAAAACCTAAAATTACTCACTTTTCCAAATTTCAGCGAAATAGGGTAATAAATATAGCTTTTATGGGCTTCAGACCCTTTATCGGAGCATCGGTCTATATAGCAGCTATATCCAAATATAGTCCAATCTGAACGATATTTTGGTCTTACATCTAGAGGCCTTGAACTACTCACTGTTTAAAATTTTGGCGAAATCGATTAAAAAATAAAGCTTTTATGGGGTTCAGACCCCTAATCGGGAGATCGGTCTATATGGCAGCTATATCTAGATATAGTCCGATCTGAACCATATTTAAGTCAGATGTCGGGAGGCTTAAAAGAACACACCGTTTCAAATTTCATCGAAATCGGTTAGCAAATAAAGCTTTTATGGGTTTCAGACCCTTAATCGGGAGATCGGTCTATATGGCAGCTATATATAAATATTGTCCGATCTGAATCATATTTGGGTCAGACGTCGGGACTACCTACTGTTTCAAATTTCAGCGAAATCGGATGAAAAATAAAGTATTTATGGGCATTAGACCCTCTATCGGCAGATTGGTCTATATAGCACCTATATCCAAATATGGTCCGATTTGGCCCGTTCAAGATCTTAACAAGCGTGCATCAAAAAGACATATCTGTGCCAAATTTCAGCTCAATGTCTCAATTTTTGAAGCCTGTAGAGTGAATACAACAGACGGACGGACAGACGGACAGACACACGGACATCGTTAAATCGTCTTAGAATTTTACGACGATCCAAAATATATTGATTGCCCAAAAAGTAATTGCGGATTTTTCATATAGTCGGCGTTGACAAATTTTTTCAACGGCTTGTGACTCTGTAATTGCTTTCTTTCTTCTGTCAGTTATCAGCTGTTATTTTTAACTTGCTTTAGAAAAAAAGTGTAGAAAAAGTATATTTGATTAAAGTTCATTCTAAGTATTATTAGAAATGCATTTACTTTCTTTTAAAAAATCCGCAATTACTTCTTGGGCAACCCAATATACTTTGTAGGGTCGGTAATTGATATTTCGATGTGTTGCAAACGGAATGATTAAATGAATATATCCCCTATCCTACGGTGGTGGGTATGAAAAAGTGTGGATGATATTGCTTTCATGAAATGTCTCTCATTCATGGGTTTCGCGTACACTCATGTTAAATTAGATAGCACAAGAAATAATTTTAAAATGTTTTCTTTTATTTTGAAAGTAATAAAATTAGTTTTGTCGTATTTTTGTTTTTTTTTTTTTTATCATGACTTATCAGCGTATCGGGATCATGATGAAGACCTTTCCACGAAGATATTAATTTTATAAAACCCAAATTCTTGCATGACCCTCTAGTTCTTATAAGCGTAACGATAGCAGAACATTTTGCACAAAATACTTTAGGGGACGGAATTTTATGCCGGTGGTGGTGTAGGTTATGTCTAAGTAGGTAGATGGTAAATCTTGGTGGACTTTGGAAATAACAACTTCTCACTGATTATTCGTCGTGGTTATGGCATGGATTTGTGTACTGCACCGGGCAGCAAAAGAGGACTTCCTGTTACTGATTGTGCCTCAAATCACTTTTGGAAAGGCTTAAGGTAGCGGCAACAGATGTCTTAGGCAGAGTCACAGTCGGAAGAGTGTTTTTTTTCTCGTGGAAGCAAAGGACAGAAATCGCTGGTATACCCGTCCAGCTGAGACACAGAATTCCCAAAACAAAAATCATCGCCAGAAAGCAAAAGCAGTGCACAAAAATAGTTTAAAGGCGATCCTAGGCAATTTGTGGCATGTGAATTGTTAATTATTGTACGTCTTCTTGAATCTTCTTAGGAATACACAGGTGGCTTTTTCGTGTGTTGAATTGTGTGATACACAAGCGTTGGTTAAAAACAATGTTTACGCAGCTTTTGGAAATTTTTTCGGTCCACACGTGTGGATTAACTAGTGTGTGGATTTTATTTTCTTTGGCAAACCGTAAAATAACAATGTTAGCACAACTTTTCTTGGTGATTTCTTTAGATAGGCTTTAAAACACACGTGTGGCTTTTAATGAGCGGATTTTTTGCAAATAATAGGCGTAGGCAAGCCATAGCGTACGAAACGATGTTTGCACAATATTCGGAGGTAATTTTTCTTTCGTTCGCTTGAATTCGCTTAATTTTTTCCGCCAATTTAAAAAATGTTAAAAATATTGGGTTGCCCAAAAAGTAATTGCCGATTTTTTAAAAGAAAGTAAATGCATTTTTAATAAAACTTAGAATGAACTTTAATCAAATATACTTTTTTTACACTTTTTTTCTAAAGCAAGCTAAAAGTAACAGCTGATAACTGACAGAAGAAAGAATGCAATTACAGAGTCACAAGCTGTGAAATATTTTGTCAACGCCGACTATATGAAAAATCCGCAATTACTTTTTGGGCAACCCAATACTTAAAATGGCTTTAATAACTTTCGACTATTTTTGTTGAATCGATCGATGTGGTTTCTTCGACGTCCAGAATAACAAGGAAGTAACCTAATTTTTGCAAAGTTCAGTACAAGCCAGACGAAAGCTTTTTCTCCGTGTGTGGGCACTAGATGCCAAAAAGTGCAGCCATTTGCCAAAGGCAAGAAAGAGTCTAAAAGTAGAAATTCCAGAAATTGAAAAAAAAAATGGGAAACATCTAGGCCTCGATTTCTACCAAAAAAAAAAAAAAATCACAAAATTCAAATAGTCTTCTCCCGGCCAAGGAAAAAACAAGTAAGAGCGTGCTAAGTTCGGCCGGGCCGAATCTTATATACCCTCCACCATTGATCGCATTTGTCGAGTTCTATGCGCGGTATCTCTTTTTAGACAAACATAGAATATTGAATAAGAACTGTTATCCTATTGGAGCTATATCAAGTTATAGTCCGATTCGGACCATAAATGAATGCTGATTGACATTGTAGAAGTCATTGTGTAATATTTCAGTTCCGCCTTGTAGGAGCTCAAAAAGCAAAATCGAGAGATCATTCGAAGTCATAACAAAACACCTCATGCAAAATTTCAGACAAATCGGATGAAAATTGCACGCTCTGTTGGCTCAAGAAATCAAGATCCAAGATCGGCTTATATGACAGCTATACCAAATTATGATCCGATTTGAATTATACTTAACACAGTTATTGGAAGTGATACCAAAACACCACGTGCAAAATTTCAGTCAAATCGGACAAGAATTGTGCCCTATAGAGGCTCAAGAAGTCAAAATCCCGGATCGGTTTATATGGCACCTATATCAGGTTCTGCACCGATTTGCACCATACTATGCAAAGTCATTCGAAGTCATAACAAAACACCTTATGCAAAATTTCAGACAAATCGGATGAGAATTGCGCGCTTTATTGGCTCAAGAAGTCAAGACCCAAGATCGGTTTATATGGCAGCTATATCAAAACATGGACCGATTTGGCCCTTTTACAATCTTAACCACCCTACACTAATAGAAAGTAGTTGTGCAAAGTTTCTAGCTTTACACCTTCGAAAATTAGCGTGGTTTCGATAGACTTACGGACGGACAGACGGACGGACATGGCTAGATCGATTTAAAATGACATGACGATCAAGAATATATATACCTTATCGGGTCTCAGACACATATTTCGAGGTGTTATAAACAGAATGACGAAATTAGCATACCCCCATCCTATGGTGGAGGGTATGAAAAGACAAACGACAGGAGAAGTGGAGAAAACCCGAGCGGGAGGTGAAGTACCGCCCTTCGCTACGCAAGCACTGACCTACCTACGCCGGGCCTGTGTCACCCGCCCTTCGGAATCATCCTGTTCCCTCAATAGATCTCAGGAGGGATACCAGAGGTACGTTCGCAAGTTCACCCAGATCATAGAAGAAACGTCTTCCCAGAAAGGGAAGCCTATGTCTCTGCAGACCCGGACAGGAACAAAGCAAGTGTTTAATAGTTTCCTCCTCATCAAGGCAACTCCTACAGTAGTCATTGTGCGGTATCCCCATGCGCGCCGCCATGCGGCCATGGCACAGTGTCTGGTTATGATCCCTGTCAAAGTACTCATCGACCTCTTATCGAAAGCCAGCAATTCTCTCGTCCTCCTCCGGTCGATGACCGGCCATAGCGCCTTCGCAGTCCGGCAATCATCCACCGTGTCCCACCTTGCCAACGACGCCGCCCTGGCCATCCCCTCCACTGTGTTCAGTAGGTCGACAAATGGCACGTAGGCAAGACAGATGACTGGTCCGCCCGGAGCAAACGAAAACCTCCTGGCGCACTCGTCTGCCCTCTCATTCCCTGGAATACCCTCATGCCTAGGAACCCATGTCAGCGTCACATCGTGGGCCCGTAGCCTATCCAGGGATTCCAAGCAGTCCGCCACTCATCTCGACCTCACCATCCTCGACCCCAAGGCCTTGAGCGCCGCCATAAATTCTGAGTTTCGAGGGTGGAAGGCCCCTTGCCAGAATTTCTGTTGCGACTACTGCAATGGCACAGAGCTCTGCCTGAAAGACCGTGCATTCGTCCGGCAGTCTTAGAGACATACTGATATTGAGTGCATCAGAGTAGACCCCCAATCCAGTCCCTGACCCCATCTTGGAGCCATCTGTGTAGATCGAGGTATCAAGTACACCATCCGCCCTCCATTCGTCCCTCTCAGGAAAACGAATCGCGAATGCCCTCACTCCAATCGGCACTGGTGCCAGGAAGTCGGAGATCCTCCTCCGAATATAGATAGTGTCATGAAATCGACGCCTCGGAGGACAGCTTTCACTTTCTTTGTCAATGCCCTGCTTTATGTCGAAGTAGAAAGTGGATACTGGAGGCCACCGTAGCGCTGAACGCCTGGGTTCGAATCCTGGCTGGAACATCAGAAAATTTTGCGGTGGTTATCCCCTTCTAATGCTGGCGACATTTGTGAGGTACTTTGCCATGTAAAAACTTCTCCCCAAAAAGGTGTCCCTCTGTGGCACACCGTTCCGACTCGGCTATAAAAAGGAGGTTTGACTCGGACAGCACTCATTGATTTGTGAGAAGTTTGCCCAAGTTTCTTAATGGAATGTTCATGGGCAAATTTGCATTTTGCAGAAACAGGATACTGGGCTTTTTTTCTTTCAGGCACTAGAAGAACTGAGAGGCGTAAATCCGTGCAACATCAAAGCGTTTGCTTTTTCATTTTTGAGGTGGCTCCAGAGAGTTTGTTAAAGGACGATTTGCTTTGTGAAGTGAATTCATCGGAAGGAGAAGTGGGAAGATGGGGAAACACAATGGGTCTTAATCTGGCCGACATGGATGTCTAGTAGACAAGGGCTTGGTATCATCCTAACCTAACCTAGCCCATTCTATCAATGGGTATATATTTCTTCCTTTTGGGTTTTACAAACAAATTCACTAAATTTTAGTATCCTGTACCACAGTAGATATGGAGCTAGATTTTCTTTCAATAGCAAAATTTTGTCAAAACATATGGGGTTTCTATAGAAAGTTTGTAAAATTTTTTGGTTAAATATTTCATACCTGAAATCAAGCAACAGTGACTTTTTTAAACCATATCGGCTATTGACTACACACGACAATTTTTTAAAAACTTCTTTCATTTTTCGAGTGGTTTAATCACTACCAAAGACTTGTCTCAAATGTTGGTTCCCTCAAACTGCGTTAAAATATTTCTTTAAATTTTCTGTGGATGTTTCATAACGGGCATTGTCAGATGTTTTTTTTTATACCCTCCACCATAGGATGGAAGGTATACGAATTTCGTCATTCCGTTTGTAACACCTCGAAATAGGCATCTAAGACACCATAAAGTATGCAAATTGTGGATCTGCATGACATTTTAAGTCGATCTTCTCAGCCTCTAGAGGGCGGATCTGGGATCTTAACTTCTTCAGCCTCTAGAGGGCGCAATTCTTATCTTATTTATCTGAAATTTTCCATGACGTGTTTTGTTGTGACTGCCAACAACTGAGCTAAATATAGTCTGAATTGGTTCACAACCTGATATAGCTGTCATATAAACCAATCTGGAATCTTAACTTCTTCGGCCTCTAGAGGGCGCAATTCTTATCTTATTTATCTGAAATTTTCCATGACGTGTTTTGTTGTGACTGCCAACAATTGAGCTAAATATGGTCCGAATTGGTTCATAACCTGATATAGCTGCCATATAAACCGATCTGGGATCTTAACTTCTTCAGCCTATAGAGGGCGCAATTCTTATCCTATGTATCTGAAATTTTCCATGACGTGTTTTGTTGTGACTGCCAACAACAGAGCTAAGTATGGTCTGAATCGGTTCATAACCTGATATAGCTGCCACATAAACCGATCTGGGATCTTAACTTCTTCAGCCTCTAGAGGGCGCAGTTCTTATCCAACTTGGCTCAAATTTTGCATGTGTGTTAAGTTATGACTGTCAATAAATGTGCTAAATATTGTCTGAATCGGTTCATAACCTGATATAGCTGCCATATAAACCGATCTCTGACCTTAACTTTTTGAGCCTCTAGAGGGCGCAATTCCTATCCGATTTAGCTGAAATTGTGCATGACGTGTTGTGTTGTGACTGCCAACAACTGAGCTAAGTATGGTCTCAATCGGTTCATAACTTGATATAGCTGCCATATAAACCGATCTGGGATCGAAGTTAAGATCCTCAGCCTCTAGAGGGCGTAATTCTAATCCGATTTGGCTCCAATTTTGTAAAAAGTGTTTTGTTATAACTTCAAATAACTGAGCTAAGTATGGTCTCAGTCGGTTTATAACCTGGTATAGCTGCCACATAAACCGATCTCCCGATTAGACTACTTGAGCCTCTAGAGGGCATAATTCCTATCGGACTGAAATTTTGCATGAAGTGTTTCGTTATGACTTTTAACAACTGTGGTCAGTACGGTTGAAATCGGTCGATAACCGCAATAGCTGCCATATAAATCGATCATGGGTCTTGAGTTCTTAAGCTGCTAGAGGGCGCAATTCCTATCCGATTTGACCGAAATTTTGCACCACTTGTTTTCTTTTGATTTCCAACAACTTTGTCAAGTTTGGTCATAATCAGTCCATAACCTGATATAGCCGCTATATAAATCGATCTTATCGATTCTTATCCCATATGGTTGAAATTTTGCATATGTCGTTTTGGTATCACTTCTAACAACTGCGCTAAGTATGGTTCAAATCTGTCCATAACCTGGTATAGCTGTCATATAAACCGATCTTGGGGCTTGACTTCTTGAGCCTCTAGAGTGCGCAATTCTTATCCGATTGGAAAGAAATTTTGCACCACGTGTTTTGTTATGATATCCAACAACTGTGCCAAGTATGGTTCAAATCGGTCCATAACCTGATATAACTGGCATATAAACCGATCTTGAGTCTTGACTTCTTGAGCCTCTAGAGTGCGCAATTCTTATCCAATTTGAATGAATTTTGGCACGACGTGTTTTGTTATGATATCCAACAACTGTGCCAAGTATGGTTCAAATCGATCCATAACCTGATATAGCTGTCAGATGAACCGATCTTGGGTCTTGACTTCTTGAGCCTCTAGAGTGAGCAATTCTTATCCGATTGGAATGAAATTTTGCACGACGTGTTTTGTTATGATATCCAACAACTGTGCCAAGTATGGTTCAAATCGGTCCATAACCAGATATAGCTGTCATAGAAACCGATCTTGGGTCTTGACTTCTTGAGCCTCTAGAGGGCGCAATTCTTATCCGATTTGCCTGAAATTTTGTACGACGCATCCTCTCATGAGCATCAATATACGTGTTTATTATGGTCTGAATCGGTCTATAGCCTGATACAGCTCCCATATAAATCGATCTCTCTATTCTACTTCTTGAGCCCCCAAAGGGCGCAATTCTTATTCGAATTGGCTGAAATTTTACACAGGTCTCCAACATATAATTTAATTGTGGTCCGAATCAGACCACATCTTGATATCGCTCTAATAGCAGAGCAAATCTTTTCTTATATCATTTTTTTCCTAAGAAGAGATGCCGGGAAAAGAACTCGACAAATGCGCTCCATGGTGGAGGGTATATAACATTCGGTCTGGCCGAACTCAGCACGCTTTTACTTGATTTTTTTTTTATCTATTGTTTGTCTAAAGCCATGTTTTAAGGCCAAGCTAAGGCTACACCAGCTCTGTGGCTGCACTAGTGGCGAAAGTATAAAAATAGATAACTAATCAACGTTAAATCAATACAGCCTAACCAATATGGTCTTCGTCTGCCTGTTTGTCTGTCTACCATATTATTTTGTGTATTGATTAAATATTAAATTCGATGTTAAACATTTTTTTAAATATAACATAGAGCTGAAAAACATTTAGTACTTGAAGTAGAACCACTATTCACAACTTAAAATTTAAAGACTCTTACTATTTGCATAGTTTATTTTTATATTTTTTGTGGACAAATGCGAAGTAGACATATAAGTAGACAATTTATAAAAACTAAATTAGGCTAGATGGAATCTTATAGGCTCTTAACCATGCATTTGTCAAGTTGTTTGCTTTTATAGAGGCAGCATGTATGTAAAATTTTCTTATACCCTATACCATAGGTTAGGTTAGGCTGAAAAGGGGGTGCGGATATTAATCCGCCCCATGCTACTATGGACATTTACCTAAGCTAGGCTAATAGGCTTGTTGTGCGCTCTAAATCCTAAAATGTAGACTCGAAAACTTTCCCACAAGCCCTACAGATATTCTGCATAAGTGAGCTCGTAGTTCTATGTATCCCGTTAAGATACCGAAAGCTTTTACTTACTTTAATTGGCTATGACAGAATATTTGTTCCACTAGCCGAACGTAGAATAGCGTTCCAAGCGCCTCGATCTTCTGCGCTCATTCTAAAATCTCTGACACCAAGTTTCGAGGTGTGTCCCACCCCTCGATCTTTTCATCGGGCTTTTGGTCTTCCCGGTTTGCGTGTACCACAGTGTTAGCCATCAAAAGACTTCTTTGCTGGAGCTTCTTCATCCATTCTGACAACATGACCTAGCCAACGCAGCCGTTGTATTTTGATGCGTGTAACTATGCTATCGTCGTCATACAGCTCGTGGTTCATATGTCGCCTATACTCTACGTTAACGCAAACTGGTCCATAAATTTTACGAATAATCTTTCTCTCAAATACTCCAAGTACTGCCTCGTCTGCTTTCACAAGTACCCATGCTTTAGAACCACATAACAGCACGGGTAGTATCAGTGTCTTGTGTAGTATAATCTTCATCTGTCGAGAGGTGACCTTGTTTCTAAGCTGCTTACTTAGTCCAAAGAAGCATCTGTTTGCCAGTATTATTCTTCGCTTTATCTCAAAACTGGTGTCATTCGTTTCGGTTACGGCGATGCCGAGGTAGATAAAGTTACTGACTGTCTCAAATTTGTGGTTCCCAACTTTCGCCATTTTATTTATCTGCCCGGTTGTACACTGTGCTTTGGGAGTTGAAACCATCCATTTCGTCTTATCTCCATTTATTGCCAGACCCATTTTCACTGACTCTCTTTTGATTCTTTTAAAGGCTGCAGTTACTACTTCCGGTGACCGACCAATGATGTCAATGTCGTCGGCATAGGCGAGTAGCATGTGTTCTCTTGTGATTAGTGTGCCATATCTATTCACATCTGCATCTCGTATAATCTTCTCCAGCAGCATATTAAAGAGATCACACGATATTAAATGGTTCGGAGAAATTCTTTCCTATTCTTACTGAGGATACCAAACTCAGACATGGCTTGAAATACCTTTGAACGTAAAGGAGTATCGAAAGTGGCTTTGTAGTCAACGAAGAGATGGTAGGTGTTAATTTGTCCTTCTCGGGTCTTTTCCAGGATTTGGTGCAGTGTGAATATCTGGTCTAGGGTGGATTTACCAGGTTTAAAGCCGCATTGATAGGGCCCAATTATCTCATTGACTTTCGGTTTAAATCTGTCACACAGTAGGCTCGAGAGTATCTTGTATGCGAGGGGGAGGAGAATTATTCCTCTGTAGTTGGCACATTCCGTCTTGTCTCCTTTCTTGTGTACGGGACATAGTATGCTGAGGTTCCAATCATCGGGTATGCGTTCTTCTAGCCAGATTGCGCAGATAAGCTCATGCATACGCCTTATCACCGTGTCGCTTCCGGTCTTATATAGTTCAGCGGGTAACCCGTCGGCTCCTGCTGCCTTGTTGTTCTTTAGTCGGGTCACTGCTAATTGGACCTCATTCTGACTAGGAGGTAAACTTTCTATACCATCATCAGGGATTGGTTCTGCGGTATCCTCTTCGCCGCCAACATCGGACACTAGCAGTTGGGTAATATGTTTTTTCCATATCCTCAACATGTTATCAGTGTCAGTTACCAGATTTCCTTCTTTGTCTCTGCAGGAGAATGTGCCTGCACCACACCCATCGGTTTGATGTTTAATTATTTGGTAGAATTTCCGGACTTCATTCTGACTCCTGTACATCTCAATTCGCTCACACCCACGTCTTTCCATTTCCTTTTTCTTTCGGCGGAATAGACGTTTCTCCTCTCTCCTTTTCTCCCGATACCCCTTCTTTATCTGGCGCATTGCTACTGATTGCAGGGTTGCTCTATATGCCGCATTCCTGGCTTCAGTAGCACCTCGACACTCTTGGTCGTACCATGGGTTTCTTGGAGGAGGCGTCCGGCACCCAAGTACGGATTTCGCAGTTGTCTCCATGAAGTGGGCAAGAGTGCTTTACATCGTGCAGTGTCAGATCGTACTGTCCTCGCCATGTTCAAACGGGTGCGAACCTTTGCTGTAACAAGGAAGTGATCCGAATCTAATCTCCCAGAACGATTTTAATACCATGGGCGGGGCAGTGGACATATTCTCTCTCTAGGCGCTCGTATAAAATATCCTAGGTCTGCTCGTCCGGAATATATCTCGTATCGGAATATATCTTGATATATCCCTCATATAGACCGATCATCCGTTATAAAGTCTGGACTCTACAGAAGTCGCTTCCATTACGTGATTTCGCCGAAATTTGGTACAGAGAGTTCCATTATTTCCATTCATTTTCCGTTTTTATTGAAATTTTGGGTATTGAGTTGTGTTAGGTATTTCAACATATCTGCCAAGTATAGTCCATATGGTACTATATTGGGATATGGGTCCCACAGGTCCTTCTCCCGATTTAAAGTCCTGGTCCCATGGTTTGCGTTGGTTCCTCGATATCCGTTCCGAGTTTGGTACAGATTGGAGCAATGTTTGGTACAGTTTGGTACAGACTGGAGCATGACTGATTTTGCACTATTCTTGGTCCTGGATCTTAGGCACGGGATCAGGCTGGTTTTGGTGATATTCGTACGTTTAGGTACTAAAAAGTACCAGAACGTACGAAATGGTACATATTTGCCCAGGTTGAATGGAAAGGCTAGAATTATGTTCTTGGGCTCAAATTAAAGAGCGTCTCGAAAATATAAAGTTTGGAAAAAAAATTTTTCGAAAATCGTACCGGAAGTGGTAGACGTAGTACGTTTAGTACCGTAATTGGTACTATTTGGTACTTTCTTTGTAAATTGGAATAGAGCTCTGAATTTTGGAACTCAGCTACGCTTTCACAACCTTAATTGGGTGACTATAAGAGTTTTTGGAAACTTGTACATTTAGGTACTATAGAAAGTACCATAAAGAGCGGATGGACAGAGGTAGAATTTGAAAATTTGACGTAAAAGACATCTGGTGCAAGAGGATAACGGTAAAAAGAAAAAATGGAAAAATAGTACTGGTAACGGGAGAAAAAGTACGCTTACTACCGCAATTAGTACCATTTGGTACTTTCTCTACAGATAGAGCTAGAGGCCTGAAATTTGGCATATTGGTACTATTATGAAATATATAATGGGTGATTAAATGACCTATTCAAAATTCGTACATTTTGGTACCATTTCGTACTTTCTTCACAACTTGGGAAAATATAATGCGCGACTTTAAGCTTTTTACAATTCGTAAATTTTTTTGTACCTAAATTTGTACTTTTTCTGTAGATGGAGCTAGAGGTCTGAAATTTGGCAAGTAGGTAAAACTTAGAAACATATGGTGCTTCTAAATGATTTATTCAGAATTCGAACATTTTTGTACCAAAATTTGTACTATTTTGAACTTTCTTCATAAATGAAGCTAGAGGTCCGAAATTTGGCATGTAGGTACAACTAAGAAATAAATGATGGATGACTAAACGATCTTTTCAAAATTCGTACATTTTGGTACCTAAATTGGTACTTTCTGTGTAAATGGAGCTGGAGATCTGAAATTTGGCACGTAGGTAAAAGTTTGAAATACATGAGGGCGACTAAATGATTTTTTCATAATTGCAACATTTTGGTACCAAAATTGGTACTATTTGGAACTTCCTTCATAGATGGAGCTAGAGGTCCGAAATATGGCATGTAGGTACAACTAAGAAATAAATGATGGGTGACTAAATGATTTTTTCAAAATTCGTACATTTTGGTACCAAAATTGGTACTTTCTGTTTAGATGGAGCTAGAGGTCCGAAATTTGGCATGTAGGTACATCTAAAAAATAAATGATGGATGACTAAATGATCTTTTCAAAATTCGTACATTTTGGTACCATTTGGTACTTTCTTCATATATGGAGTTAGAGGTCCGAAATTTGGCATGTAGGTACAACTAAGAAATAAATGTTGGATGACTAAATGGTTTATTCAAAATTCGTACAATTTGGTACCAAAATTGGTACTTTCTGTGTAAATGGAGCTAGAGGTCTGAAATTTGGCACGTAGGTAAAACTTTGAAATATATGAGGGCGACTAAAAAATTTCTTCACAATTGGAACATTTTGGTACCAAAATTGGTACTATTTGGAACTTTCTTCATAGATGGAGCTAGAGGACCGAATTTTGGCATGTAGGTACAACTAAGAAATAAGTGATGGGTGACTAAATGTTCTATTAAAAATTCGTACATTTTGGCACCATTTGGTACTTTCTTCATAGATGGAGCTAGAGGTCCGAAATTTGGCATGTAGGTACAACTAAGAAATAAATGTTGGATGACTAAATGGTTTATTCAAAATTCGTACAATTTGGTACCAAAATTGGTACTTTCTGTGTAAATGGAGCTAGAGGTCTGAAATTTGGCACGTAGGTAAAACTTTGAAATATATGAGGGCGACTAAAAAATTTCTTCACAATTGGAACATTTTGGTACCAAAATTGGTACTATTTGGAACTTTCTTCATAGATGGAGCTAGAGGACCGAATTTTGGCATGTAGGTACAACTAAGAAATAAGTGATGGGTGACTAAATGTTCTATTAAAAATTCGTACATTTTGGCACCATTTGGTACTTTCTTCATAGATGGAGCTAGAGGTCCGAAATTTGGCATGTAGGTACAACTAAGAAATAAATGTTGGATGACTAAATGGTTTATTCAAAATTCGTACAATTTGGTACCAAAATTGGTACTTTCTGTGTAAATGGAGCTAGAGGTCTGAAATTTGGCACGTAGGTAAAACTTTGAAATATATGAGGGCGACTAAAAAATTTCTTCACAATTGGAACATTTTGGTACCAAAATTGGTACTATTTGGAACTTTCTTCATAGATGGAGCTAGAGGACCGAAATTTGGCATGTAGGTACAACTAAGAAATAAGTGATGGGTGACTAAATGTTCTACTGAAAATTTGTACATTTCGGTACCATATGGTACTTTCTGTTCAGATGGAGCTAGAGGCCTGAAATTTGGCATGTAGGTACAACTAAGAAATAAATGTTGGATGACTAAATGGTTTATTCAAAATTCGTACAATTTGGTACCAAAATTGGTACTTTCTTCATAAATGGAGCTAGAGGTCCGAAATTTGGCATAAAACCCATAATGACTATATGGGACTCGGTTTAACCAATTTTCTTAAAATTTTCACAGATTGTGAAGATTTTTATGGAGTGAAACATAGGCTACATAATTTTTTATATCGGATGGGGGTGGATCCTTCCCCTTTACCCCAAAAACGCCGCCCAAAACCAAAAGTGAACCGATGGGCACAATATGGTTATCAAATTATAGGTATTGGAGACTAGAAAACGAATATCGTATTAAAATTTTGGTCCAAGTACCCAGCGGGCCGCCCCAACCCCAAAACTCCTCTAAACAGATATATTGGATGTTCATATCAATATGGGACTCAAATGAAAAGTATTCGGCAGTAGATTACAAATATGGCATACAAAATTAGGTCTAAGTCTAAGATCTAATGGGAGGTCGCCCACCCCCAAATGGACATATTAGCCGACCATGTCTATATGGGACTCAAAGTTATTAGGGAGTTGATTACGAATATTACATTAAAATTTGCGTTCAAGTCCACTTGGAGCTTTTCTTTCTAAAAATACTTAAAATTGGTTAATTGACCAATTATGACAATATGGGACTCATATGATAAGTATTTGAGAGTAGAAAACGAATTTGATATGCAATTTTGGGGCCAAGTGTTTGGGGGTACGCCCCAAAGCACCCCCTAGACTGAACCTCATATCCGACTATGGCAATATGGAGCTCAAATCAACGGTATTTGGGAGTAAAGAACGAGTTTGATATCTATGCGATTCGTTCGGAATTTTTATGAACTCTTAGAGTCATCAAAAACTAAACATGGCTTCTGGCTTCTATTGTTATAGTCGGTGCCTTGGGGGCCGCCCAAAACCCGCCAACCACATCAATTTATAGCTTAGAGCCGACTCAATAACTTCATATTTGTCTAGGAACCGAGTAGGGGCAAACTTCTCACAGATCAATGAGTGCATCAAGTTTAAACTCAATGATAACGGACCGGCGTGCCGCTGTGCGATACCTCTTTGGAGAGAAGTTTTGCATGGTATAGTACCTCACACATGTTGCCAGTATTAGGAGGGGAAAACCACCGCTGAAAATTTTTTCTGATGGTCTCACCAGGATTCGAACCCAGGCGTTCAGCGTCTTAGGCGGACATGCTAACCTCTGCGCTACGGTGGAAAAACCAGTAAGGCAAAACTCGGGCGGTGCCGACTGTGTAATACCCTACAACTACCCTATAAGTACAGTGTGGGAGCTATATCCAATTCTGAACCAATTTCGATGGACCTCGGCGAGCAAATATGTTCAATGTTACATAACCTGTTACATGACATGTTACATGACTATGCATTATACCTCGCAAATATCGCCAGCATTATGTGGCGATAATCGCTGCTTTTAATTTTGTACGATGTTCTCGCCTGGATTCGGTCGCAGGCGTTTAGCGTCATAGGCGGACATAGACTACAATGCCATACAATTCAAATTCAGGGCAAATTGTCCCCATCCTAAGAACATATTAAAGAGTTAACAAGTAAAAACGTGCTAAGTTCGGCCGGGCCGAATCTTACATACCCTCCACCATGGATCGCA
Organism: Stomoxys calcitrans; assembly: GCF_963082655.1. NCBI lineage: Eukaryota > Metazoa > Arthropoda > Insecta > Diptera > Muscidae > Stomoxys > Stomoxys calcitrans. Next base: position 172,087,853 of record NC_081554.1, read on the forward strand.
TTTGCCGAGTTCTTCTCCCGGCATCTCTTCTTAGGCAAAAAAGGATATAAGAAAAGATTTGCTCTGATATTAGAGCGATATCAAGATATGGTCCGGTTCGGACCACAATTATATTTTATGTTGGAGACCTGGGTAAAATGTCAGCCAATTCGAATAAGAATTGCGCCCTTTGGGGTTCAAGAAGTAAAATAGAGAGATCGATTTATATGGGAGCTGTATCGGGCTATTGACCGATTCAGATCATAATAAACACGTATGTTGATGGTCATGAGAGGACCCGTAGTACATAATTTCAGGCAAATCGGATAATAATTGCGACCTCTAGAGGCTCAAGAAGTCAAGATCCCAGATCGGTTTATATGGCAGCTTTATCAGGTTATGGACCGATTTGAACCATACTTGACAAAGTTGTTGGATATCATAACAAAACACTTCGTGCAAAATTTCATTCCAATCGGATAAGAATTGCGCACTCTAGAGGCTCAAGAAGTCAAGACCCAAGATCGGTTTATATGACAGCTATATCAGGTTATGGACCGATTTGAACCATACTTGGCAAAGTTGTTGGATATCATAACCAAACACGTCGTGCACAATTTCATTCCAATCGGATAAGAATTGCGCACTCTAGGGGCTCAAGAAGTCAAGACCCAAAATCGGTTTATATGACAGCTATATCAGGTTATGAACCGATTTGGACCATACTTGACAAAGTTGTTGGATATCATAACAAAACACTTCGTGCAAAATTTCATTCCAATCGGATAAGAATTGCGCACTCTAGAGGCTCAAGAAGTCAAGACCCAAGATCGGTTTATATGGCAGCTATATCAAAACATGGACCGATATGGCCCATTTTCAATACCAACCGACCTACACTAATAAGAAGTATTAGTGCCAAATTTCAAGCGGCTAGCTTTACTCCTTCGGAAGTTAGCGTGCTTTCGACAGACAGACGGACGGACGGACGAACGGACAGACGGACGGACATGGCTAGATCGACATAAAATGTCGCGACCAGAATATATATACTTTATGGGGTCTCAGACGAATATTTCGAGTAGTTACAAACAGAATGACGAAATTAGTATACCCCCCATCTTATGGTGGAGGGTATAAAAAAGGCGCAGCGGAGTGGACCCGTTTCGGCTAGTCAATCTATAATCCCAAGTTCCTGTATAAGACCATCTCTTGATTAGTCTTCAGCTGCTCCTAGAAACTTCAGGCTTTGCCTGTTTTGTCAGAAATTTGGTAAGGAAAGTAAAATTATGTTCTTCAAATATGTTTAGTTTGATTACATTTTTAGCAGAATCTAAGGTGGTGGGTTCCCAGGATTCGACCCAAACTTTGGATATGGAAATATGAAATCTTTAAGTTTTTTTTTTAAGTTTTTCAGATCCGAAATTTATTATAGATTTTTTTTGCTATTCCAGCTTATGGTCACGTAATCTCTCCAATGTCTTCAAAATACCATTGCGAGGTACTCCAGACGATGCATGTTCAACCAAATCCTTGATGTTTTCATAGGATTCCATTTCGAAATCTGCAAATATTTGGGGTAAGTCCAGGATTTTATAGAGTTCCATTACATTTTGTATCATTTGAGGATCTGAAATAAGGCAGAAAGTTGTTCAAATTCCTTGTATTCTATGTGATCCCCAAAAATATTTATCCCCTTGCCTTTCTTGCCATAGCATTCGAACATTATATGCTTCTGCTCTTCGGTAGCTCTTTCCATACATTCCAGGGCCAACCAAGTGCATTTGTTCTGCTCAATATCATTGCCAAATTTGTCCATTTTCTCCGGATTTCCAAAACAATCGAGATAGTCATTTTGAGCCTGAAACAATAGACCCATTTTGCAAGCAATGACTTTAACCTCTTCAAAGGCCTGGGGATTTTTTATCCTGGAAGAGAGGATTTTTTAAAAACCCAAAAAAAGTTTTTAGTTTTTTAACCATACCCCGCCATATGCATGGTTAAGACAAATGACAAATAGAAGCAGGCATAGGCATTTTTTGCTGCACATAGATTTTGATAAAATTCCCACGAAAATGTAGCCACTGGCATTTGACAGGTTAACATGTCCAAATTTTGACCACAGGCTGTAACCAATATCGCCTCTTGGAAAACTTCCAACAATTGCACATAACATTCGTGATGGCGAAAATGTTTGCGCAGCATATAGAAAATCATGTTCTCAAATATGAGGCCATCGTGTATAGCAGTCAGGCCAATGTTGTTAACTCTATGCCAACATGGCCTTCCCAATCTGGAGGTGCTATTGTCCGTAATGTCATCGTATAGTATGAAGGTTACTATCATCAATTCCACACACCAACCCATAATGTGTATAGACTTTAGATTGTCCTTGTGCAGAAATTCACATTGCAGAAGATCCTTGTAGCAGGGTATCAAAAGTCGCAAGCCCAAAAGTTCGCCATGCAGTAAATTGTATTCTAAAGCCTGCAAATTAAAGGAAACTAAATTTTTTTTTGATAAATTCATAACTTGAATGTTTTACCTGTGTAAACCTTTGGTCCAGAGGATCCACGTTAAATTTATTTATAAGATCGTTTTTTGATTCATTTAAATATTCTGAAAATAGTAGAATGGAATTTAAAGAAACTCATGCCGATTATAGGAAATTATCTAAGGAGCAAGATTTATAATCGAAGTAAAGCAATGAAGTCTGCGAGTCTAAATTAAAAAGATGGGTATATTACCAGCAAGCTGCGCCAATGAGCTGCTGAGGCTAACTGAAATATAGGTATGAGAGGAAACGCAGTTTCAAGTTTTTTGAAACAGGGTATCTGCAGTCGGAATACAAGGGTCCTGATGGAAAAGGAATAGAACCATGCCCCCTGAACGCTCTATATGTTCGCACAGCGGAAAAGGCACCACGGATCACCTAACAAGCCTAGGAAGGGACACACAGCAGGTATGCTAAGAATACTACAGGCCAACATGCACATGTGAAGGTTAGATTAGGATAATCTACCCCATGCCACTATAGACATACACATACCCAGTAATCGGCTGGTTGTGCACTCTAAAATTTAAAAAGTAACCTCGAAAAAGAAAGTTCAAATGGAGTTTTATGCAGGCACCTACCACGATGGCTTAATCCTGCAGCTCTCTTAACCCCGGGTGAAAACAATGGGTCTACCAACGCTCCCATACATAGCCGAAGCTAGCATGAGTACCAATTCGAGTTTACGTTGTCTGGACGTGTCCTCCCCCTTGGTTTGGAGCAGAGCACTATCCAAAACTCTTTCCGTTCTATGGGTCACGACACCCGGTTAAGTACATGCAACTCCACATCGAGCATCGAAATGCCCTTCCTGCGATTTTAGGTGTTAAACCACAGCCACCAAGTTGCTCACAACTGGGGTCTCACCAATAGTCAGGCTGGAACCGAAGATCCAGGGGCTTCTGACTCCCGTGGTACCAGATTAAGGACTCTGGTTCGAGCGCGTAATCCAACTACTACCAGTTGAACTCTGTGACGACGGAAGTCGCTGGCTCGTTTCCGTGAATTATTTTTTTCACAGTGTATGATTTTAACTGCAATGGAACTATTTTTCACAGTGTACCTTGCCATTGCAATTACTTCTATTTTTCTCTAAGTGAACGTCCCAACCGATCTTAGAACGTATATATCTATATAGTGAATTTTACCATGTACCTTAATTAGACTTTATGCAAGCAGGCAGTGATTTCCCGAAAAAGTGAATGGCCCTCATACTTGTTTACAAGTGATCAAAACAAGTTACCGTAGGGCCACCAACAAATATCACAGCCAAATGCAGTGATATACACAGCAGCCAGGCTCAACGACTTTACTTACGATAGCCAAACAAACGTACATACATTAGTGGTACGTACAAGGGCTACGCTTATGCGGTAGTCAGCTGGCAGCAGCAGCGAATATACGCACATCTGCGCGTATGCTGCAAAAGAGAATATTCTGTGTTGGACTAGTGCTGCCGTGGTGAATTGGAAAATATGTTGCGATGAGTATGAGCATATAAAAGGAGGGCAAGGACAGGCAAAGGAGATCAGAAGTCAAGCATCGGAAGCAAAGCCAAGACGAAGCGGGGAAGCCAAGGAAATATCGGTGAGTAGAGTGAACAAGTGCTTAGTGACATAGACAACGACAAAAGTGACAGTGTTCGCGCGCCGTGTGATATTCGTTAAACTTGGCCGTGTTACCCCCGTAAACAGTGAACTTTCGTGGTCACTGCTCCGTACAAGCATCGGTAAATTTTGCCGTTCGAACCCCGCAAACAGTGAACTTTCGTGATCACTGCAACGTAAATGCTTGTTAAACTTAGCCGTTTGCCGTTTGAACAGTGGACTTTCGTGGTCACTGCAGCGTAAAAGCTTTGGTAAACTTTGCCGTGTGAGCCCCGTACACAGTGAACTTTCGTGGTCACTGCAACGTAAACGCCTTGATAAACTTTGCCGTTTGATCCCCGTAAACAGTGAACTTTCGTGGTCACTGCAACGTAAATGCCTTGATAAACCTTGCCGTTTGATCCCCGTAAACAGTGAACTTTCGTGGTCACTGCAACGTAAATGCCTTGATAAACCTTGCCGTTTGATCCCCGTAAACAGTGAACTTTCGTGGTCACTGCAACGTAAATGCTTTGTTCAGCTTTGCCGTATGAGCCCCGTAAACAGTGAACTTTCGTGGTCACTGCACCGTAAAAGCTTCGCTAAACTTTGCCGTTTGAGCCCCGTACACGGTGAACTTTCGTAGTCACTGCACCGTAAAAGCTACGTTACACTTTGCCCCGGTATTCGTGCACCATAACCACCCAAGACAGCTCCCGAGCGTTCGTACTCCGACTCAACAACCGACGGAACCTGACCCCGACTTTCTCGACGGGTGACCTTGACGAACCTCCCAACGCCACCCTTCCGCCTGGAAGTGCTGACTCCGGCTGCCCCGTAACCAAACCACTGGCTGTTGGCCTCAACCTAGCATCCGTGTAGGAAGAACTGTACCAGGTCTTCCACTTCGTCCTCCTGCACCACTCAGCATCGACCCGCGCTGCTGCCCAAATCACCGCCCCGTGAGTGTCATTCTCGACTTCCACTGTGATACCATACCGCAGGCAATAACCGCCGCCCAGCTAAGTCCTAGCCGTGAACTGAGCGTCTGTGTTCGGAAAAGTACCGTCCTAGGTCTTCACCCACCCGGTGTAGCTGTGGGCTAACACACCTCGGAGATTGGAGGACTGTTCCAGGTCTCCACCGACATAAACCAACCACTACCCGTTTTGGCCCGCATTTCCGAGTGCCGTCTCAGGCCTCGGCGTTAAGTATTCGCCTTTATACACTAACTATTGTTATAGCCCAAACTCAAATAAACAGATTGTGGAATTCCAAACAAACTCCGTGTTCTCTACTCTAGTCTCGGCAAATATAAATTTCTGTGACGAACCCTTCTCCCGCGAGTTAAACCCCAGCACACAAGGGGAAACCTGTCGTTACAACTTGAGACAGTTCCATATCCCACCATCCTGTAGCAACACGTCATTCAGAAACAGCCAGAAATTAGGTGGCGTAACCCGAAATGATTCAGCACAAGTCTGAGCCAAAACAGGAGTGCCACCGAAACATTCACACACACGATATACAGTATGTTGGTCACGAGGAATAACATCGACACCATGTTGAAACTTTCAAAACATTAGAAATCCACACACACTCACTCGACCATCTCCAAGACTTCATGGTCGAGCCATCTTCAGCTCGATGCAGACTACTAATTGCTCATCCATACATCGTCATTTCGCTTCACCCGTCCATCATCTTATCCATCCCCTTACGACCAGCTGCAAGATTTCATGGTCCAGCCATCTTCAGCTTACCAACTCAGCTCGATGCAGCCTACTAACAGCGCATCCATCCATCGTCCCATCGATTCACCCGTCCTCCCTGCCTTCCTTCCTACCATCCCCATCCTTCCTCACATCAATACGTTTATCAGCCTTTTATCTCACGTTGTGTGGTACCCAGGAAATCAATTGCTAAGGAAATCCCAAAACAACACGATTCCTGGGAAGCTTTAATATTCCACTTCAGACCTAAGTGGTCGTGGGGGCCTCGAAAAAGAAAATCTTAGTTAGGAGTTCCGTGCTACTGCACAGTTGCTATTTCGCTTTCGAAGAGAAACTTAATGAGACCGTAGGCGCAAGAAATAAGACGGGTATTAAATAGTAGCGGGGAATTTCAAATCATGAGTGCGTGTGCGTTGGCACTATACCGGAGATCACCCTTGCGCCCGATGAAATCATAGGGAACATAACTGAGTGGAGTGTACTTACAGTACAAGAGACCACCGGTATATTCTGTTCTCCTTTAGTACTGGAAGAAACAAGTAGAAGTATAAATCCGGAGATCGATTTTTATCAAAGCAACTAGTTGAGCCCGGCCAGCTCCGTTGGACCTTCATCAACACCATGCCAAAAATATGTTTTTTACTTAATATTGTATAAATCTCCATGGAACAATTTGTTTATCTGCTCCCGATCGGAAACCTCTTCGCTTCCTTTCAGGTTTCCTATTGTCGTCTCGATTATACCGTGATGGTATGAGCTGCTCCCATCCTCAATCCATTCTCCCATCGCCTTAAGTCTCATAGCCGCAGTGGCTGCCTCATACTTAATCTGTATGTCAATGGGTCGAATATCTAGAATAGTCTACAGTGCCTTAGTGGGTGTGGTCCTCATCGCTTCGCCTATGCCAAGACAACATGTTCTCTGAACCTGTTGTATGGTCCTTATGTTGCACTTTTTCTCCATGGCAGTCCACCAAACTACTGAGGCGTAAGTAAGCCTTGGTCTAATCACGCTCCTGTAAAGCCAGTGGACTATCCTCGAATTCAGGCCCCATTTCGAGCCTACGGCCCGTCTACATAGTGCCCAACATCTGTGAGCCTTCTCAGTACTCATCTCGATGTGACACTTCCAATTCAGTTTCCTATCCAAGATCACACCTGACCTTGTCAGATATCGAAATCGTGTTATTGAGGAAACGTGGTGCATTAAATTGCCCCACCTTCGTCTTCCTCGTGAACAGGCATATTTCAGTCTTCTCTGGGTTAACATTGAGACCTCTGTGTCTAGCCCAGTCATATGCCATTTGCAAGACCCTTTCGGCCCTTCTGCATAGCTTGTTCGGATCCTTACCCCTTAGAAGTATTATAACATCGTCTGCGTAGCAGAAGGTTTCAAATCCCTATTCAGTCAGCATCCGTAATAGGTCATTCATGGCGGTCACCCATAGGAGGGGTGATAAAATGCCTCCCTGTGGCGTGCCCTGTTCCACTTTCTCCCTTATATTTATGCCATGAGACACACAATTAATCCACCTGTTCCTTAGCATATGGTTTAACCAGTCTCTAAGGACTGGGTCCACCCGGTACTGATCTAAGGATTGGTGTTAAAAGCCCAGTGTGTACGTTTTGGCATCGAAGGATTCTTCTATTTTATGCACAACCTCGTGCAGGGCAGTCTCCACCGACCTTCCCTTAACATAGACATGCTGTTTGCATTTGAGCTGTTCGCTGGATGTCCTACTCTATATCATGGTGTCCACATGGTTTTGAGTAGAAAGGGCGTAAGGCTTATGGGTCTGTAGGTCTTTGGTGTCGCATAACTTGACATGCCGCGCTTGGGTATAAACACCACCCTTGCCACCTGCCATGCTTTCGGATTACATGCAAGACCTAGGCACGCTGTGAAAATTTTGGCCGGCCGAGGCGCCATATAGTCTGCCTCTTTCTGTAGTAACGCCGGAAATATTCCATCAGGTCCGGGTCACTTAAATCGTTGGAAACTCCTCCGGGATTCCTTCACCATAAATTCCGTTATTACAAACCTTCGATCAACGTCATTATTCCAAGATTCCAGTGTCTTCGTAAGTCCCTTCGTTTCGTGTGGAAAATGGGTTTTCATCAAACATGCCTTCGTTGTCTCTGCTCTCACTGCCATGTCGTCTACTAAAGTTTCAGTTTGGACATGGGCTTTCAAGAGAAACTTTTTTATGTTGGCGGCCTCATTAACGCTATCGACCTGTTCGCCGAATAGCTTCCGGGAGGCACGTTTTGCCACTCTGGTAATCTTATTGTATTCCTTGAGCTGTGTGTAATACACATCCCAATATACTTCCACCTTTTACGACGTGCTCTGTTAAAAAGTCTGCGGACGTCTTCCCCAATATTGCGAATCTCCCCGGTCATCCAGGGTTTTTCTTGGGCTGATTTCCTTTCCCGAAGAGGACAACTATCTTCGAAGGATCCCACCAGTGCAGTCTTAATCCTGTTGACATTTTCATCAATCTCTTCTATGGTTGGACAGTCTAAGTTATCTTGCCCAAGTCTTATTCTGAGTAGCCTTCCGAATTTTGTCCACTTGGTTTTCAACTTATTCCGAAAGCTTAACGGATTCGGCGCTGGCCGAGTTATTCTAAACCTAATGTAGCGATGGTCAGAGAAAGAGTGTTCCATGGAGACCCTCCAATCTTGAACCTCATCGATCATGGATGTAACGGAACATATCGTCCAATACCTCCTCCCTAATTCTATTAACAAAGGTGGCGGTGTTACCAATATCAAGTGTTATTAGGTAGTTAGTATTCAAGAACTCTTCCGGGGCTTGGCCCCGCTTATTAGTGTTGGTGCTACCCCACGAAATGTGGTGAGAGTTCGCATCGCACCCTATTACAATATATCCATTATTTGTGATTGACAAATATTCCCATTTGGAAGTCCCATATTGTCATGATCGTCCAAACTACTCATTTAATTGGGTTTTGGTGCGGCCCCTTAGGGCAGCACTTATTATCGAATACCTTTCATTTGAGTCTCATGTTGTCCTCTTCGCTCCACATTGATTTTGAAGTGGTACTTTTGGGCTAAGGGGAGGGTACCTCACCCCTTTCGATATCTAAAATTTAATTATATGACTTATTGCTCCTTCTAGACCATTTTCGTAATCGACTGCCTAATACCTTTCATTTGAGTCCCATATTGTCATTATCGGCCAATATGCCTATTTGAGGGGATTTTTGGGTCGGAACGGCCCCCTAGGTTCCTGGAACCAATGTTTGTTATCAAATTAGTACTCTGCTCCCTAATACGTTTCATTTGTGCCCCATATTGTCCCGATTGCTTTTGTGGTAAGGGGAAGTGTCCCCCCCAATCCGATATCAACAAATTAAATGGCCTATTGCTCCTTCCAGACCATACTCGTAATCTACTGCCTAATACCTTTCTTTTGAGTCTCATATTGTCATTATCCTCCAATATGCCTATCCGCAATCCGATACTGAATTCGTCATTTAAGATAAATTGCGCCTATTGAGGGCGAAATTTTCATCCGATTAGGCTTACATTTTGTACAATGATATCTCTCATGACTTCCAACTGATTTTATTAATCTCGGTTTTATTTGGTCAGTGCATTGTTATTGCTTCTATATAAATCGATCTTCTGATTTTTACTTCTCATTTCCGTTTGAGAAAAGTCGAATTTTTGATTATCAGAAAAGTCAAAAACTCGACTTATTGATTGTCATATAAAGTCGAAAACTCGACTTTTCAATTTTAGGTTAAACATAGGTTGGATTTTGAGCCGGAAGCGTTGGAAACAACGGAGTCCGGCATAAGCGAGAGACGTACTCGTCATATGCGTATGGCCTTTTCCCATCTTGATCCACAAAAAAATGCTGTTCTTATTCATCATCATTGGATCAGCCATTTTTTCATGTGGGTGGTTTTGCTGTAAAGTTAAAAACTCAACACATAATTTGGAATATGAAAGACTTGAAGGAAATTTAAGACTACATTGATGCTTAAGATTTTCAACTTACCTACAAAGTAATCCACATTATATTCCTCATTTTCGTCTGATTTTGCAGTAATGCTCATTGAGGTAGACCTTAAAAATCCAATAACAAGTAAAAGCGTGCTAAGTTCGGCCGGGCCGAATCTTATATACCCTCCACCATTGATCGCATTTGTCGAGTTCTATGCGCGGTATCTCTTTTTAGACAAACATAGAATATTGAATAAGAACTGTTATCCTATTGGAGCTATATCAAGTTATAGTCCGATTAGGACCATAAATGAATGCTGATTGACATTGTAAAAGTCATTGTGTAATATTTCAGTTCATTCGGATAAGAATTGCGCCTTGTAGGGGCTCAAGAAGCAAAATCGGGAGATAGGTTTATATAAGAGCTGTATCAATTGATCGATTCAGACCATACTAGACACGTATGTTGAAGGTCATAGGAGAAGCCCTTGTACAAAATTTCAGCCAAATCGGATGAGAATTGCGCCCTCTAGAGGTTCAAGAAATCAAGATCCCAGATCGGTTTTTATGGCAGCTATAGCAGGTTCTATATCGATTTACGCCATACTTAGCACAGTTATTGGAAGTCATAACAAAACACCTCATGCAAAATTTCAGCCAAATCGGATGAGAATTGCTCCCTCAATTGGCTCAAGAAGTCAAGATCCAAGATAAGTTTATATGACAGCTATACCAGATTATGAACCGATTTGAACCATACTTGGCACAGTTGTTGAATGTCATAACGAAACACGTCGTGCAAAATTTCATTCCAATCGGATAGGAATTGCGCACTCTAGAGGCTCAAGAAGTCAAGACCCAAGATCGGTTTATATGGCAGCAATATCAGGTTATAAACCGATTTAAACCATACTTGGCACAGTTGTTGGATATCATAACAAAACATGTAGTGCAAAATTTCATCCCAATCGGATAAGAATTGCGCACTCTAGAGGCTGAAGAAGTCAAGACCCACGATCGGTTTATATGGCAGCTATATAAGGTTATGGACCGATTTGAACCATACTTGGCATAGTTGTTGGATATCATAACAAAACACGTCGTGCAAAATTTCATTCCAATCGGATAGGAATTGCGCACTCTAGAGGTTCAAGAAGTCAAAACCCCAGATCGGTTTATATGGCAGCTATATCAGGTTATAGACCGATTTGAACCATACTTGACACAGTTGTTGGATATCGTAACAAAACACGTCGTGCAAAATTTCATTCTAATCGGATAAGAATTGCGCACTCTAGAGGCTCAGGAAGTCAAGACCCAAGATCGGTTTATATGGCAGCTATATCAGGTTATGGACCGATTTGAACCATACTTAGCACAGTTGTTGGATATCATAACAAAACACGTCGTGCAAAATTTCATCCCAATCGGATAAGAATTGCGCCCTCTAGATGCTCAAAAAGTCAAGACCCAAGATCGGTTTATATGGCAGCTATATCAGGTTATGAACCGATTAGAACCATACTTAGCACAGTTATTGGATATCATAACAAAACACGTCGTGCAAAATTTCATTCAAATCGGATAAGAATTGCGCACTCTAGAGGCTCAAGAAGTCAAGACCCAAGATCGGTTTATATGGCAGCTATATCAAAACATGGACCGATATGGCCCATTTACAATACCAACCGACCTACACTAATAAGAAGTATTTGTGCAAAATTTCAAGCGGCTAGCTTTACTCCTTCGGAAGTTAGCGTGCTTTCGACAGACAGACGGACGGACGGACGGACGGACGGACGGACGGACGGACGGACGGACGGACGGACAGACGGACGGACATGGCTAGATCGACATAAAATTTCACGACGATCAAGAATATATATACTTTATAGGGTCTCAGACGAATATTTCGAGTAGTTACAAACAGAATGACGAAATTAGTATACCCCCCATCTTATGGTGGAGGGTATAAAAATTGCGGAACTTAGTAGGTATATGAAGTTGTAATACTTTCGATATAATGCTGCTGTATTGCTCATCCCGCTCGGGGATTTAGAGAAGAACGCGCTTGATATATTTTGGTTCAACTGGGCCCTAGGCAAATATTGGAAGTCATTACAAAACGAGATCCCCTAATTTCCCGCCAAATCCCCTCTCTACCAAGTTCTTTGCTCAGTAATCTTAGATTCAGTTTACATTATTGAAGATGAATATGTCTATGTTCTGTAATAAGTTAACCACATACCTGACTCTGTTAGATTTATGTAAAACATTTTCCTCACTTGAACCAATAAAATTCGAATATTGTATGGAAAATGCCATAATTTTCCTGTAATTGTTAACCACTTGTTTTTAAGGTAGCTTTTTTTCTTGGCAAACTTCTTTTGCTCAACGTTTTGATTAAGACTGAGGGTAAAGGTGTTATTGAAATGAATTAAATTTAAAGAAAAGCAACTGCTACCTGCCAAAATAACATTTGGTTTAATTCCTCATAACAACACCATTTCATAAAAAATTCATTTCATTTCTATCAGCACCTATCCGGAACTGTTTACAGCAAGGTAAATTGGAAAAGATATGTGAAGTCGGTTATAAGGTTGGCCCTTATGAAATTACATTGACATAATATGTTAGTCAACCTTTGCAAATATTTGAATAAAATATCTTAAATATTTTTTGAAAAGAAAATAAGAGTAGTGACAATTTACAATATTGTATGCGACATGACAAACATGTTATAGAACAAGCTATCACTTCTTTAATGGTTATATTTCTTCTTCTTTATAATTTTGAATTCCTTAAAATACTCCACAAGATAGGGTACACAAACTCCTAATTAATTTGCACACAATCAAAGCTCTTCAATCAATTAAACATGTCCGTCAAGTAGTTATCAAATAAACGTCAACAACACGTTAACTCATTATTTAGTTATTCTTTCATACCACAAGTCTGTGAGTCAATTGCCATTTAAGTTCCAGAATAGATTTTTAATACCCACCACCATACACCCAGAGAAAAGTTGATACCAAACGTGCTCATTTCAGTACCATACGGTATTGACAGCGTATTGTACTTGTACACCGTATGGTACAAAAACAATACCGGATGGTATGAATAAATCCAAAAATGATTAGTACCGTTTGGTACTAGCCTTATTACCGAATTGGTATTGGTTTTAATACCAATCTGTTATTGGTTTTAGCACCAGACCGTTATTGGTTTTAGTACCAAAACGTTATTGATTATTCCACCCCTAATGAACCAAAAATAAAACCATTGAAAATAATTTTAATCTAATTTTATTTCGTTTATTTACATTTATAATTACAAAATAATGTTACACCGTAACCAACCTCAAGTCTTTGTATTCACAAATTGATACCATATCCATAGATTTCCACAAGTGGTTTTCACATGAATACCCCAGCATCGTTTTCCACATAATGGGCAATCATGTTTTTATGTAAAACTAGCTGAACCGGGTCCGCTGCGCCTTCTTTTACTTTATATGGAAAAAAAGTTTCCTTGGAATATTTATTTTCGACAATTAAAGAGCTTTTAGTGAAATACCATGCTACGAAAATAGTATATCGCTTAACTAACAGTTGAACAATATAAGTACCTTTATCTGAATCCCATATGATCTTTATTGGTCTACGAATTTAAGTTTGGATGTAAGGTCTAAAAATGCAAATTTTGCCCATGAAAATTCCACTAGGGAACAGGGGCAAACTTCTCACATATCAATGAGTGCAGTCCAATTCAAGTTTTAAGCTCAATGATAAGGGGCCTCCTTTTAATAGCCGATTCCGAACGGCGTGTCGCATTGCGACTCCTCTTTGGAGAGAAGTTTTACATGGCATAGTACCTCAAAAATGTTGCCAGCATTAGGAGGGAAAAAAACCGCTGAAAATTTCTTCTGATGGTCTCGCCAGGATTCGAACCCAGGCCTGCAGTGTAATAGGCGGACATGCTAACCTCTGCGCTACGGTGGCCTCCATTATCTGAATCCCATATGATCTTTATTGGTCTACGAATTTAAGTTTGGATATAAGGTTTACACCATTCTTAAAATACTTTGTTTCAACCCGATATTCTCATGTTTTCTCTGATTTAGGGGTGTTTTCGGGGGTGAGGTGGCCCTGAAAAAATATCAGCATCGTGCTCTTCTTTCAAATACCATTTATTTAAACCCCATATTGGCATTGGTTTAGGGGAGTTTACACCATGAGGCGTCCCCCAAACACATGGTCCCAAAATAGATTATCAAATTCGTTTTTTAATCTTAAATACCTTTAATTTTGGGGGTGTTTTGTGAAAGGGGTGATGCCCTAAATGGTCCTACATTTGGACATGGTCCTATATTTAGATATCAAATTCGTATTCTACTTCCAAATACCTTTATTTGAGCCCCATATTGCGATGGTCAGTAAAAAATTGCTGTTTGTGGGGTATTTTGGGAAAGGGGTAGACCCCCAGAAAATTGGTCCCGAAAATGGGTACCAATTCTTGCTCTACCCCCCAATACCTTTCATTTAAGCTCCACATTGATATTGACACTAAGCCCAGAAAATATATCAGCAACGTACTCTGTTCTCATATAACTATATATCATTTATTTGAACATATTGCCATTGTCCTCAAAATTCGATATCAAATTCGTTTTCTAATCTCATTTAAACTCCTTATTGCAATAGTCAACAAATATGTCCGGTTTGGAGTATTGGCCCTAAAAACTATGAATATTTAGTTCTACTCTCTTTAAGACCCAAATTGTCTGGTGAGCAAATACGTCCTATTTGGGGTATGCTATGGTGGTGGGACGTCCGCTAGACAGTTGGCCACTGATGTTGATATCAGATACGTGGTCTACTCCCACATACCTTTAATTTGAGCCCCATATTTCCATAGTCGGCAAACATGATGGGCTTGGCGGTGCTATGGCGGATGGGCTGCCACTCAATGAGTTGGCCTTGAAAATATATATCGGATTCGTGTTCCACTTTAAAAACCCTCTTATTTGAGCCTCATATTGCAATAGTCAGAAAATACTTACTATTTGGGTGGTGTTGTGGGGGTGGCTTGGCCCCATAGACACTTTTCCCGAATATTGATATCAAAGTCGTGCTTTACTCCCAAAGACCTTTCATTTGAGCCCCATATTGCTATGGTCGTAAGTTTGTCCCCTTTGGGGGATGTTTTTGGGGTGAGGCGGCCCCCCAAACACTTGGTTCCATATTTGAATATCAGATTCGTATTATACACTCAAATACCTTTTATTTAAGCCCCATATTCCCATGAACAGTAAATAAGTCCTGTTTGGGGAAGGGGTAGACCCCCAGACACGTGGTCCCCCTTTTGGATATCAGATTCGTATTCTACTCGCAAATACCTTTCATTTGAGTCCCATATTGCGATTGTCGGTAAAACTGTCCGATATAGGGGTGTTTTGGGGCTTGGGATGGTCTCCCCAGCACTTGGTCCTACAATTGGATATCAGATACGTTTTCTTATCCTAAATACCTTTCATTTGAGTCTCATATTTTTGTGATTGGTCTAAATATATGTTTGGTAGGTTTAAGGGTGGGGCGGCCCCCTAGATACCCCATCCGAAATTTTTATACCAAATTTTAATTGTTACGGTACTATATGAGAGCACACAAAATTTTGCTTAAATCGCACCACCCATCTCCGAGATCTGGCGTTTCTGAAAATTAGGCTAAGGGGGAGGGTCCGTCCCCCCTTCAGATATCAAAAAATGTAGTACCCTATTTTCACCACGGGATCATTATGCACCATCTGTGAAAATTTCAAGAAAATCGGTTCAGCCGTTTCTGAGTCTATAAGGAACACACAAACAAACAAACCAAAATTGATTTTTATATACAAGAAGAGATGTCCTTGGAAACATAGAATTTGTCCATGTTTTGATATAGCTGCTGATAAACCGATCTTTCATCTTGACTTCTTGAGGGCGCAATTTTAACACGATTTGACTGAAATTTTGCACGATGTGTTTCGTTATAACTTCCAACAACTGCGAGGTATGGTTTAAATCGGTCCATAATCTGATATATCTGTTATTTAAACCAATCTGGGGACTTGACTTCTTGAGCCTCCAGAGGGCGCAATTCTTGTCCGATTTGGCCGAAATTTTGTCCAACGCCTTCTCTCATGACCTTCATTACCCTTTCCCTTGGTAATGGGAAGTTTTACCACTTTTTCCATTGGGAATTGGTAGATTTACCAACCTTTCCCTTGGGAATGGGTAGATTTACCACCCTTCCCTTAGGAATGGGTAGTTGTACTATCCATTTCCTTAGGAATGGGTAGTTGTACTATCCATTCCCTTGGGAATGGGTAGTTGTACTATCCATTCCCTTGGGAATGGGTAGTTCTACTATCCTTTCCCTTGGGAATGGGTAGCTGTACTACCCTTTCCCTAGGGGAAGAGTAGTTGTACTATCCTTTCCCTTGGGAATGGGCACTTTTCTTACCCTTTCCCTTGGGAATGGTTAGCTTTAGTCGTTTTTCCCTTGGTAAGATTTACTACTCTTTTCCTTGGGAAGGGATTGTTTTACTACTTTTTCCCAGGGAAGGGGTAGGTTTACTACCTTTTGCCTTTGGAAAGGGTTGTTTTGCTACCCTCTTTCTTACGAAGAATTAGTTTTACTACCATTATCCTTGTGAAGAGGTAGTTTTACTACCCTTTCTCTTGGGAAGTGATATTTATAGTTCCCTTTCCATTGGGAAGGGGAAGTTTTACTACCCTTACCCTTTGGAAGGGGTATTAATACCCTACCTTTGGAAAGGGGTAGTTTTACAATCCTTTTATTTGGTAAGGGTCAGTTTTACTACCCTTTTCCTTGGGAAGGGTTCTTTTTATAGGAAGGGAAACGGGTAGTTTAACTTCTTTGGAAATTGTTACTTTAACTGCCCCTTCCCAAGAAAAGTTTGATAAAACTACCCCTTCGCAAGGGAAAGGGTGGTTTAGTTCCTTTTCCCTTGGGAATGGGAAGCTTTACTACCCTTTTCCTTGGAAATCGGTTGCTTTACTATCTTTTCCCCATGGTATGGGTAGGTATAGTACCCTTATCCTTGACAATCGTTAGATTTAGTACCCTTTTCCTTTCTAATGGGCACTTTAAGTATCATTTCCCTTGGGAATGGGTAGTTTTACTACCCTTTTCTTTGGTAATGGGTAGTTTTACTACCCTTTCATTGGGGAGTGGGTAGCTTTACCACCCTTTTCCTTTAAAATACTTAATTTTACTACCCTTTTTCTAGTGAGTGGGTAATTTTACTACCCTTCCCATTGGAAATGGGTAGTTTTACTACCCTTTCTCTTGGGAATTGGTAGTTTTACTACCCTTTCCCTTGGAAATAGGTAGTTTTACCACCCTTTCCCTTGGATATGGGTAGTTTTACTATACTTTCCCTTGGCAAGGCGTAGTTTTGCTACCCGTTTTCTTAGGAAGGGTCAGTTTTATCACCCTTTCCCTTGGGATGGTGTAGTTTTACTACCATTTCCCTGGGAAGGGGTAGTTTAACATCCCTTCCCCTTGCGAAGGTGTAATGTTATTACCCTTTCCCTAGCGAAGTGGTAATTTTATTACCCTTTCATTTATGAAGGGCGAATTTTACTACATTTTCCCTTAGCAAGGGATAGTTTTACTACCTTGCCCTTGGGAAGGCTTAGTTTTACTACCCATTCCCTTGTGAAGGGGTAATTTTACTAAATTTTCCTTGAAGAGGGGTATTTTACTACCCTTTCTCTTGTGAATGAATTGTTTAACTATCCTTTCCCTTGGGAATAGGTAGTTTTACAACCCCTTCCCTTGGGAAGATGTAGTTTTACTACCCTTTTCGTTAGGAAGGAATAGTTTTACTACCCTTGCCCTAGGGAAGAGATACGTTTACTACCCCTTCTTTATGGTAGGGGTAGTTAAGATACCACTTCTTTTTGGAAGAGGTAGCTTTACTACACCTTCCCAAGGGAAAGGGTGGTTTAACGTCCGTTTCCCTTGGGAATGGGGAGCTTTACTACATTTTCCCTTGGGAATCGGTAGATTTATTTTAGTTTTTGTGGTGATGGGTAGTTATAGCGCCCTTTTTCTTGGTAGATTAAGTACACTTTCCCTTTGTAATGGGTAGTTTTAGTACTCTTTCCATCTTTAACGGGTAGTTTTACTACCCTTTCCTTTGGGAGTGGGTAGTTCTACTACCCTTTCCTTTGGGAGTGGGAAGTTTAACTACCCTTTCACTTGGGAGGGGGTAGTTTCACTGCCTTTTTCCTTTGGAATAGGTTGTTACCACCCTTCCCCTTGAGAATGGGTAGTGTTGCTACACGTTTATTTGGGAATGGGTAGTTTAATAAATTTTTTCTTGGAAATGAGTAGTTTTTCTATTTTTTACCAATGGTAATGGGTAATTTTACAACTCTTTCCTTTGGGAATGGGTAGTTTTATTACCCTATTCCTTGGGAATGGGTAGTTTTACTGTCCTTTCCCTTGGGAATGGACAGTTTTACAACCCTTTCCCTTGGGAATTGGTAGTTGTACTACCCTTTCTCCTGGAAATTGGTTTTTGTACTAACCTTTCCCTTGGGAATGGGTTGTTGTTCCATCCTTTCCCTTGGGAATTGGAAGTTGTGGTACCCTTTCCCTTGGGAATGGGTAGTTTTAGAACCCTTTTCTTTGGGAATTTGAAGCTTTAGTACCCCTTTCCTTTGGAATGGGCTATTTTTAGCACTTTTTTCCTTGGGAATGAGTAATTTTATAAACCTTTTCGTTGCGAATGGGTAGTTTTACTTCCCTTTTCATTGGAAATGAGTAGTTTTAGTACCCTTTCCCTTGAGAATGGGTAGTTTTTGTATCCTATTCCTTGAGAATAGGTAGTTATGTACCTTTTCTATTGGGAATAGATGGTTTTGGTACTCTTATTGTACCCGATGTCTGGAATATGGGCAGAGAGATCCCGCTACTGAAGCCTGGAAAGGAACCGAGTAAGGGGTAGTTGTACAGACTGATCTCCCTTCTTTCACCAGTAGCCAAAACGCTTGAGGGACCATTTCTCCGGAGTCTCGTTGGAGAATTTTCTGCCAGGAATTACTACGGCTCAAAAAGTACGTAGCTGCATGGTATAGTTTCTTTGCGAGCAAAATCATAGTTTGGGGATTATTAAGCAAAATCACAGAAGGGAACAGAAGAACAAATGAAATATCATTGTACTAGAACTGAATTTTTTCATTATCCTAACAAGAGAATTTCATTTTGATCAATGCTGCCAAGGCTATAGTCGTGAAAAATTAGATACCCACTTTTTGCCTCTACCACACTCACACACACACAACTTACCTAAAGTGTAAGCTTCGAATTCCAACTATCTTAATTTTAAAAATACTTTCCACTTTTTTCCACAAGTTTTCTTTAAAATAATTCACATTTACAAATTTTATTTAGAACTTGTAAGATACCCTCACGAGGCACATCGTTGCAAGTATTAAGTAATTGAGACTGAATTTCTTTCATTGATTCTGCTTCGAATGAGGCATAGCCTTCGATCATGTTGAGATCATTGTATAGCTGCTTAACACGTTGAACTTTTTGGGCATCTGTAGGATGTTATGTAAGATTTTGCTTTCCATCAAAGCTGAATTTGTATGGTAACTAACCTGCTTTGCCATAACATTCCTTCATGATGGCTTTCTGCTCGTCCGAGGCTATTTCCATACACTTGGCTGACAACCAGGAACACTTATTCTCCTCTATGTCTGTTCCAATTTTTCCTGTATTTTCGGGATTGCCATAACAATCGAGAAAATCATTTTGGGCTTGCAACACATAACCGATTTGTATAGATATTGGCTTAAGCTGTTCGAAGGCTAGAGGATTTTTAATGCTGAAACAAGGCATATAAATTCTTCATATTGAGGAAGAGTGATTTGACTCTCGAACTCTTTCTCTTCCACATACCCCGCTATATACATGCATGCCGTCAGTGGCAAATAAAATGCACTGTAGCCTGCCTTAGCATCTGTGATGCGTTTATACACTTCCAGGTTGAATGACTCCACCGATTTTTGGCAACTTAAGGAATCTAAATTTTGACCACATGATGTTACCAACATGACTTCATGGAATGTCTCCACTAATTGTAGATAACATTCGTGGTGGTCAAAATGTTTACGAAGCAAATAGAATATCATATTCTCCAAGAAGACGGCATCGTTTAGAGCACTCATGCCCACCTCTGGCAGGGCATACCAACATGGGCGGCCAAATCTTGAGGTGCTTAATGAGGTCCATAATGTCATCCAAAACATTGAATGAGATAAAGAATAACTCGATACACCAGCCTAAAACGTAAATGGCTTTGAGTTTTTCACCATTCAAGGGTCGAGAGCCCATGAGATCTTTGTAGATGGGCATTACTATCTTGAGGGCAATGAGTTCGCCATGTACTAAATTATAATCTAAAGTCTTTAAAGAGGATCTAGGAAGACATTTACAGCATTTGGAAAATATATATCAAAGTTTACCTTTGTTAGTCTGTCGCCCAAATGTGCCAAATTGTACTTTCTTATGATTTCGTCTTTGGCCTCATGCAACAATTCTATTAAATACAAAATTTTTGATAAATGAGAAAAATATGTAAAAATTAAAAAAAAATTTTGTAAAGTGATATCTTCGATCGCCTGTTATAAATATTTACCTGGTAAACCTTTGGAGTTATATTCTCCAGGGGAAATCATTTTCATAGATAAACGTAGTAAAGTCAACAAATCTAAAATGAAAATAGAACAAGTAAAAAGGCGTTAAGTTCGGCCGGGCCGAACTTTGGATACCCACCACCTCGAGTATATATGTAAACCACCTTTCATCAAAATTCGGTGAAAATTTCATACCTTATACTCATATACCTCATACCGATCTGAACTATATACGACACGGATGTCGAAAAGCCGAACATAAGTCGCTGTGTCAAATTTCAGTGAAATCGGATTATAAATGCGCCTTTTATGGGGCCAAGACTTTAAATCGAGATATCGGTCTACATGGCAGCTATATCCAAATCTGAACCGATTTGGGCCAAGTTGCATAAACATGTCGAAAAGCCTAACACAAAGCACTGTCCCAAATTTCGGCGAAATCTGACAATAAATGCCTCTTTTATGGGCCCTAAACCTTACATCGAGAGATCGGTCTATATGGCAGCTATATGCAAATCTGGACTGATCTGGGCAAAATTTAAGAAGGACGTCGAAGAGCCTAACCAATCTCACTGTGTCAAATTTCAGCGACATCGAACAATAAATGCGTCTTTTATGACCCCAAAACCTAAAACCTGGATATCGGTCTATATGGCAGCTATATCTAAATCTGGACCGATCTGTGCGATATTGCAGAAGTATGTCAAGGGGCTTAACTTAACTCACTGTTCCAAATTTCGGCGACATCGGACAATAAATGAGCATTTTAAAACCATAAATCAAGAAATCGGTCTAAATGGCAGCTATATCTAAATCTGAACCGATCTGGACCAAATTGAAGAAATATGTCAAAGGGCCTAACACAACTCACTGTCCCAAATTTCAGTAAAATCGGATAATGAATGTGGCTTTTATGGGCTTAAGACCCTAAATCGGAGGATCGATCTATATGGCAGCTATATCCAAATCTGGACCGATCTGAGCCAAATTAACGAAGGATGTCGATGGGCCTTACACAATTCACTGTTCCGAATTTCTTTAAAATCGGATAATAAATGTGGCTTTTGTGGGCCTAAGACCCTTAACCGGAGGATCGGTCTATATGGCAGCTATATCCAAATCTGAACCGATCTAGGCCAATTTAACGAAGGAAGTCGAAGGGCCTAAGACAACTCACTGTCCCAAATTTCAGCAAAATCGGATAATAAATGTGGCTTTTATGGGCCTTAGGCCCTAAATCGGAGGATCGGTCTATATGGCAGCTATATCCAAATCTGGACCGATCTGAGCCAAATTGACGAAGGATGTCGAAGGGCCTAACACAACTCACTGCCCCAAATTTCAACAAAATCGGATAATAAATGTGGCTTTTATGGGCCTAAGACCCTAAATCGGCGGATCGGTCTATATGGGGGCTATATCAAGATATAGTCCGATATAGCCCATCTTCGAATTTAACCTGCTTATGGACAAAAAAAGAATCTGTGCAAAATTTCAGCTCAATATCTCTTTTTTTAAAGACTGTAGCGTGATTTCAACAGACAGACGGACAGACGGACGGACATGTCTAGATCGTCTTAGATTTTTACGCTGATCAAGAATATATATACTTTATTGGGTCGGAAATGGATATTTCGATGTGTTGCAAACGGAATGACAAAATCCTTCATCCATCCTTCGGTGGTGGGTATAAAAAGAAATTTTTGAAATAAAGATCTTTTGATGATATGATGACTATCTACATGAAAGTGTATTAATATCCTCCACCACAAGGTATTCCTTATATCATTCCCTTTGCAACGCAGCTCAATATCCATTTCCTATCATACAAAACACATATTAATTTACTATCATCGCGGTGGTCCGCTTCGCTACCCCCATTTTTGATACCGCTTTTTAGTGTGGGACTTCCAAAAGCCTAGGTAGTCAGCCAGTTTGTATGATTATGAAGTTTTGCAATAATTGTAAAATTTCAGAAATAGGTCCCATTCTCTGAAGAAAGTACCAAAAATAGCAACACATCAGAAAATCATAAAGTCGTCCAATATATATTGCCAAGATATAACTGAATTTTGAGCGATTTAGAACAATTTGTAAAGAAAGTACCATTTTCTATGTTTTAGTACCTATTTTGCACCTTTTTGTACCAAAATGTACGAATTTTGAATAAACCATTTAGTCACCTATCATATATTTGTTAGTTGTATGTACATGCTATATTTAAGGCCTCTAGCTTTATCTGTGAATAAAGTACCAAATGGTACCAATTTTGTACAAAAATTTGCGAATGATGAATAGTTAATTTAGCCACCCATCATTTATTTCTTAGTTATAGCTACATGCCAAATACCTCTGTACCTCTAGCTTCATCTATCAATAAAGTACCAAATAGTAGCAATTTCGGTACCAAAATGTTAGATTTGTGAACAAATCATTTAGTCGCCCATCATATATTTCTAAGTTTTACCTACATGCCAAATTTCGGACATCTAGCTCCATCTGCATAGAAAGTCCCAAATGGTACCAATATTGGTACCAAAATGTACGAATTGTAAAAAAGATCATAGTCATCCATCATATTTTTCTAGTTGTAAATGCATGCCAAATTTCAGACCTCTAGCTCCATCTGTAAAGAAAGTACCAAACTGTACTAATTTTGGTACCAAAATTAACGAATTTTGAATAGAACATTTACTGACCCGTCATATATTTCCTAGTTGTACCTACATGCCAAATTTCGGACCATCTGTAAAGAGAGAACCAAATGGTACCAATTGCGGTACTAAACGTACGTTTTTCCCGTTAGCAGTACTATTTTTCCAATTTTCTTTTCACACTCATCCTTTTGCACCAGATGTCCTTTTGCACCAGATGTCTATCCATCCGACCTGTACAAAGTTCACCTACGTCGTACCTTTTTGGTACATTTTATACTCACCACCATAGGATGGGCGTATACTTATCAAGTCATTCCGTTTGTTACATCTCGAAATATTCGTCTAAGACTCCATATACTTTATATATTCTTCATCGTCTCGACGTTCTGAGTCGATCTAGCCATGTGCGTCCGTCCGTCTGTCGAAATCACGAAAGCGGTCGAACGTGTAAAGCTAGCCTCTTGAAATTTTGCACAGATACTTAATATTGATGTAGGTCGTTGGGGATTGGAAATGGACCATATGGGTTCACATTTGAATATATAGCTTCCATATAAACCGATCTCCCGATTTGAATTCTTGAGCCCCTGGAATCTGAAAGTTTTGTCCGATTTGGCTGAAATTTTCCATGCGGTGTTCAATTATGATTTTCAAAAGCTGTGCCAAGTACGGTCCAATTCGGCCTATAACTAGATATAGCTCCCGTATTTTAACAGAACCCATGGTGGTGGGTTCCCAAGACGGTCCAATTCGGCCTATAACTAGATATAGCTCCCGTATTTTAACAGAACCCATGGTGGTGGGTTCCCAAGATTCGGCCTGGCCGAACTAATCGCGCTTCTTCATGTTTCTTTTCACCATATGTTTTTTCAGCCAAATTTCAAAATTCTACTTCTATCCATCATCTACTTCGTACCTTTTTTAACCCTCCACCATAAGATGGGGGGTATACTAATTTCGTCATTCTGATTGTAACTACTCGAAATATTCGTCTGAGACCCCATAAAGTATATATATTCTTGATCGTCGTGAAATTTTATGTCGATCTAACCATGTCCGTCCGTTCGTCCGTCCGTCCGTCTGTCTGTCGAAAGCACGCTAACTTCCGAAGGAGTAAAGCTAGCCTCTTGAAATTTTGCACAAATACTTCTTATTAGTGTAGGTCGGTTGGTATTGTAAATGGGCCATATCGGTCCATGTTTTGATATAGCTGCCATATAAACCGATCTTGGGTCTTGACTTCTTGAGCCTCTAGAGTGCGCAATTCTTATCCGATTGGGATGAAATTTTGCACGACGTGTTTTGTTATGATATCCAACAACTGTGCCAAGTATGGTTCAAATCGGTCCATAACCTGATATAGCTGCCATATAAACCGATCTTGGGTCTTGACTTCTTGAGCCTCTAGAGTGCGCAATTCTTATCCGATTGGAATGAAATTTTGTACGACGTGTTTTGTTATTATATCCAACAACTGTGCCAAGTATGATTCAAATCGGTTCATAACCTGATATAGCTGCCATATAAACCGATCTGGGGTCTTGACTTCTTGAGCCTCTAGAGGTCGCAATTATTATCCGTTTTGCCTGAAATTTTGTACGACGGATTCTCTCATGACCATTAACATACTTGTTTATTATGGTCTGAATCGGTATATAGCCCGATACAGCTCCCATATAAATCGATCTCTCTATTTTACTTCTTGAGCCCACAAAGGGCGCAATTCTTATTCGAATTGGCTGACATTTTACACAGATCTCCAACATATAATTTAATTGTGGTCTAAACCGGATCATATCGTGATATCGCTCTAATAGCAGAGCAAATCTTTTCTGATATCATTTTTTGCCTAAGAAGAGATGTTGGGGAAAGAACTAGACAAATGCGCTCCATGGTGGAGGGTATATAAGATTCGGCCCGGCCGAACTTAGCACGCTTTTACTTGTTGGTACTTTTTATACCCACCACCATAGGATGGGGGTGTACTAATCTAGTTATTCCGTTTGTAACACCTCGAATTATTCGTCTAAGACCCCATGAAGTATTTATATTCTTGATCGTCTCGGCGTTCTGAGTCGGTCTAGCCATGTGCGTCAGTCCGTCCGTCGACATCACTATAGCAGTCGAACGCGTATAGCTAGCTGCTTGAAATTTTGCACAGATACTTAATATTGATGAAAGTTGATGTACAACTTTCCATTGATCAGTCAGTTTGTCTGTCTGTCGGTTTAAGTGGCAGTCTGCCACCATACTCACTTTGACGTTTTCGTCCATTGTGATACTACAGGAATAGAAGAAGAACGATGCCTTCTACTTCCTACCGCTGAACCATCCAGATCGCTTTAAAAAGACTATTTCTCCACTTCCTTAATTGCAAGGATTGCCGTAATCAAGGATACAACATCCTTAATACAATATCCTCCTTTGCCTAGCCACAATGTCAAGAGGCATTAGATGTAGCATTCAATTCAAAACACGAGATTGTGTCGTCCTCAGTGTGATGCACAAACAAGCTATCCTTTAGATCCGACTGACTATTGAACAGAAGGTGCACTATTGAAGTGCCGTCCACCAGGCCACAACATCCTATAACTATGTCGTGAAGGGCTGTTTCAGTGGATTTGCCTTTTCTATATGAATGCTGCTGCCGCGACAAGCGATCTTCAGGGATCTTTGACTTAAGATATGTTTCTATCAACCTCTCAAGAGTCTTCAGCATAAAGGATGACAGACTAATAGGACGAACATCTTTCGCTTTCGTGTGGTAAGGTTTTCCTGCTTTCGCAATGAAAATGACCTTCGTGTCCCTCCATCCCACAGGTATATATGACATGCTGATACAAGCAGAGTATATCTCCCTAAGCACTAAGGAACCAGTCTATCAGACACAGCTTGTATTTCAACCGGTGATACATCTACAGGGCGACTGGCTCAGACACAATTTCCCCAATAGCCTCCGACAAATGCATACCACTGACGTTGTCTGTTGGAGAATTTCCCGGGGCTCTGACTACTGAATATACCCCACCGTAATAGTTCCCGAGGACAGAATCTCCCTTAGTCTAGAGGCCTCAGATGTATACTCCTCGGAGCTGCCTAATTTCAACCAGGATTTGTTCTGAGACTTTCCCAACTCGCCCTTATCGTGTGGTGGTCTTGCGGCTTTCGTCCTTTTGAAAAGTTTTCTGCAGTCCTTACTTAGACCAACCTTCGTGTCCCACCATCCCATAGGTATATATGACATGCTGATACCAGCAGAGTATACCTCCCTAAGCCTAGGAAGCCTAGTCTATCAGACACAGCTTGTAATTCAATCGGTGATACATCATCAGGGCCTGGCGACTTAATGAAGTCGATTCTTCTTATCGCCCAAAGGATTTTCGGCTTAAACACAATTTCCCTAATGGCCTCCGATGAATGCATATCAGTGACAACCTCTTCTGGCGCCACGTTGTCCGTTCGGAGAATTTCCCGGGAAATGTGTATCAACGAGTAGTTCTAGTTTTTTCTCACTAGACATTGTCCATACATTCTCTGACTTCTGAATATTCCCCACTGTAATAGGTCTCGAGAACAGAATCTTCCTTAGCCTAGAGGCCTCAGATGTATCCTCCACGGAGCTGCAGAATTTCACGCAGGATTTGTTCTGAGGCTTTCTCAGCTCGCCTTTATATTTTCTTAGCTCAGCCTTATAGATGTCCAAATCGTGTGATGCTCTTGTGGCTTTCGCTCTGTTGAAGAGTTTTCTGCAGTCCTTCCTTAGACCAACCAGCTCTGCTGTGGTCCACAATGGCGATCTCTGTTTGCCCCTTAACTAGGATATGCTGACACAAGCGAGTCATTCAGGGCCTTCGTGACTCGCTTCACCATTATGCCTATATCTTCCGCAGTTTCCACTTCTTTTTCACACCGTGTTTGGATACTTCTGCAATGTACACCCATATCCTGAATTAATATTTTTATGAAGTGTTTATTTATGGTGTTAGAAACTCAAGTATTGACCCGAAATAACGTAATTTGTTTAAGTTGGTTTACGTCCTCATAACCTGTATACGAGTAGTTAGAAACCTGTTATGTTATCAAGAAATGAAGAAAGCGCGTATCGCCCCATCTTGGCAATCTTGCTTACCGTGCGACAAACGTAAAAATTTTCCTTTTACTACGTTTTTTCGCTTTAATTCTTAAGCTGTAACTAGTGGTGGGATTCATTCTGCGATAGCTTTTATTAACTTTCTTATTACAAAACATATTTCTTACGCCTCTAAAGACTATCATGTATAAATTTGTAATTATTATCTAGTGTTATTAAAGGTCAACCCCATGCAATTAAAATATATTAGAAACTATTTTCTTAAGCCTCCAGTAACGGCAGTATCATATAAACTAGTGATTGTAGCAATTTAATTAAATTCATATTAATAAAAACAAGTAAAAGCGTGCTAAGTTCGGCCGGGCCGAATCTTACATACCCTCCACCATGAATCGCATTTGCCGAGTTCTTCTCCCGGCATCTCTTCTTAGGCAAAAAAGGATATAGGAAAAGATTTGCTCTGCTATTATTATATTATTAAATGTTGAAGACCTGTGTAAAATGTCATCCAATTCGAATAAGAATTGCGCCCTTTGGGGGCTCAAGAAGTAAAATAGAGAGATCGATTTATATGGGAGCTGTATCGGGCTATAGACCTATTCAGATCATAATAAGCACCTATGTTGATGGCCATGAGAGGATCCGTAGTACATAATTTCAGGCAAATCGGCTCAAGAAGTCAAGATCCCAGATCGGTTTATATGGCAGCTATATCAGGTTATTAACCGATTTGAACCATACTTAGCACAGTTGTTGGATATCATAACAAAACACGTCGTGCAAAATTTCATTCCAATCGGATAAGAATTGCGCACTCCAGAGGCTCAAGAAGTCAAGACCCAAGATCGGTTTATATGGCAGCTATATCAGGTTATGGACCGATTTGAACCAATCTTGGCAAAGTTGTTGGATATCATAACAAAATACTTCGTGCAAAATTTCATTCAAATCGGTTAAGAATTGCGCACTCTAGAGGCTCAAGAAGTCAAGACCCCAGATCGGTTTATATGGCAGCTATATCAGGTTATGGACCGATTTGAACCATACTTGGCACAGTTGTTGGATATCATAACAAAACACGTCGTGCAAAATTTCATCCTAATGGGATAAGAATTGCGCACTCTAGAGGCTCAAGAAGTCAAGACCCAAGATCGGTTTATATGGCAGCTATATCAGGTTATTGACCGATTTAAACCATACTTGGCACAGTTGTTGGATATCGTAACAAAACACGTTGTGCAAAATTTCATCCTAATGGGATAAGAATTGCGCACTCTAGAGGCTCAAGAAGTCAAGACCCAAGATCGGTTTATATGGCAGCTATATCAGGTTTTGGACCGATTTGAACCATACTTGGCAAAGTTGTTGGACATCATGACAAAACACGTCGTGCAAAATTTCATTCCAATCGGATAAGAATTGCGCACTCTAGAGGCTCAAGAAGTCAAGACCCAAGATCGGTTTATATGGCAGCTATATCAAAACATGGACCGATATGGCCCATTTACAATACCAACCGACCTACATTAATAAGAAGTATTTGTGCAAAATTTCAAGCGGCTAGCTTTACTCCTTCGGAAGTTAGCGTGCTTTCGACAGACAGACGGACGGACGGACGGACAGACGGACGGACATGGCTAGATCGACATAAAATTTCACGACGATCAAGAATATAAATACTTTATGGGGTCTCAGAGGAATAATTCGAGTAGTTACAATCAGAATGACGAAATTAGTATACCCCCCATCTTATGGTGGGGGGTATAAAAAGTGTATAAAAATTAAAATAGTATGCAAATGGTTTTTCAGACTGAAAGATGCCGGGAACTGTACATTTCAGTACATTGAACTTGGAGTAGTAAAAAACTACCCTCACCTAACAAAAAGGGCTACAAAATCGACGCTCCTCCAGAAAAAAGGGTCTTAAAAGTATTCTCTCCCCGAGAGGGTACAAAAACTACTCTTTCCCAGAGAAAAATATACTGCAACAACCCTTTTCTAGAGAAAAGAGTAGTAAAACTAGCCTTCATTGAATAAAACGGTACTAAAACTGCTCTTTCCTGCTCTTCCCAAAATAACCCTTTCCTGAGAAAAATGGCACTACAATCACCATTGCCTGGGGAAAGGGTACTGAAATTGCCTGAGGAAAAGGGAACTGAAACTACCCTAAGGGAAAGGGTACTAAAATCATTTCCTGATGAAAAGGGTTCTAAAACGACCAATTTCCTTAAAGAAAAAGCGTACTAAAACTACCATTTTCAGATAGAAACGGCACTGAAACCATGTTTTCCTGAGGTAAACCTTTCTAAAACTACCATAGCCTAATGGGGAACCAGTAAGGAAGGGCAAAAGTCGGGCGGTGCCGACTGTATAATACCCTACACCTACCCTATAAGTACAATGTGGGACCTATATTCAATTTTGAACCAATTTTGATGGACCTCGGCGAGCAAATATGTTCAAACTATAAAAACTACTGTTGACAAATGACAACATTATTGCAAATTTCCCAAAAATCTAAAGAACATATATATGGGAGTTATATCTAATTCTGAAGCGATTTTGAGCAAACTTCTCAAATAATGTGGTGGTCGTCGAGGAAATCATTGTACAAAATTTTGTCAACATTGGTCAAACAATGCGCTTGCAGTGGCTCCTGGTGTGAAAATCTGGCGATATACATATATGACAGCTATATCTAAATCTGGGCCGATGTCTATGAAATTCACCAATAATATTGAGAGTCATAAGAAAATCCTTCCTGCCCAATTTCGACAGAATCGGTTACCAAATGAGCACTGTTTTGCAATATTTCTCAAAATCGGACGAACATATATATGGGAGCTATATCAAAATCTGAACCGATTTCGAGCAAACTTCTCAGATACTGTGGCAGTCGTCGGGGAAAGCGTTTTGCAAAATTTTGGCGAGATACGTCAATAAATGCGCTTGCTGTGACTCTAGAGGTTAAAATCGGGCCATGTATATATAGGAGAGCTATATCTAAATCGGAACCGATTTCCATGAAATGCAATAGTAATGTCAAGAGTCAAGAGAAAATCCTTGCTGCCAAATTTCGAGAGAATCGGTTAACAAAAGACAATTTTATTGCAATGTTACTGCAAATCGGACGAACATATATATGGGATCTATATCTAAATCTGAACCGATTGAACCGAAACTTCTCAGATACTGTGGCAGTCGTCGGGGAAAGCGTTTTGCAAAATTTTGGCGAGATGGATCAATAAATGCGCTTGCTGTGACTCTAGAAGTTAAAATCGGGCCATGTATATATATGAGAGCTATATCTAAATCTGAACCGATATCCATGAAATTCCATAGTAATGTCGAGAGTCAAGAGAAAATCCTTCCTGCCCAATTTCGACAGAATCGGTTAACAAAAGACAATTTTATTGCAATATTACTGCAAATCGGACGAACATATATATGGGAGCTATATCAAAATCTGAACCGATTTCAAGCAAACTTCTCAGATACTGTGGCAGTAGTCGGGGAAAGCGTTTTGCAAAATTTTGGCAAGATGGGTCAATGAATGCGCTTGATGTGGCTCTAGAAGTCAAAATCGGGCCATGTATATATAAGAGAGCTATATCTAAATCTGAACCGATTTCCATGAAATTCAATAGTAATGTCGAGAGTCATAAGAAAATCCTTGCTGCCAAATTTCGAGAGAATCGGTTAACAAAAGACAATTTTATTGCAATGTTACTGCAAATCGGACGAACATATATATGGGAGCTATATCAAAATCTGAACCGATTTCGAGCAAACTTCTCAGATACTGTGGCAGTCGTCGGGGAAAGCGTTTTGCAAAATTTTGGCGAGATGGATCAATAAATGCGCTTGATGTGACTCTAGAAGTTAAAATCGGTCCATGTATACATATGAGAGCTATATCTAAATCTGAACCGATTTCGATGAAATTCAATAGTAATGTCGAGAGTCAAGAGAAAATCCTTGCTGCAAAATTTCGAGAGAATCGGTTAACAAATGACCATTTTATTGCAATATTACTGCAAATCGGACGAACATATAAATGGGAGCTATATCAAAATCTGAACCGATTTCGAGCAAACTTCTCAGATACTGTGGCAGTAGTCGGGGAAAGCGTTTTGCAAAATTTTGGCAAGATGGGTCAATGAATGCGCTTGATGTGGCTCTAGAAGTCAAAATCGGGCGATTTATATATAGAGAGCTATATCCAAATCTGAACCGATTTCTATGAAAATCATTTGTAATGTCAGGAGTTATAAGAAAATTCTTTCTGCCAAATTTCGAGAAACTCGGTTAACAAATGACCATTTTATTGCAGTATTACTGCAAATCGGACGAACATATATATGGGAGCTATATCCAAATCTGAACCGACTTTTTCTAATTTCAATAGGCTTCGTCTCTAGGCCGAAAAACACAGCCATACCAAAATTGAAGATGATCGGATGAAAATTGCGACCTGTATTTTGTACACAGACTAACATGGACAGACGGACAGACAGACAGACGGACAGACAGACGGACATAGCTAAACTGAATCACAAAGTGATTCTGAGTCGATCGTTATAAAGGGTGATTTTTTTAAGGTTAGGATTTTCATGCATTAGTATTTGACAGATCACGTGGGATTTCAGACATGGTGTCAAAGAGAAAGATGCTCAGTATGCTTTGACATTTCATCATGAATAGACTTACTAACGAGCAACGCTTGCAAATCATTGAATTTTATTACCAAAATCAGTGTTCGGTTCGAAATGTGTTCAAATTTTGACAAATTTTGTTCAGCGATGAGGCTCATTTCTGGTTGAATGGCTACGTAAATAAGCAAAATTGCCGCATTTGGAGTGAAAAGCAACCAGAAGCCGTTCAAGAACTGCCCATGCATTCCGAAAAATGCACTGTTTGGTGTGGTTTGTACGCTGGTGGAATCATTGGACCGTATTTTTTCAAAGATGCTGTTGGACGCAACGTTACGGTGAATGAACACATTTCGAACCGAACACTGATTTTGGTAATAAAATTCAATGATTTGCAAGCGTTGCTCGTTAGTAAGTCTATTCATGATGAAATGTCAAAGCATACTGAGCATCTTTCTCTTTGACACCATGTCTGAAATCCCACGTGATCTGTCAAATACTAATGCATGAAAATCCTAACCTCAAAAAAATCACCCTTTACTTATCAATGGATTTATCTCTCTTCCTTTTGGGTGTTACAAACTAATTCACTAAGTTATAATACCCTGTACCACAGTAGTGGTGTAGGGTTTACAAATGGTACTAAACCGACAATTTCCTGAGGGAAAGGATACTAAAACAACTTTTTTCTGAAAGAAAGGATACCACAAAAACCTTTTCAAGAGAGAAAAGATACTAAACATCATTTTTGGGGCGAAATGTATTAAAACTACCCCTTCCTTAGGGAAAGGGTATGAAACCTATCATCCTCTGGACGAAAATGGTACTTAATTTTCCATTTTCTGGTGGAAGGGTACTAAAACTATACTTTCCTAAAAAAAAGGTTTCTAAAACTAAACTGTGCGGAGGTAAATGGTTCCAAAACTACGCTTTCTCAACGAACTTTTTTTAATTTTTTTTCCCATAGGAAAGGCTAGTTTTTGTACATTTTCACTTAGGGAAGGGTAGTTTAAGTACCTTTTCCCATAGGAAATGGTTATTTTAGTTCCTTTTAGCCGAGAAAATCTTGGTTTTAGTACCCTCTCGCTAAGGAACGTGTGATTTTAGTACCCTTTCATATAAAAAAGTGTTGTTTAAGAACCCATTCCCTTGGGAAAGGGTAGGTTTAGAATCCTCTTTTTGGGAAAGGGTAGTTATTCCCGTAGCAAAGGGTAATTAAGGAACACTTTCCTTTGGGAATGGGTAGTTTAAGGAAAGTTTTAGAGCCATTTTCATTGAGAAAGGGTAGCTTAAGAAGCCTTTCCATTGGGAAAGGATCACTTAAGAATCCTTTCCCGGGGGAAAGACGAGCATTTTAGCCATTTCCCTTGGGAAAGGGTAGTTTTAGTACCTTTTTCCCCTTAATGTACTAAGTGACTTTAGAACTCTTGCCCTAAGGAATGGGTAATGTAATATTCCTTTCCCCAAGCAAAGAGTAACATAAGACTCCCTCCCCCAAGCAAAGGGTAGTTTTAGATCACTTTCCTTGGGAAAGGGTGGTTTAAGAAACATTTCCTTTGGGAAAGGGTACTTTAAGAAACCTTTCCTTTGGGAAAGGTAGTTTAAGAAACTTTTTCCTTGGGAAAGAGTACTTTAAGAAACCTTTCCTTTGGGAAAGGTAGTTTAAGAAACTTTTTCCTTGGGAAAGAGTAGTTTAAGAAACTTTTCCCTTGGGAAAGTGCAGTTCAAGAAAATTTTCCCCTGGGATAGGTTATTTTAAGAAAATTATGCCCTGGGATAGGATATTTTAAGAAATTTTTCCTTTGGGAAAGGGTAGATTAAGGAACTTTTCTCTTGGGAAAGGGTAGTTTAAGAAACCTTTCCCTTGGGAAAGAGTAGTTTAAGAAACTTTTCCCTTGGGAAAGGGTAGATTAAGAAACTTTTCCCTTGGAAAAAGTAGTTTAAGAAAATTTTCCCTTAGGAAATTGTAGTTTACGAAAATTTTCCCTTGGGAAAGGGTATTACAAGAAATTTTTTCTTTGGGAAGGGTAGATTAAGGAACTTTTCCCTTGGGAAAGGGTATTTTAAGAAATTTTTCCCTTGGGAAAGGATAGCTTAAGAAACCTTTCCCTTGGGAAAGAGTAGTTTAAGAAACTTTTTTCTTGGGAAAAGATAGTTTAAGGAACTTTTTCCCTCGCAAAAAGTAGCTTAAGAAATGTTTGCTTTAAGAATGGTTAGTTTTTCCATTCCCTTGGGAAAGCAAGATATTAAAACCTTTGAAAAGGGTAGTTTTATAACCCTCTCTCTTGGATAAAGGAAGTTTTAAAACCATTTCCCTTAGCAAAGGCTAGTTTAAGAACCCAGTCCTTTAGGAAAGGTCAGATTTTCTCTAAGGAAAAGATAATTTTATTGGGTTGCCCAAAAAGTAATTGTCGGTAATATAGTAGTAATATAGTCGGCGTTGACAAATTTTTTCAACGGCTTGTGACTCTGTAATTGCATTCTTTCTTCTGTCAGTTATCAGCTGTTACTTTAAGCTTGCTTTAGAAAAAAAGTGCGCGAAATTTTGTTTACATTTGTTTGTTTGGCGTCAATTTTAATATGGGTACCACATGTATTGAAAGAAATTCATTTAACAAACCGAAGGATCAACGCTTGTGATATGCACCTTAAACGCAATGAATTCGATCCGTTTTTAAAACGAATCATAACTGGAGATGAAAAATGGATTGTTTACAACAACGTTGGTCGAAAACGATCATGGTCCAAGCATGGTGAACCAGCTCAAACCACTTCAAAGGCTGATATCCACCAAAAGAAGGTTATGCTGTCTGTTTGGTGGGATTGAAAGGGTGTGGTATATTTTGAGCTGCTTCCAAGGAACCAAACAATTAATTCGGATGTTTACTGTCAACAATTGGACAAATTGAATACAGCCATCAAGGAGAAGCGACCAGAATTGGTCAATCGTAAAGGTGTCATATTCCACCAGGACAACGCTAGACCGCACACATCTTTGGTCACTCGCCAAAAACTGAGTGAGCTTGGCTGGGAACTTTTGATGCATCCACCATATAGCCCTGACCTTGCACCATCAGACTACCATTTATTTCGATCTTTGCAGAACTCCTTAAATGGTAAAACTTTCGGCAATGATGAGGCTATAAAATCGCACTTGGTTCAGTTTTTTGCAGATAAAGGCCAGAAGTTCTATGAGCGTGGAATACTTAATTTGCCAGGAAGATGGAAAAGGTTATCGAACAAAATGGCAATTATATATTTGATTAAAGTTCATTCTAAGTTTTATTAAAAATGCATTTACTTTCTTTTAAAAAATCCGCAATTACTTTTTAGGCAACCCAATAGTTGCCATATAGACCGATCTGCGATCTTGACTTATTGAGCCTGTAGAGGTCGCAATTATTATCCGATTTGCCTGAAATTTTTTACGACGGATTCTCTCATGAACATCAACATACGTGTTTATTATGATCTGAATCGGTCTATAGCCCGATACAGCTCCCATATAAATCGATCTCTTTATTTTACTTCTTGAGCCCCCAAAGGGCGTAATTCTTATTCGAATTGGCTGACATTTTACACAGGTCTCCAACATATAATTTAATTGTGGTCTAAACCGGACCATATCTTGATATCGCTCTAATAGCAGAGCAAATCTTTTCTTATATCCTTTTTTGCCTAAGAAGAGATGCTGGGAAAAGAACTCGACAAATGCGATTCATGGTGGAGGGTATATAAGATTCGGCCCGGCCGAACTTAGCACGCTTTTACTTGTTTTATTTTATTTTATTTAAAATTATTTTATTTTGTTTTCTTTTTTTTGTTTTGTTTTATTTTTTTTTTGTTTTATTTTATTTTCTTTTATTTTTTTATTTTTTTATTTTATTTTTTTTATTTTATTTTATTTATTTAATTTTATTTTTTTCATTTTATTTTATTTCATTTTATTTTATTTTATTTTATTTTATTTTATTTTATTTTATTTTATTTTATTTTATTTTATTTTATTTTATTTTATTTTATTTTATTTTATTTTATTTTATTTTATTTTATTTTATTTTATTTTATTTTATTTTATTTATTTATTTTTTTTTTTTATTTTATTTTATTTTATTTTATTTTATTTTATTTTTATTTTATTTTATTTTATTTTATTTTATTTTATTTTATTTTATTTTATTTTATTTTATTTTATTTTATTTTATTTTATTTTATTTTATTTTATTTTATTATATTTTATTTTATTTTATTTTATTTTATTTTATTTTATTTTATTTTATTTTTATTTTTATTTTATTTTATTTTTATTTATTTTATTTTATTTTATTTTATTTTATTTTATTTTATTATATTTTATTTTATTTTATTTTATTTTATTTTATTTTATTTTATTTTATTTTATTTTTATTTTTATTTTATTTTATTTTTATTTATTTTATTTTATTTTATTTTATTTTATTTTATTTTATTTTATTTTATTTTATTTAATATTATTTTATTTTATTTTTTTTTTGTTTTATTTTATTTTATTTTATTTTATTCTATTTTATTTTATTTTATTTTATTTTATTTTATTTTATTTTATTTTATTTTATTTTATTTTATTTTATTTTATTTTATTTTATTTTATTTTATTTTATTTTATTTTTTTATTTTATTTTAATTTATTTTATTT
This sequence comes from Stomoxys calcitrans, assembly GCF_963082655.1. Classification (NCBI taxonomy): domain Eukaryota; kingdom Metazoa; phylum Arthropoda; class Insecta; order Diptera; family Muscidae; genus Stomoxys; species Stomoxys calcitrans. The sequence goes on from NC_081554.1 coordinate 172,124,473, forward strand.
TGTTTTATTTTATTTTATTTTTATTTATTTTATTTTATTTGCTTTTATTTTATTTCATTTTATTTTATTTTTATTTTATTTTATTTTACTTTTATTTTTATTTTTTTATTTTATTTTATATTATTTTATTTTATTTTATTTTATTTTTTTATTTTATTTTAATTTATTTTATTTTGTTTTATTTTGTTTTATTTTATTTTATTTTTATTTATTTTATTTTATTTTTATTTTTATTTATTTTATTATTTTATTTTATTTTATTTTATTTTATTTTATTTTATTTTTATTTTATTTTATTTTTATTTTATTTTTTTTATTTTATTTTATATTATTTTATTTTATTTTATTTTATTTTATTTTATTTTATTTTATTTTATTTTATTTTATTTTATTTTATTTTATTTTATTTTATTTTTGTTTTATTTTTATTTATTTTATTTTATTTTATTTTATTATATTTTATTTTATTTTTATTTTATTTTATTTTATTTTATTTTAATTTATTTTATTTTATTTTACTTTTATTTTTATTTTTTTTTTTTATTTTATTTTATATTATTTTATTTTATTTTATTTTATTTTATTTTATTTTATTTTATTTTATTTTATTTTATTTTATTTTATTTTATTTTATTTTATTTTATTTTATTTTATTTTACCAGAGCCTACATTTATTTTATGACTTTGCAAAGTCATCATCTTAAACAGACTGTATTTAATAGCAATTTTAAGCATCTCTAAGTTGACTTCTTGAGGTACTTCATCACAAGCATCTATTGATTCACTTTCAAAGGCTTCATAGGCTTCGTTCATGTCAAGCTCTTTATAGAGTTCTACCATTTTGTATTTCTGCTTCTTCGAGGCCCTTCCCACGATGCACTGCACAGCCAACCAGGTACACTTGTTCACCACAATGTCATTGCCAATTGTTGCAACATCTGAAGGATTGTCAAAAGAATGCAAAAATTCATTGTGTACTTGCATATAGTAACCCACATCCATGGAAATGCCTTTAACCTGCTCATAAGCTTGGCGATTTTTTATACTAAAAAGAAATAAAACGGGAATGAAGTTTAAAAAGTTTTTTGATTAAAGAGTATCTACTCACCCCGCCAGGTACATGGATGCCATGATAGGCAAATACAAGGCAATGTAGACAGCCTTGTTCTTGGTAAGGGATTTGTGCATCTTCATTTTGAAATTTCTTACTGTCATTTGGGAACTTTTACAGTCCATACCTTGACCACATGCTGTTGTTAAGATACTTTCATGAAATAACTCCACTAGTGGCAAATAATATTCGCAGTGTTGAAAATGCTTGCGAAGCATATAGAATATCATATTTCGAAATATCCAGGCATCGTTTAAAGCACCCACGCCCACCTCTTTTTGGGTATGCCAAGATGGTTGACCAAATCTTGTGGTATTATCCACCACAATGTCATTCAAAATATCCAAAGCCATAAAGACTAATTCGATACACCCAGCCAAAACATTAACGGATTTGAGATCTTTTGTTTCTAGGGTATGGATTCGCCTGAAGTGTTTGTAGTTGGTTATTAATACCTTAAGGCTTAGGAGTTCACTCTGAACCAGATTATAATCAAGTGCCTGAAAAAGGAATTTTTGTGGTTAAAATGTATAATTCTTAAATCAGCATTCTCAAAGGACCTTTGTTAGCCTCTCGGTGAGGTGAGATAATTTGTATTTCAACAGAATTTCATCCTTTGCCTCGTGCAATAATTCTATAAAAATATTTTAAAATTTTATTTAAACAAATATTGTCAGCAAAAGCATTGCTTGTACCTCGTAATTCTTTGGTGTTATACTCCATGGTTGATAAGTTCCGAAATATGAATGAAATCAGCTAGAAACAAGTAAAAGCGTGCTAAGTTCGACCGAGCCGAATCTTGGGAACCCACCACCATGAATTTCGCTAAAAATGTACCCCTAATCACTGAGTTTTTATTTAAATTATTTTGGTCTCATGAAGTCATATCGGGATATAGGTACTTAGGGGGGGCCTATATCACCATATCGACCGTGGCGACGCATTTCCGAAAAAAGGACCCAATGAGCTGCATATCCATTATCGCCTCCAGACCTCCCAACGGTGCAGATCTCAACGACTCAGAATCAGGCCAGTCTCTGGACCTTCTCGAACCCGAGCAGTGAAGATCGAGGTCTCACTCCCCACAAACATAGCATTAGCTGTCCAACGAATCCTGAATGTCCTACTCCCAGTCGGTACCGGTGCTAGGTAGTCGGAGGTCTTCCTCGGTCCACCCTCCGTATCAATAGCATCCAGGATGGAACTGTGGCCGCAACGGTCCTCCTATAACATGCCGAGCTTCCCCTGCCTAAGCGCGACCTTGGCGTCGCAGTTCAGAAGATAGGCCCCAATGGGCGGCATATGCAGCATCGCCATCAGACCTGCCTGCGGTGCGGAGATCAGTGCCCCTGTGACCCCGACTCTCTCGACCTTCTCGTATGATATCTCTTATGCACAGTCCTCCACCATACCAGTGGCCCATAGGTGAGTATTGGCCTCACTATGGCCTTATACAGTCAATAAGTTATCTTGGAGGTTTCTCCCCACTTCCTACTGAACAAAGGTTGGATTCCTAACGAATAGGTGCGGTTCATTGCGGCTACTATTGATCCCATCTCCACGTTGAAGAAGGCTGTCATAGTATACTCCTACCGGAGGGACGTCTCGACCTCTCGTACCACTTCGTGAAGGACCGTCTCCACCGACCTGCCTCCGAGGCATGCGTATTGTGCCCAACTGAAGTTCTCCGCCCTCCCTCTCTCACTGTCTGTCTTTCGAGTGTTTTGAGTAAAAACGATGGCAGAATAATGGGTCTGTAATCCTTCGTCGTGCTGTAGTTAATTTTTCCCTCCTTGGTGATGAAGACCTCCCGGCATGCTCTTGGTATGTAGGACCATGACCTTCGCATGTAGGACCATGACCTTGGAATGTAGGACCATGCCAGGCTCGCCCGAAAAATCCGTTCTAGCCAGGGCAGCATGACTTCAAGGGACTCATGTAGCAGTACCGGGATAAAACCGTCAGATCTGGGCTATTTAAACGGCCGGAAAGTACGGACTACCTGATGCTTGTATGTTGCACCACACCGAAGTACTGCGGCTTCGGTTCTTCACTCACATTCAGGTCTAACAGTCATCTCAGTGTTTTGAGTAAAACCGATGACAGTCGAATGGGCCTGTAAGCCTTCGTCATGCTGCGGTTTATTTTTAACGCCTTGGGGATAAAGACCGTGCCATTGGTATGTAGGATCATGGCCTCGGAATGTAGGACCACGCCAGGCTCGCCCTACAAAATCGGTTCTAGTCAGGGCAAAGTGTTTCCAAGCGACTCCTGCAGCAGGACCTAACGGTATTATCCCGGGAATGGCCGGAAAGTATAGACTGCCTGAATTATGCATGTTGTGCCCCTCCGAATTCCTGCGGCGTCAGTCCCCCTCTCACCTACAGATCTATCAGTCTTCCCAGAGTTTTGAGTAAAGACGATGACAGATTAATGGGCCTGTAATCTTTCGTCGTAGTGCGGTTAATTTTTCCCTACTTGGGGATAAAGGCCACCCTGACTTCCCGCCATGCCCTTGGTTTGTAGGACCATGCCAGGCTCGCCCGGAAAATCCATTCTAGTCAGGGCAGGGTGTCTCCAAGGGACTCCTGCAGCAGTGCCGGCACAAAACCGTCAGGTCTGGCCGATTTAAATGACCGGAAAATACTGACTGCCCACACTATCTTCTACTCGTCAATGATGTCCGTGATGAGGTCATACCCTATGGTCGCATATGTAGGTGTTACAATATCTTGATCGCTGACCTCTTAATGCACACCCGGAAAATGCTTCGCCATCAGAACCTCCACCATCTCCTAACCGATTTTGGTGTAAGTCGTCCGTCCGTCCTCCCTCATAAGGGAGCTAGATATGCTATAATCCTTCGAGATCACTTTGCGCAACGTAAATGCCTCACTAGTGCTCTAAAATTCTCCAGGAACTCCTCGTCTCCTTATTAAACCTGCCAAGGGTCTCAACAATGTCCCTGATGAGGTCATCCGACAAGGTCGCATTTGTGGAAATGCTTCTCCACAAAAATGTTACGTCGTCTCCCGACCGCTCTCGATGAAAGTTCCGCCTTCATCCGACAAGGTCGCATTTGTGGAAATGCTACTCCACAAAAATGATACGTCGTCTCCCAACCGCTCTCGATGTAAGTTCCGTCTTCTCTCCTCAGGGAGCTAGGACTGCTAGGATCCTTTGAGAACACTTTTCACAACCTAAGTGCCTCACTAGTACAGTCTAATTCTCAACACAATTTCGCCCAGGAAATTATCTTCGCTTTCCTCCTCTCCTTCTTGAACCTGCCAAGGGCCTCACAATATTCGTACCAGACTTCTGCTGTGTTCTCTCTTTTGGCCTTATTGAAAAGCTTCCGGCTCTCACCTCTGAATACCTTCTGCTTCGTTTACCACCATGATTGGCTAGTTTTACGCGGCGTACTCATTCGGGACATACCTTCATGAAAACCTTGTTCAGGTATACCCTGACATGGCACACTGCGGTCTCCAGTTACCTTACGACCTCCTGAGACTCCTCAGGTATCTCCAGCTTCTACATCTGTTCCCTGAACTTCTCCCAGTTGGTCTCGAATTCCTGTATGGCAGGTTAAATTTGAAGATGGGCTATATGGGACATTGTCTTGGTTTACAAAGATCTCATATACCGAACTCTCGATTTAAGGTTTTATGGCCATGTAGGGCACACTTATTTCCGATTTCGCTAAAACTTGGCATAGAGAGTTGTGTTAGACCTCATGATGTTCGCTTCGAATATATTGTAGATCGGGTGATATTTGGATAAAACCGCTTTATTCCCGATCTCCCGATTTAAGGCCCTGAGCCCATTGAAACCGTTTTTCATACCAGATTTTGCTGAAATATGGCACAACGAGCTGTATTGGGCCCCTCGAATGGTTTGGGCCATATTTGAATATAGGTGCCATATAGACCCATATCCTTCTCGATTTCGCTGAGAAGTGGCGCAGTGAATTGTGTTATGTCCCTCATTATCTGAATCGAGCACGTTCTGGATCGGACTGCATTTGGATATAGCTGGGCTATAGACCGGTCTCCCAATTTAAGGCCTTGAGCCCATAAGAGCCGTTTTGACTTCGCATCTTGACTTCTGGAGCCACTAGAGAGCGTAATTATTATCCGATTCGGCTGAAACTTTGCATGAAGTGTTTTGGTTCGACCATCAACAACTACGCCAAGTATGACCAAAATCGGTTCTAAATCTGATGTAGCTTCCATATAAACCGATCTCGGATCTTGACTTCTTGAGCCGATGGAGGGCGCAATTTTTATCCGATTTGACTGAAATTTTGCACGAAGTGTTTTGGTTTGACTGTCAACAATTGTGCCAAGTATGGTTGAAACCGGTTCATAACCTGATATAGCTCCCATATAATCCGATTTCGAATCTTGACTCCTTGAGCCACTAGAGGGCGTAATTATTATTCGATTTGGCTGAAATTTTGCATGAAATGTTTTGGTTCCACCATCAACAATCGGTTCCTGTCTTGAAATAGCTCCCATATAATCCGATTTCGGATCTTGATTTCTTGATCCGCTAGAGGGCGTAATTATTATCCGATTTGTCTGAAATTTTGCATGAAGTATTTTGGTTTTACCATCAATAACAGCGCCAAGTATGGCCCAAATCGGTTCACAACCTGATATAGCTGCAACATAAACCGATCTCCCAATTACACTTCTTGAGCCTCTAGAGGGAGCAATTCTTAACCGATTTAGCTGAAAATTTCCACAATGAATTCCACTTTGGTCTCCATCAGGCAAACCAAGTATGGCCTCAATCGGTTCATATCTTAGTATAGCTGAAATAGCACAACTATTCTTATCCATTATCCTTTGTTTGTCTATAAATGGACATCGGCCAAAGAACTTGACATAGCAGATCCATGGTGGAGGGTATATAAGATTCGGCCCGGCCGAACTTAGCACGCTGGTACTTTATATACCAGATTTTGCTGAAATTTGGCATAGCGTGCTGTATAAGGACCCTCGATATCTGAAACGAGTATGGTCTGGACCGGACTATGTATGGTCTGGATCGGACTTAGTATGGTCTGGACCGGACTATGTATGGTCTGGACCGGACTATATATGAATATAGCTGCCATATAGACCCATTTCCTGATTTATGGTCTTGAGCCCATAAGAGGCGTAATTATTGCCCGATTTCGTTGAAATTCGGCACAGGAAATTGTGTTAGGCCCCTCGTTATCTGAAGGTCTGGATCGGAATATATTACGATATAGTTACCATGTAGACCGATCTTCCCATTTTAGGTCATGGGCCCATAATAGGCGCATTTATTGTCCGATTTCGCTGAAATACCGCCTGGTGAGTTGTATTAGGCCGTATCGATTATGGTTCAGATCGGACGATATTTGAATATAGCTGCCATATTGAACGATTTTGCATTTTAAGGTCTTATGCCCTTCAAAGTCGTAATTATTACCCGATTTCGCTGAAATTTGAGAGAGCAAGTTGTGTTAGGCCTCCTGACATCCGTACCAAGTTTGGTCTAGATAACACATTATATATCGATCTCCCGATTAGGGTCGTGGCTTATTGAATGCACATTTAATACCAGCAAAATTTGTTTGTTGATCTAACTCAAGTGCTTCACAGGCTGTAGATTTTCATAGCTCAGACTGTGGGGTGTAAAAGATTGGCCTGATCACCTGATATTTCCTAATTGCCTTCTTAATTCTTTTTTATTGACAATAACAGTTTCGTAGTCGTTTCTTATACCCCAATATAGTGTTCGAAATATATCTTTGACTTCTTGCTAAAAAACTTTGACTTATGGTCATTCTGTACATACATTGGTATTTATATGTTCAACAATTGTAATACCTTATCAGCAATTGAGTGCATTAACTTTATCTTTTAAAAGCTGTTGCATGCGTTCTTTTAATTGCTTCGCTGAAATTTAAATTAAAAATGCATTAAAATGAGGTACTTTGATAACCAATATAATGTCATAGAGGAAGCGTTGCGTTATCATTTCGTAGGTGTTTTTAGCACTCCGTTTATCGTAAGCATTCTTTCGAACAAGTAAGTCTATCAGGAAGAAAATTTACCTTAATACTTCATATTGGTGTAGTTTGGTTGGCATTGTAAATGGTTGAAATAGTGGCGGCATGCAGCTATTGGGGCCACTTTGGGTTTCCCTCAAGTACATCTGATACCTATGCGACCTACCTATACCGGTAGGTCGCGTTTTTGATTAGGTGTTGTTCGTAGCTGCCGGCAAATGAAAAGTGAGCAAACATTCAGCAGCTGGTTCACATGTATGTGGGTGTAGTCAGTGTTGCCAACTTCATCTATATCAAGTTAGTGCGGACACGTAACGTAACTTTCTCCACAATGGAATACAACACTACAGTGAACCAGAGAGTTCGGTAGGTGAGAGCTAGAATGAAAACAAATAAATGTCGGATAATTCGCGAAAATTAGTAAAGGAGGGGAAAATGCACACTGTTAGCTGCCCTACAAAAGGCATAACGGCAAAAATAAGCTTGAATTATAACCTCTGTGCTTTCGCCAAGAAACTGTTTTCTTTTATATCCAGCAGACGAAAAAAAAAAACGAAAAGTGGAAATTTATACAAGTTCTAAATAGAACATTTATTTAATTAATTGTGTTTGGTTGTGGGCTGCATATACATATGTGTTTAGTGGGTATATATATCGCCATGTTGAAAGATAGCCGCAACCAAAGCGAAGAAAATACTGACTCCTCCAAGAATTGGCTTGGGCGAAGTCAGCCAAATTATTTTATGCCAAAATTCAGTCCAAATTGGTAATCCTGTGGTAAAACCAGCCGAAGTGCCGAGAGAGCCCACTTATATTTGGCAATGAAAAAAGTGTTTCTTTAACCTGAAATGGGACGAAATTAAATCTTATATAAAGGGTGATTTTTTTGAGGTTAGGATTTTCATGCATTAGTATTTGACAGATCACGTGGGATTTCAGACATGGTGTCAAAGAGAAAGATGCTCAGTATGCTTTGACATTTCATCATGAATAGACTTACTAACGAGCAACGCTTGCAAATCATTGAATTTTATTACCAAAATCAGTGTTCGGTTCGAAATGTGTTCATTCACCGTAACGTTGCGTCCAACAGCATCTTTGAAAAAATACGGTCCAATGATTCCACCAGCGTACAAACCACACCAAACAGTGCATTTTTCGGGATGCATGGGCAGTTCTTGAACGGCTTCTGGTTGCTCTTCACTCCAAATGCGGCAATTTTGCTTATTTACGTAGCCATTCAACCAGAAATGAGCCTCATCGCTGAACAAAATTTGTCAAAATTTGAACACATTTCGAACCGAACACTGATTTTGGTAATAAAATTCAATGATTTGCAAGCGTTGCTCGTTAGTAAGTCTATTCATGATGAAATGTCAAAGCATACTGAGCATCTTTCTCTTTGACACCATGTCTGAAATCCCACGTGATCTGTCAAATACTAATGCATGAAAATCCTAACCTCAAAAAAATCACCCTTTATTAAGTTGCCCAAAAAGTAATTGCGGATTTTTCATATAGTCGGCGTTGACAAATTTTTTCACAGCTTGTGACTCTGTAATTGCATTCTTTCTTCTGTCAGTTATCAGCTGTTACTTTTAGCTTGCTTTAGAAAAAAAGTGTAAAAAAACTATATTTGATTAAAGTTCATTCAAATTTTTATTAAAAATGCATTTACTTTCTTTTAAAAAATCCGCAATTACTTTTTGGGCAACCCAATATAAAAATCAATTTGTGTTTGTTTGTAGGTTTGTTTGTTTGTGTGTTCCTTATAGACATAGAAACGGCTTAACCGATTTTCTTGAAATTTTCACAGATGGTGCATAATGACCCCGTGGTGAAAATAGGGTACTACATTTGTTGATATCTTAAGGGGGGGCGGACCCTCCCCCTTAGCCTAATTTTCAGAAACGCCAGATCTCGGGTAATAAATAGAGCTTTTATGGGCTTCAGACCCTTTATCGGCAGATCGGTCTATATGGCAGTTATATCTGAATGTCGCCCGATCTGAACCATATTTGGGTCAAATTAACATAATGTTTTAAATTTCAGCGAAATCGGGTAATAAATAAAGCTTTATGGGCTTCAGACTCTTTATCGGTAGATCGGTCTATATGACAGCTATATCTAAATATAGTCCGATCTAAACCATATTTGAGTAAGATATCTGGAGGCTTAAAATAACCCACTGTTTCATATTTCAACGAAATCGGGTAATAAATAAAGCTTTTATGGCCTTCAGACCCTTTATCGGGCGATCGGTCTATATGGCAGCTATATCTAAATATTATCCGATCTGAACCATATTTAGATCAGATGTCGGGAGGCTTAAAATAACTCACTGTTGTAAATTTCAGCGAAATTGGATAAAAAACTAGTAAAAGCGTGCTAAGTTCGGCCGGGCCGAATCTTATATACCCTCCACCATGGATCGCATTTGTCGAGTTCTTTTCCCGGCATCTCTTCTTAGGCAAAAAAGGATATAAGAAAAGAGTTGCTCTGCTATTAAAACGATATCAAGATATGGTCCGGTTCGGACCACAATTAAATTATATGTTGGAGACCTGTGTAAAATTTCAGCCAATTCGTATAAGAATTGCGCCCATTGGGGCTCACGAAGTAAAATAGAGAGAACGATTTATATGGGATCTGTATCGGGCTATAGACCGATTCAGACCATAATAAACACGTTTGTTGATGGTCATGAGAGGATCCGTCGTACAAAATTTCAGGCATATCGGTAATAATAATTGCGACTTCTAGGGGTCAAGAAGTCAAGATCCCAGATCGGTTTATATGGCAGCTATATCAGGTTATGAACCGATTTGAACCTTATTTGACACAGTTGTTGAAAGTAAAAATAAAATACGTCATGCAAAATTTCAGCCAAATCGGACAGGAATTGCGCCCTGTAGAAGCTCAAGAAGTCAAATCCTCAGATCTGTTTATATGACAGCTATATCAGGTTATTGACCGATTTCAACAATACTTGGCACAGTTGTTGGATATCATAACGAAATACTTGGTGCCAAAAATTCATTCCAATCGGATAAGAATTGCGCACTCTAGAGGCTCAAGAAGTCAAGACCCAAGATCGGTTTATATGGCAGCTATATCAGGTTATGAACCGATTTAAACCATACTTGGCACAGTTGTTGGGTATCATAACAAAACACGTCGTGCGAAATTTCATTTCAATCGGATAAGAATTGCGCACTCTAGAGGCTCAAGAAGTCAAGACCCAAGATCGGTTTATATGGCAGCTATATCAGGTTATGAACCGATTTGAACCATACTTGGCACAGTTGTTGGATATAATAACAAAACACGTCGTGCAAAATTTCATTTCAATCGGATAAGAATTGCACACTCTAGAGGCTCAGGAAGTCAAGACCCAAGATCGGTTTATATGGCAGCTATATCAGGTTATGGACCGATTTGAACCATACTTCGCACAGTTGTTGGATATAATAACAAAACACGTCGTGCAAAATTTCATTTCAATCGGATAAGAATTGCACACTCTAGAGGCTCAAAAAGTCAAGACCCAAGATCGGTTTATATGGCAGCTATATCAGGTTATGAACCGATTTGAACCATACTTGGCACAGTTGTTGGATATCATAACAAAACACGTCGTGCAAAATTTCATTTTAATCGGATAAGAATTGCACACTCTAGAGGCTCAAAAAGTCAAGACCCAAGATCGGTTTATATGGCAGCTATATCAGATTATGAACCGATTTGAACCATACTTGGCACAGTTGTTGGATATCATAACAAAACACGTCGTGCAAAATTTCATTTCAATCGGATAAGAATTGCGCACTCTAGAGGCTCAAGAAGTCAAGACCCAAGATCGGTTTATAAGGCAGCTATATCAGGTTATGGACCGATTTGAACCATACTTGGCATAGTTGTTGGATATCATAAAAAAGAGGCTCAAGAAGTCAAGACCCAAGATCGGTTTATATGACAGCTATATCAAAACATGGACCGATATGGCCCATTTACAATACCAACCGACCTACACTAATAAGAAGTATTTGTGCAAAATTTCAAGCGGCTAGCTTTACTCCTTCGGAAGTTAGCGTGCTTTCGACAGACAGACGGACGGACGGACGGACGGACAGACGGACGGACATGGCTAGATCGACATGAAATGTCACGACGATCAAGAATATATATACTTTATGGGGTCTCTGACGAATATTTCGAGTAGTTACAAACAGAATGACGAAATTAGTATACCCCCCATCTTATGGTGGAGGGTATAATAAAGTTTTTATGGCCTTCAGACCCCTTATCGGGAGATCGGTCTATATGTCAGCTATATCTAAATATGAACCGATCTGAATCATATTTGGGTCAGTTGTCGGAAAGCCTTAAACTACTCACTGCTTCAAATTTCAGCAAAATCGGATAAAAAATAAAGCATTTATGGCCATTAGACCCTTTATCGGCAGATCGGTCTATATAGCAGCTATATCTAAATATGGTCCGATTTGGCCCGTTCAAGAACTTTACCAGCGTGCATCAAAAAGACATATCTGTGCCAAATTTCACCTCAATATCCCAATTTTTGAAGCCTGTGGAGTGATTACAACAGACGGACGGACAGATGGATAGACGGACAGACACACGGACATCGTTAAATCGTCTTAGAATTTTACGACGATCCGAAATATATATACTTTGTAGGGTCGGAAATTGATATTTCAATGTGTTGCAAACGGAATGACTGAATGAATATACCCCCTATCCTAAGGTGGTGGGTATAAAATTGTTCGAACAAATGCCCGAATCAAATCAGAAAACCCCAAAAAAGTTGCAACCCTCAATGTGAATCCAATTGGAATATATCGAACAGGTTGTGTGATCAACGCTAGTATTTTACGATATTGGGAAGACTAAGCGGAAACCCTCTTTGGATATAGCTTCCATATAACCCGATCTCCCTATTATACTTCTTGAATCTCTAGAGAGCATAATTTTTATCCGATTTAGCTGAAATTTTGTCCAACGATTTTCCCTTGAACTAAAAGATACGTGCCAAATGTGGTCTGAAACGGTCCATAACCTAATATAGGTCTCATGTAATCCGTTCTCCCGATATTACTTCTTGAGCCTCTAGAGTGCATAATACTTATCCGGCTTGGATGAAATTTCGCACAGTGAGCTTTCCTATGACCTCTATCATAAGTACATAAGTATGGTCTGAATCGGTCTAAAAATTGATATAGCTGTCATATAAACCGATCTCGGCTTCTTGAGCCTCTAGGGGCTCAACATTCAAACCAAGTACGGCCCGAAACGCTCCATATCGTGTTATAGCTGCAATACAATATCAATTTTTATACCCTTCACCATAGGATGGGGGTATACCAATTTCGTCATTCTGTTTGTAACTCCTCAAAATATTCGTCTAAGACCCCATAAAGTATATATTTTCTTGATCGTCGTGACATTTTAAGTCGAACTAGCCATGTCCGTCCGTCTGTCTGTCGAAAGCACACTAACTTTCGAATGAGTAAAGCTGGGCGCTTGAAATTTTGCACAAATACTTCTTATTAGTGTAGGTCGGTTGGGATTGTTAATGAGCTATATCGGTCCATGTTTTGATATAGCTGCCATATAAACCGATATTGGGTCTTGACTTCTTGAGCCTCTAGAGTGCGCAATTCTTATCCGATTGGAATGAAATTTTGCACGACGTGTTTTGTTATAATATCCAACATCTGTGCCAAGTATGGTTCAAATCGGCCCATAACCTGATATAGCTGCCATATAAACCGATCATGGATCTTGACTTCTTCAGCCTCTAGAGTGCGCAATTATTATCCGATTGGAATGAAATTTTGCACGACGTGTTTTGTTATGATATCCAACAACTGTGACAAGTATGGTTCAAATCGGTCCATAACCTGATATAGCTGTCATATAAACCTATCTTGGGTCTTGACTTCTTGAGCCTCAAGAGTGCGCAATTCTTATCCGATTAGAATGAAATTTCGCACGACGTGTTTTATTATGATATCCAACAACTGTGCCAAGTATGATTGAAATCGGTCCTTAACCTGATATAGCTGTCATATAAACCGATCTGGGGTCTTGACTTCTGGGGCCTCTAGAGGGCGCAATTCTTATCCGATTGGAATGAAATTTTGTACGACGTGTTTTGTTATGATATCCAACAACTGTGTTAAGTATGGTTCAAATCGGTCCATAACCTGATATAGCTGTCATATAAACCGGTCTGGGGTCTTGACTTCTGGGGCCTCTAGAGGGCGCAATTCTTATCCGATTTGGCAAAAATTTTGCATGACGTATTTTATTCTTACTTCCAACAACTGTGTCAAATAAGGTTCAAATCGGCTCATAACCTGATATAGCTGTCATATAAACCGATCTGGGGTCTTGACTTCTTCAGCCTCTAGAGGGCGCAATTCTTATCCGATTTGAATGAAATTTTGCATGACGTATTTTATTCTTACTGTCAACAACTGTGTCAAATAAGGTTAAAATCGGTTTATAACCTGATATAGCTGCCATATAAACCGATCTGCGATCTTGACTTCTTGAGCCTGTATAGGTCGCAATTATTATCCGATTTGCCTGAAATTTTGTACGACGGATCCTATCATGACCATCACCATACGTGTTTATTATGGTCTGAATCGCCCGATACAGCTCCCATATAAATCGATCTCTCTATTTTACTTCTTGAGCCCCCAAAGGGCGCAATTCTTATTCGAATTGGCTGACATTTTACACAGGTCTCCAACATGTAATTTGATTGTGGTCCAAACCGGACCATATCTTGATATCGCTCTAATAGCAGAGCAAATCTTTTCTTATATCCTTTTTTGCCTAAGAAGAGATGCCGGGAAAAAAAACTCGACAAATGCGATTTATGGTGGAGGGTATATAAGATTCGGCCCAACCGAACTTAGCACGCTTATACTTGTTGTTATTATAATTTAGTCAATTTGTTAAATTATTTACAATTTATAACATATCTTGATTACGAATTCTATTAAGGACCTCCAAGACTGCCCTCCTAGGCACCCCTTGCGTAGCCTTTTGTAGTTGCGATTCAATATTTTGTATGGATTCTTTCTCAAAGGCCTCATATACCTCGACCAGCTTCAAATCTTTATACAGATCTTTCACTCGCTGGATTTTTGCAGGATCTTGAAAATTTAAAACATTATACACTCAGTTTCTTTGAAGTTAATTTTTGTTGTATGCCCACCATTTTGCCCGTAGCACTCCTCCATGACTTGCTTTTGCTCCAGCGAGGCTCTCATCATGCATTGTATAGCCAGCCAAGAAAATTTGTTCTCCTGAATGTCTGTGCCAATTTTCCCTCTGTCTTCGGGATGGCCAAAAGAATCGAGAAAATCATTCTGCACCTGATGGTAGTAACCCAAATCCAAGGATATAGATTTTATTTCTTGGAAGGCTAAGGGATTTGAAACTCTGAATTTTGAAAATTTTTAATAATATATAGAATGAGTAGGGTCTTCTGTTAAAACTTACCCTGCCAAATGCATGGCCAAGGCAAATGGCAAATAGAAAACACAAGGCGATGTCTTTGTATCCGTTACGTTTCTGTAAGCCGCCATGGTAAATGTTGTCACCGATTTTTGGCCACCCAACATATCCAGGCATTGACCGCATGATGTGGTTAGCACCACTTCATGGAACATTCTCATCAGCTCCACATAGATGTCGGTATGGCGGAAGTGCTTAGCCAACAAATGATAACTAATATTTTCCAATATGATGCAATCGTTAACGGCACTCATTCCGATATTTTGCAATCTATACCAGCATGGACGATTGTATCTTGTGATGCTGTTGTCCATTATATCATCATTCACAATAAAGGTTACCGTCAGCAACTCCACGCACCATCCTAAAATATGCACAGATTTCAGCTGTTCTCCTTTCAACACTGTCTGATTTGAGAGTTCTTTGTAGGAGGGTAACAGAATTTTAAGGGCTATCAATTCGCCATGGAATAAGTTGTACTCGAGCGTCTGAAAATAAAATAAGTAAAAGAGTGCTAAGTTCGGACGAGTCGAATCTCGGGTACCCACCACCAGGACTCCAAAAAAATATAACCTTATTAATTGAATTTGTATTTCAATTATTTTGTAGCCATCAAATCGGGAATCGATTGAGGGTTCAATGATTTCAAGAAGTCATGTCGGGTTACCGGTACTAAGGGGGCCTATATCACCATATTGACCGATTCGAATAAACCTTAGCACTGATGTTGTAAGTCATAAGTCTTTGTTCCAAATTTCAGCCGAATCGGATTAAAATTTAAGGCTTCTAGGGGCTAAAGAATTCGAATCCGGGGATCGGTTTATATGGGGGATAAAACTGTTTATAGACCGATTCGAACCATGGTTAGGCTAGGTTAGGTTTAAGTGGCAGTCTGCCATGAGATTCACTTAGAGGTTTTCATTCATTGTGATACCACAGGAAAAGAAGAAGGAAGATGCCTTCTACTTCCTTCCATTGACACATCCAGATTGCTTTAAAAAGCCTTGTAACTTGCGAATGTTCACATGCGCTAAAACAGACAGGTTCTCAATGAGAACCTAAAGTGGAACTCCTTCTAACTGCTAGTGCGGGACACACACGCAGGTGTTCTATAATTCTCTTCACAGCTTCTGCAAAAGTCGTTGCTGGCAACCTTCAGTCTGTCAGCATGTTTTCCGATTAGACAATGACCTATAATGACTGACACAATGACTGAGACGTCTGTTCTAAACAATGATAGCAAAGCGTTAGACCTCTTCAAGTCTAGATTAGGCCACATAGTTTTGGAATGCTCACATTCGTTGTCCTTCGGGCCTGGTCCTGAAAACATAGCTTACATGTCGCTAAAGTCAAACCCACAGATTCCAGTATCCCTGGAATGTGTAGGGTAGTTCCTAGTCTCGCAAGCTCGTCTGTTTTAGAATTCCCTGGGATATCTCTGTGGCCCGGCATCCAGAACAGTTGAATTTTGAACTGTTCAGCCATCTCGTTGAGAGATCTGCTAAATACTATCTTTCGGGGATTTAATGGCTGCCTGGCTATCTGAGAAGATATTTTTGCCAATCGTCGTAATGACATTATATCCTAGCCATTCCACCACTTCCTAAATTATAAGGATCTCTGCTTGATGCACACTGCAGTGGGCGGGTAACCTTTTCGATGTGACCAGTTCTAGATCTTTAGAGTACACCCCAAAGCCCACCTGGTTGTTTAGTTTGAAACCATCCGTATAGAAGTCTATGTAACTTCTGTTACCAGGGATATCGTAGTTCCAATCGGTTCTATCAGGAATAGTGGTTTAGCAATTTTTATCAAAAAGCGGCTCAGGTAGGGTGTAATCCACACTGCCTGGAACATCGGATATTGTATCAAGTATAACACAGTGTCCGTGGCCGTCACATGACCAATGAGAAAGTTCCCTTAACCTCATGGCAGTGGTCGCTGCAATTTGGGTAGCCATAATGTCCAGAGGCATAAGATGTAGCATAAAATTCAGTGCATCAAATGGTGTCGTCCTCTGTGCGGCTGTGATGCACAAACAAGCCATCCTTTGGATCCGGTTAAGTATTGAACAGTAGGTGGATTTTTGAAGCGCCGTTCACCAGACCACAATACCATATAGCATAATAGGTTTGACAACTGCAGTATACACCCAATGCATGACACGCGCTCTAAATCCCCAACTTTTGCCAATGGCTCTCTTGCAGGTGTATAGGGAAAGAGATACCTTCCTTTTCCTTTCCAAAATGTTGGATTTGAAGTTCAGTTTCCGGTCCAGCAAAACACCCAGGTATTTTGCGCTTTCTGTAAATGGAACATTCTCTCCACCCAAGGAGACAAGTTCCACTGTAGGCATCTTGTATCTCCTGCTGAAAAAAACTACTTCTGTCTTGCACGGATTTATACCCAGACCACTTTCGGTAGTCCACTTTTCTGTTGCACGTAGAGCTTCTCTTAGAGTGCTGGGAAACTATCCCCTAACCGCAATTGCCACGTCATCAGCATATGCGACCATTTTTACGCCTTTTTCCTCCAGAGACAATAATGTATTGTTCATGGATATATTCCAAAGTAGAGGAGACAGTACATCTACTTAAGGTGTTCTTCTGCTGACCCATCTTTTTAGATCCACAGATCCCAAGCCTGCCGTAATGCATCTTTTAGTAAGCTGCTGCCGCGACAGGCGATCTCCTGGGATCTTTACACTAAGATATGTTTCTATCAACCTCTCAAGAGACTTCAGCATAAAGGATGACAGACTAATAGGAAGAAACTCTTTCACCTTCGTGTGGTAGGGTTTTCCTCGGCCTGGCGATTAAAAGGAGTCGAAACTTCTTATCGCCCAAAGGATTTTCGGCTCAGACACAATTTCCCCAATAACCTCCAACGAATGCATATCAGTGAAAATCTCTTCTGGTGCCACGTTGTCCGTTGGACAACGGAAATGTGTATCAACGAGTTGTTCTAGACATTGTCCATACATTCTCTGACTTCTGGATATACGCCACCGTAATAGTTCTCGAGGGCAGAATCTTTCATAGCCTACAGACCTCAGATGTATTCTCCACCTAGCTGCAGAATTCGAATCATACTTAGCATAGATGTTGAAAGTTATAACTCAAGTCCTTGTTCCAAATTTCAGCCAAATCGGATGAAAATTGAGGCTTCTAAGGGCTCAAGAAGTCAAGGCTATATCTCGAGTTTATAGACCGATTCCGATCATACTTGATATGGACAATGGAAGTAAAAACATCCATTCCAAGTCGACGTTGGAAGTCAAAACATAAGACCGATTGGGATTATGATTGGTATGGACATTGAAAGTCGAAACGCAAGTTTTAGCCAAATCAGATGAAAATTGAGGGTTCTAAGGGCTCAAGAATTCAAATCCGGGAATCGGTTTATATGGGGACTATATCCAAATCTGAACTGTTATGGCACATTTGCAATCCCCAAGGACTTACATCAATGAGGAGTATCTCTGCAAAATTTCAAGCGGCTAGCTTCATGCATTCGACTGCTATCGTGATTTCGACAGATGGACGGACGGATATGGCTAAATCGAAGCAGAATATCGAGACGATCCAGATCAATATTTCGAGATATTACAAATGGAATGACTAGGTTAGTTCACCCCCATCCTATGGTGGTGGGTATAGCAAAACGCAAACTGCTAAATTTCGGCAAAATCGTACAAGGATTGCGTCCTTCAAAAGCTCAAGAATTCAAATCGGGAGATCGGTGGTGGACCTGTGAGGCCGATTTACAATCTCAATTGACCTACTCTAATAAGAAATATTTGTATAAAATTTCAAGCGTCTAGCCGAACTCTTGCGAGAGTTAGCGTGCTTTCGACAGACAGACGGACGAATGAACTGACATGGCTAGTTCGACTTAAAATGTTATGACGATCTGAAATATTGAATACTTTATGGGATCTTAGATGAAAATTTCGAGGTGTTACAAACGGAATGACGATATTAGTATACTCTCATCCTATGGTGGAAGGTATAAAGTTCAGAATTCAAATGTAAGGTGTCCCACCCCATCATGCCGATTTTACATGTTGCTTATTTGATTACACCACTACTGTGGTAAAGGGTATTATAATTTAGTGCATTTGTTTGTAACACCCAGAAAGAAGAGAGATAGACCCATTGATAAGTGTACCGATCGAGTTAGAATCACTTTCTGGTTCGATTTAGCTATGTCCGTCTGTCTGTCTGTCCGTCCGTCCATATTAATTTGTGTACAAAGTACAGGTCGCAGTTTTCATCGGATCGTTTTCAAATTTGGCATGGGCATGTTTTTCGGCCTAGAGACGAAGCCTATTGAAATTGGAAAAAATCGGTTCATATTTAGATAAAGCTTCCATATATATGTTCGTCCGATTTTCAGTAATAATGCAGTAAAATGGTCATTTGTTAAGCCATTCTCTTAAAATTTGGCACGAATGATTTTCTTATGACTCTTGATATTACTATGGAATTTCATGGAAATCGGTTCAGATTCAGATATAGCTCTCATATATATACATGGCCCGATTTTAACTTCTAGAGTCACAGCGAGTGCATTTATTAACCAATCCTCCCAAAACTACATACAACGATTTCCTTGACGACTGTGACAGTATCTGAGAAGTTTGCTCGAAATCGGTTCCGATTTAGATATAGCTTCCATATATTTTATATGTTCGTCCTATTTGCAGTAATATTGCAATAAAATGGTCTTTTTTTAACCAATTCTCTCGAAATTTGGCAGCAAGGATTTTCTCTTGACTCTCGACATTACTATTGAATTTCATGGAAATCGGTTCAGATTTAGATATAGCTCTCATATATATACATGACCCGATTTTAACTTCTAGAGTCACAGCAAGTGCATTTATTAACCAATCCTCCCAAAACTACATACAACGATTTCCTTGACGACTGTGACAGTATCTGAGAAGTTTGCTCGAAATCGGTTCCGATTTAGATATAGCTTCCATATATTTTATATGTTCGTCCGATTTGCAGTAATATTGCAATAAAATGGTCTTTTGTTAACCGATTCTCTCGAAATTTTGCAGCAAGGATTTTCTGTTGACTCTCGACATTGCTTTTGAATTTCATGGAAATCGTTTCAGATTTAGATATAGCTCCCATATATATACATGGCGCGATTTTAACTTCTAGAGTCACAGCAAGCGCATTTATTGACCCATCTCGCCAAAATTTTGCAAAACGCTTTCCCCGACGACTGTCACAGTGTCTGAGAAGTTTGCTTGATTTAAGTATAGCTCCCATATAAAGGGTGATTTTTTTGAGGTTAGGATTTTCATGCATTAGTATTTGACAGATCACGTGGGATTTCAGACATGGTGTCAAAGAGAAAGATGCTCAGTATGCTTTGACATTTCATCATGAATAGACTTACTAACGAGCAACGCTTGCAAATCATTGAATTTTATTACCAAAATCAGTGTTCGGTTCGAAATGTGTTCAAATTTTGACAAATTTTGTTCAGCGATGAGGCTCATTTCTGGTTGAATGGCAACGTAAATAAGCAAAATTGCCGCATTTGGAGTGAAGAGCAACCAGAAGCCGTTCAAGAACTGCCCATGCATCCCGAAAAATGCACTGTTTGGTGTGGTTTGTACGCTGGTGGAATCATTGGACCGTATTTTTTCAAAGATGCTGTTGGACGCAACGTTACGGTGAATGAACACATTTCGAACCGAACACTGATTTTGGTAATAAAATTCAATGATTTGCAAGCGTTGCTCGTTAGTAAGTCTATTCATGATGAAATGTCAAAGCATACTGAGCATCTTTCTCTTTGACACCATGTCTGAAATCCCACGTGATCTGTCAAATACTAATGCATGAAAATCCTAACCTCAAAAAAATCACCCTTTATATGTTCGTCCGATTTTTAGAAATATTGCAATAAAATGCTCATTTGTTAGCCGATTCTCTCGAAATTCGGCAGCAAGAATTTTCTCTTGACTCTCGACATTACTTTTGAATTTCATGGAAATCGGTTCAGATTTAGATATAGCTCCCATATATATACACGGCCCGATTTTAACTTCTAGAGTCACAGCAAGCGCATTTATTAACCAATCTTCCCAAAACTTCATACAACAATTTCCTCGACGACTTCCACAATGTCCCTAAAGTTTGGTCGAAATCGGTTCCAATTTACATATAGCTCCCATATATATGTTCGTCCGATTTGCAATAATATTGCAATAAAATGGTTTTTTGTTAACCGATTCTCTCGAAATTTTGCAGCAAGGATTTTCTCTTGACTCTCGACATTACTATCGAATATCATGGAAATCGGTTCAGATTTAGATATAGCTCTCACATATATACATCGCCCGATTTTAACTTCTAGAGTCACAGCAAGCGCATTTATTAACCAATCTTCCCAAAACTACATACAACGATTTCCTCGACGACTTCCACAATGTCTATAAAGTTTGCTCGAAATCGGTTCCGATTTAGATATACCTCCCATATATATGTTCGTCCGATTTTGAGAAATATTGCAAGAATGTGCTCATTTTTTAACCAATTCTCTCGAAATTTTGCAGGAAGTATTTTCTCTTGACTCTCGACATTACTATTGAATTTCGTGGAAATCGGTTCAGATTTAGATATAGCTGTCATATATGTATATCTTCAGATTTTCATCTCAAGAACCACTGCAAGCGCATTGTTTCACCAATATTGCCAAAATTTTGCACAACGCTTTCCTTGACGACTACCACATTATCTAAGAAGTATGCTTGAAATCGCTTCAGAATTAGATATAGCTTCCATATATATGTTCTTTAGATTTTTGGAAAATTTGCAATAATGTTGTCATTTGTCAACCGTAGTTATTAAAGTTTGAACATATTTGCTTGCCGAGGTCCATCGAAATTGGTTCAGAATTGGATATAGCTCCCCCATTGTACTTATAGGGTAGTTGTAGGGTATTATACAGGCGGCACCGGCTTTTGCCCTTCCTTACTGGTTTTTCCGCCGTAGCGCAGAGGTTGGCATGTCCGCCTATGATGCTGAACGCCCGTTCGGACTCGGCTATAAAAAGGAGGCCCTTATCATTGAGCTTAAACTTGAATCGGACTGCACTCATTGATGTGTGAGAAGTTTGCCCCTGTTCCTCAGTGGAGTGTTCATGGGAAAAATTTGCAAAATTTTCAATTTACTGGTTTTTCCTTACCTTTGTTAGCCTATCTGCCAATTCACTTAGATTGTTCTTCCCTACAATATCATCTCTAGCCTCGTATATATATTCTGTAAAAAATTTTTAAAAAATCTAATTATAAATTTATTTATGTAGAAAATTTAAAATAAATTTATACCTGCAATCATTTTGACATGATTTTCATCTTCTAGAGCATCTGTTATAACCAGCTTCTTAGATGACATGATTAAAATAAGTTTGGAAAATCTATAAAATAAAATCAACGCATTATTACAGTTGGTAGAGATACAAAATATTAAGAAAATTTCAAAATATTTTCAAAATCTTTTTCGTACTCACTATGCTATGGCTATGGTGCTAATTTTTAGGTTTGTGATAGCATCAACCGTTAGACACTTCAACTGTACCTTTTGTACTAAGGACAAGTTTTGCCAAATCTTAAGGTAATATTACTTGGACACCAAGTTATAAAGATGAATGTACTTTAATTTAAGGAATTTTAGCAAAGTCATGGCATATGTGTTTAGACTTAATAATCACATATTGATAATAGGCGGCAAGTACAAGCTAAAACCAGCTAAATAAATAGCCACAGCAAATAATAAAAAATGTAACATTTCCCATGAACGTTCCATTAAAGCATAGATAATTTAAATTTTAATAAGCCAAAATAAATAAAAACAAGTAAAAGCGTGCTAAGTTCGGCCTGGCCGAATCTGATGTACCCTCCACCATGGATCGCATCTGTCGAGTTCTTTTCCCAGTATCTCCTTTTAGGCAAACAAAGAATCTTGAATAAGAACTGTTATGCTATTGGAGCTATATCAAGTTATAGTCCGATGCGGACCATTAATGAATGCTGAACATTGTAGAAGTCATTGTGTAATATTTCAGTTCATTCGGATAAGAATTGCTCCTTGTAGGGGCTCAAGAAGCAAAATCGGGACATAGGTTTATATGGGAGCTGTATCAAGCTTGTGATCGATTCAGACCATATTAGACACACATGTTGAAGGTCATGAGAGAAGCCATTGTACAAAATTTCTGCAAAATCGTATGAGAATTGCGCCCTCTAGAGGCTCAAGAAGTCAAGATTCCAGATTGGTTTATGCTGCCATATAAACCAATCAGGTTATGTACCGATTTACGCCATACTAAGCACAGTTATTGGAAGTCAAAATAAAACTATCTCATCCAAATTGGCATTTCAGCCAATTTGGATGAGAATTGCGCGCTCTAATGGCTCAAGAAGTCAAGACCCAAGATCGGTTTATATGACAGGTATACCAGATTATGAACCGATTTGAATCTTACTTAACACAGTTGTTGGAAGTGATATCAAAACACTACGTTCTAAATCTCAGTCAAATCGGACGAGAATTGCACCCTCTAGAGTCTCAAGAAGTCTAGACCCAAGCTCGGTTTATATTGCAGCTATATCAAAACATAAACCGATTTGAACCATACTTAGCGCAGTTATTGGAAGTGATACCGGAACACCATGTGTAAAATTTCAGTTAAATCGGATAAGAATTGCGCCCTCTAGACGCTCAAGCAATCAAGACCCAAAATCGGTTTATATGGCAGCTATATCAAAACATAAACCGATTTGAACCATACTTAGCGCAGTTGTTGGAAGTGATACCGGAACACCACGTGTAAAATTTCAGTCAAATCGGATAAGAATTGCGCCCTCTTGGGGCTCAAGAAGTCAAGACCCAAGATCGGTTTATATGGCAGCTATATCAGGTTATAGACTGATTTGAACCATACTTAGCGCAGTTCTTGAAAGTGATACCAAAACACTACGTGCAAAATTTCAATCAAATCGGATAAGAATTGTGCCCTCTAGAGGCTCAAGAAGTCAAGGCCCAGGATCGGTTTATATGGCAGCTATATCAGGTTATAGACTGATTTTAACCATACTTAACGCAGTTCTTGAAAGTGATACCAAAACACCACGTGCAAAATTTCAGTCAAATCGAATAAGAATTGCGCCCTCTAGAGGCTCAAGAAGTCAAGACCCAAGATCGGTTTATATGGCAGCTATATCAAAACACGGACCGATTTGGCCCATTTACAATCCCAACCACTAATAAGAGGTATTTGTGCAAAATTTCAAGCTGCTAGCTTTACCCCCATCCTATGATGGATAGTATATCAAGTAAAAGCGTGCTAAGTTCGGCCGTGCCGAATCTTGGGAACCAACAATCATGGGAACCAACATTCTGCTAAAATATGGGAACTATATCTAGTTATAGCCCGATTCGAACCTTACTTAACACAGTTGTTGGAAGTCATGACTGAACACAATATGCAAAATTTCAGCCAAATCGGATAAAAATTGCGGCTTCCAGGGGCTCAAGAAATCAAATAGGGTGATCGGCTTATATGGGAGCTATATCTAAACCTGAACCGATATGGCCCATTTGAAATTCCCAACAACCTACTCTAAAACTTAGCATGTGTGCAAAATTTCAAGCGCCTTGCTTTACGCGTTCGACCTCAATCGTGATGTTGACAGACGGACGGACGGACATGGCTAGATCGTCTCAGAACGTCGAGACGATCAAGAACTATATCGGGTTAAAGTCCGATTTGAACCGTACTCAGCACAGCTGTTGGAAGTCAAAACACTACATGCCAAATTTCAGCCAGATCGGACAGAAATTGCGGCTTCCAAATATGTTCAGATCATGCCCATACTCAGATGTGGTCTGTTGTGACTTCCAACAAGTGTGTTAAGTACGGTGCAAATCGGCCTTTAACCTGATATAGCTCCCATATAAACCGATCTCCCGATTTCATTTTTTGAGTCCTTACAAGCCCCAATTTTCGCCCGATTTGGCTGACATTTTGCATGTTGTGTTCCGTTAGGACTGCCAACAACTATGCTAAGTACGGTACGAAACGGTCTATAACATTATAAAGCCCTCATGTAAACCGGTCTCTCGATTGCCCTTGTTCGGTTCCTAGAAGCTTTCATTTTTGCTGGTTTGACAAAAGTTTGGTATGTAGAATAATATTATGACCTTCAACTAAATTTATATTGTATAAATTTTTAACAGAATCCATGGTGGTGGGTTCCCAAGATTCGGCCCGGACGAACTGAGCAAGCATTTACTTGTTATACCCACCACCGAAGGATGGGGGATATATTAATTTTCCGTAAAAATAGGGTTATCAATGTAGACCCCCACGCCCACTCTGGTCTCTAGCCTTGATCCATCTGTGTAACATGATCTCCCAGATGACAATACTAGGGTTGCGTCAATCCAAGACTGTGCCGATGGCAACAGTACCTCGCACTCGACTTCAAGGCTCATCTCAGGTATTCGATCGGAAACCTATTCCCTTCCTTCCGGGTTTCCTATCGTCGTCTCGATTATAACGCGATGATATGAGCTGCTCCCATCCTCAATTCATTCTTCCATCGCCTTAAGTCTCATAGCCGCAGTGGCTGTCTAACACCTAATCTGTATGTCAACGGGCCGAATATCTAGAATAGTCTCCAGTGCCCTAGTGGGCGTAATCCTCATCGCTCTGCCTATGCCAAGACAACATGTTCTCTGAACCTGTTGTATGGTCCTTATGCCGCACTTTTTCTCCATAGCTGGTTAAGTTCGAAGATGGGCTATGTCGGACTTAACTCGATATAGCCCCCATATAGACCGATCTCTCGATTTAGGGTCTTGAGCCCATAAAAGCCACATTTATTATCCAATTTTGCTGAAATTTGGGACAGTGAGTTATGTTAGGCCTTTCGACATCCTTCTGCAATTTGGCCCATATCGGTTCAGATTTGAATATAGCTGTCATATAGATCGATCTCTCGATTTAGGTTCTTGAGCCCATAAAAGGCGCATTTATTGTCCGATTTCGCCAAAATTTGGGACTGTGAGTGGTGTTGGGCTCTTCAACATCTTTCTGCAATTTGGCCCAAATCGGTCCATATTTTGATATAGCTGCCATATAGACCGATCTCTCGATTTAAGGTTTTGGGGCCATAGAAGGCGCATTATTGTCCGATGTCGCCGAAATTTGGGACTGTGAGTGGTGTTGGGTTCTTTAATAGCTTTCTGCGATTTGGCTTAGATCGGTCCAGATTTGGATATAGCTGCCATATAGACCGATCTCGCGATTTAGGGTCTTAAGCCCATAAGAGGCGTATTTATTGTCCATTTTTTTCAAAATTTGGGACAGTGACTTGTGTTAGGCCCTTCGACATCCTTCTTTAATGTGGCCCATATCGGTTCAGATTTGGATAAAGCTGCCATATAGACCAATCTCGCGGACAATAAATGCGCCATATAAGGCGCATTTATTGTCCGATTTCGCCAAAATTTGGGACTGTGAGTGGTGTTGGGCTCTTCAACACTTTTCTGCAATTTGGCCCAAATCGGTCCATATTTTGATATAGCTGCCATATAGACCGATCTCTCGATTTAAGGTTTTGGGGCCATAAAAGGCGCATTTATTGTCCGATGTCGCCGAAATTTGGGACAGTGAGTTGTGTTATGCCTTTCGACATCCTTTTTCAATTTGGCCTACATCGGTTCAGATTTGAATAGAGCTGTCATATAGACCGATCTCTCGGTTTAGGGTCTTGAGCCCCTAAAAGCGCATTTATTATCCGATTTCGCCGAAATTTAGGACAGTGAGTTGTGGTAGGCGTTTCGACCTCCTTCTTCAATGTGGCTCAAATCGGTTCAGATTTGGATATAGCTGCCATATAGACCGATCTTTCGATTTAAAGTCTTGGCCTCATAAAATGCGCATTTATAATCCGATTTCACTGAAATTTGAAACAGTAACTTATGTTAGGCTTTTCGACATCCATATCGTATATGGTTCAGATCGGTCTATATTTGGATATGGCTACCAAAAAAAAAAATCAATATTTTGTTCTACAAAATTGAACAATGGCCTGTACTTATTCGACCACTCAAAGTCCTTGACGAATTTGGTCCAAATCGGACCATATTTCGATATAGCTGCTATGGGGGCATAAATTATGTATTTTTCACCGGATTACGACGAAAGTTGGTTTACATATATACTCGAGGTGGTGGGTATCCAAAGTTCGGCCCGGCCGAACTTTACGCCATTGAGCTCTCAATAAAACAAACATCATATAGCTTCTAGATGGACAGATATGTAAACTTGGTAACACTTCGTGTCTGCTACTGTTTAGAGCAATTTTACAATTTGCCAGCGAGGGCTGCGGGGCTGACTGTTAAACTATTTAAAATCGCTGGCTACGCCTTGATGAGGCCTATTCTGGTTCTTGACAATCCAACGAGTTTAGATAGCCTCCCGAAATTTCGTGGAAATACTTCTTTTGACGCTTGCGATTTGCGTTTGTAAATTAGTTGCCATAAGGCTAGATATAGCTTCCATACAAACCGATCCTCTTTTTTGACCTCTTGAGCCTTCAGAAGGTGCAATTGTTACCCAATTTGGTTGAAAATTTCAGCAAATATGTCTGGTTTGCCCCTAAAAACTATAAATATTTAGTTCCACTCTCTTTAAGATCCAAATTGTCTTGGTGAACAAATACGTCCTATTTGGGGGTGATTATGGGGGTGGGACGTCCGCTAGACAGTTGGCCCCTAATGTTGATATCAGGTACGTGGGCTACTCCCACATACCCTTAATTTGAGCCCCATATTTCCATGGTCGGCAAACATGACCGGCTTGGTGGGTGTTTTGAGGGATGGGCGGCCACTCAGTGAGTTGGCCTGGAAAATTAATATCGGATTCTACTCTGTTCTACTCTAAAAACCCTCCATATTGCAATAGTCAGCAAATACTTCCTATTTGGGTGGTGTTAGGAGGTGGGGTGGGCCCATACACACTTTTCCCGAATATTGATATCAGATTTGTGCTTTACTTCCAAAGACATCTCATTTGAGCCCCATATTGCTATGGTCGTAAATATGTCCCCATTTGGGGAGAGGCGGCCCCCCAAACACTTGGTCGCATATTTGGATATCATATTCGAATTCTACACTCAAATACCTTTTATTAAAGCACCATAACCAAAAAAAATTGGTTGCCCAAAAAGTAATTGCGGATTTTTTAAAAGAAAGTAAATGCATTAATAATAAGACTTAGAATGAACTTTAATCAAATATACTTTTTTTACAATTTTTTTCTAAAGCAAGCTAAAAGTAACAGCTGATAACTGACAGAAGAAAGAATGCAATTACAGAGTTACAAGCTGTGAAAAAATTTGTCAACGCCGACTATATGAAAAATCCGCAATTACTTTTTGGGCAACCCAATAAGCCCTGTTTGGGGGTGTTTTGGGGAAGGGGTGAACCCCCAAAAATGTGTTCCCACATCTGGATATCAGATTCGTATTCTACTCGTAAATACCTTCAATTTGAGTCCCATATTGCTATGGTCGGTAAATACATCCGATTTAGGGCTGTTTTGGGGCTTGGGGTGGTCCCCCTAGCACTTGGCCCGACAATTGGATATCATATACGTTTTCTCGTCCTAACTACCTTTCATTTGAGTCCCATATTGTTGTGATTGGTCTAAATATATGTTTGGTAGGTTTTAGGGTGGGGCGGCCCCCCTAGGTACCCCATCCAAAATTTGGATACAAAATTTTTATTTTTAGGGTACTATATAAGAGCACACAAAATTTCGCTTAAATCGCACCACCCAACTTCGAGATCTGGCGTTTCTGAAAATTAGGGTAAGGGGGAGGGTCCGCCCCCCCTTCAGATATCAAAAAGTGTAGTACCCTATTTTTACCACGGGGTCAATATTCAACCGTTTCTGAGTCTATAAGGAACACACAAACATATAGGGTTGCCCAAAAAGTAATTGCGGATTTTTCATATAGTCGGCGTTGACAAATTTTTTCACAGCTTGTAATTCTCTGTAATTGCATTCTTTCTTCTGTCAGTTATCAGCTGTTACTTTTAGATTGATTTAGAAAAAAAGTGTAAAAAAAGTATATTTGATTAAAGTTCATTCTAAGTTTTATTAAAAATGCATTTGCTTTCTTTTAAAAAATCCGCAATTAATTTTTGGGCAACCCAATACAAACACAAATTGATTTTTATATATAAGATCAAACATATTTTACTATATCACGTTTTCGAATTCTATTTAGGACTTCCAAAACTGCCTTTCGCGGTACTTCATGTGTAGCCTGTTGTAATTGTGTCTCAATGTTTTTGAGTGATTCCACTTCAAAATCCCTATACACCTCCAACAGCTGAAGATCATGGTAAAGCTTTATGACCTGTTGAACTTTTACGGGATCTAAGGTGAGAGAGAGAGAGCAAAGTATTAAATGTGCTTGGGTGTATTCCATTCCTTTTACCTTTTTTGCCATAGCACTCTTCAATGATGCGCTTTTGGTCATCAGTAGCCCTTAGCATGCATTCCACAGCCAGCCAAGATAATTTGTTCTCCTCAATATCGGTTCCAATATTGCCCGTTTCTTTTTCATTAACAAAACAATCGAAAACGTCATTTTGGGCTTGAGAAAAGTAACCCATTTCCAAGCATATAGATTTTATTTGCCGAAAAGCCAAGGGATTTTTAATGCTAATAAAAAAACATTCAAAAATATAGAATAAAAAATTTTCTTGATTTTTTTGTAAAAAGAATTACCCTGCCAAATACATGGCCGATGCAAACGGCATATACAAGGCACAGTGGGCTGTCTTGACATGGGTCAAATGCCTATAGGCATTCTTGGTAAATGAGGCCATTGGCCTTTGACCAGCCACCATATCCATGCATTGGCCACATGATGTTATTAACATCACTTCATGAAACATTTCCATCATGTCCACATAGAACTCGGTATTGCGGAAATGCTTAGCCAGCAAATGATAACAGAGATTTTCAAATATAATGCAATCATTGACAGCACTCATTCCAATATTTTCCATTGTATACCAACAGGGTCGTCCATATCTCATAGTGCTTTTATCCATAATGTCATCGTTTATCATAAAAGTTCGTATCATCAATTCCACGCACCATCCTAAGATGTGAACTGATTTAAGCTGGTGCTCTTGCAAATCCTTTTGTTTGACAAGTTCTTTGTAGGCGGGCAGTAACATTTTCAGACCCATAAGTTCACCATGTAGCAAGTTGTAGTTCAAAGCCTGAGTAAAAGGAATAGAAAAATATTAAAAAAAGTTTTGATAGTATCTATTGTATGACAAGTTATAAGGCATTAGGTTCGGCCGAGCCGAAATTTGGATACCCACCACCTCGTTTAAAAAAATGCATAATTTTTAAACCTATAGCAGATTTGGACCAAACTCTGCACCGACGTTGAATGGTCTGAGAAATACCTTTCGCTGTTCAAGTTGGTAAAACAGAATATTGGTCTATATGGCAGCTATATCCATATTTAGACCGATCTGAACCATATATGGCACGCATAGTGAAAAGCCTAACATAGGTCTCTATTCCAGATTTCAGCGAAATCTGATAATTAATAGGACCTTTATGGGACCAAGACCTTAAATCAGGAAATCGGTCTATTTGACAGTTATATCCAAATATAGACCTACCTATACGGGCCATATTGAACACGAAAGTCGAAGGGTCTTACACAGCTCACTGTGCCAAATTTCAGCGAAATCGGATAATAAGCGCTGCTTTAATGGGCACAAGGACTAAAATCAGGAGATCGCTATATATGGGATATCTAGAAGCTTAATATAGCTAACTGCGCCAAATTTAAGTGAATTCAGTTAATAAGTCGGCCTTTTATGGGCCCAAGACCCTAAATCCGAAAATCGGTCTATTTGGCAGTTCCATTCAAATATAGACCTATTTCAGCGAAATCGGATAATGAACGTTGCTTTTATGGACCCAAGGGCTAAAATCAGGAAATCGGCAGCTATATCCAAATATAGACCGATCGGAACCACATTGGCCACTGTTGTCTAGAAGCTTTACATAGCTAACTGCGAAATCAGATAATAAATGGACCTATTACGGGCCCAAGACATTAAATCGGGAGATCGGTCCATTTGGCAGCTACATATGTCCAAATATAGACCAACGAGAGCCATATTGAATGCGGATGTCGAAGTTTCTTAAACATCGCACTGTGCCAAATTTCAGCGAAATCGGATAATGGACGTTGCTTTTATGGGCCCAAGGGCTAAAATCAGGAGATCGGCACATGTGGCAGCTATATCCAAATATAGACCGATCGGAACCACATTGGCCACTGTTTTCGAGAAGCTTTACATAGCTAACTGCGAAATCAGATAATAAATGGACCTATTACGGGCCCAAGACATTAAATCGGGAGATCGGTCCATTTGGCAGCTACATACATATATCCAAATATAGACCAATGGGAGCCATATTGAAAGCGGATGTCGAAGCTTTTTTAATAGCTTGCTGTGCCAAACTTCAGCGAAATCGGATAATAAATGCGCCTTGGATCCAACCTTTAATGGAGATCTGTCTATATGGCAGCTATATAAAAATAGAGACCGACCTGCACGATATATGACAGGGATGTCGAAAAGCCCAACATTAATCACTTTTCCAAATTTTGGGCCTACGAACTTAAATCAGGATATCGGTATATATGACAGCTATATCAGAGACCGATCTGGGCCACCAAAAGGATGTCGAAAAACTTAATTCACCTCACTGTGCCACATTTCGGAGAAATCTGATAATAAATGCGTTTTTTTTTTTTTTGGCCCAAGACCTTAAATAAGGCGTTCGGTATATATGGCAGCTATATCCAAACAGAGACCGACCTGGAACTTATTAGCCACGGATTTCAAAAAGCCTTGTCATATTATTTGAATACCTTTTTATACCCACCACTATAGAATGAGGGTATACTAACTTAGTCATTCCGTTTGTAAGACCTCGAAATATTCGTCCACGACCCCATACTTACTTTAGTTCAATTGGCTATGACAGAGTATTTGTTCCACTAGCCAAACGTAGAATAGCGTTCCAAGCGCCTCGATTTTCTGCGCTCTTTCTAATATCTCTGACACAGCAGTTACAACATCCGGTGACCGACCTATGATGTCGATGTCGTCGGCATAGGCGAGTAGCATGTGCTCTCTTGTGATTAGTGTGCCATATCTATTAACATCTGAATCTCGTATAACCTTCTCGAGCAGGATATTAAAGAGATCGCACAATAGGCTGTCTCCTTATCTGAAACCTCGTATGGTATTAAATGGTTCGGAGAGATTCTTTCCTATTCTTACTGAGGAACGCGTATCAGCAAGTGTCACCCTGCAGAGTCTTATCAATTTTGCAGGGATACCAAACTCAGACATGGCTTGAAATAACTTTGAACGTCTCGGGTCTTTTCCAGGATATCTTGTCCAGGGTGGATTTACCAGATCTAAAGCCTCGTTGACTTTAGGTTTTAATCTTTCACACAGTACGCTCGAGAGTATCTTGTATGCGATGGGGAGGAGACTTATTCCTCTGTAGTTGGCACATTTCGTCTTGACTCCCTTCTTGTATACGGGACATTGTATGCTGAGATTCCAATAATCGGGTATGGGTTTTTCTAGCCCGATTGCGCAGATAGGCTGATGCATACGCCTTATCAGCGTGTCGCCTCCTGTCTTAAATAGTTCAGCGGGTTACCCGTCCGCTCCTGCTGCCTTGTTGTTCTTTAGTCGCGTCACTACTACTTGGACCTAATTCTGACTAGGAGGTAAACTTTCCATGCCATCATCAGGGATTGGTTCTGCGGTATCCTCTTCGCCGCCAACATCGGACACTAGCAGTTGGGTAAAATGTTATTTTCATATCCTCAGATTTCATTCTTTGTCTCTGCAGGAGGATGTGCCTGCACCAAAGCCATCGGTTTGATGTTTAATTCTTTGGTAGAATTTTCGGACTTCATTCTGACTCCTGTACATCTAAATTAGCTCACATTGTTTACATTGGAGCTATATCAGGTTGGAAGTCATAACAAAACGCTACTTGAAATTTTTCAGCCAAATCGGATAAGAATTGCGCACTCTATAGACTCAAGGAGTCAAATCGGGAGATTGGGTTATAAACCAGCCACATAAAAACTTCAACTGATCTGGCCCATTTACAATCCCAAAACACCTCATGTGAAATTTCAGCCAAGTCATATAAGAATTGCTGTCCTTATAGAACAGCCATATAAACCGATCCTAAATCGGTTTACATGGCAGATACATCAAAATAATGGACCGATTTGATCCCAACCGACCTACACTAATGCGAAGCATTTGTGTAACGAGTAAAGTTCCTAGCTTCACTCGTTCGATAGTTAGCTTGGTTTCGACAGACAGGCGGGCGTACTGACATGGCTAAATCTAATAGCAATCTCAAGATGATAAATAATATGTATACTTTGTTGAGACTCATATCAATATTTCGATGAGTTACAAAAGGTATGACGATGTTTAAATGATGATGTATACTTCCTAACTTACCTCTGTTAGCCTTTCTTCTATTTCATGTAAATTGTATTTCTTTACAATGTCGTCTTTGGCTTCGTATAAATATTCTGTAAAAAAATTTTTTTGTTAATAAACATGTAACAAGTAAAAGAGTGCTAAGGTCGAATCTTGGGAACCCACCACCATTCTACATACCGAACTTCTGTCAAACCAGCAAATATTACAGCTTCTAGGAACCGAACAAGGATTATCGAGAGACCGGTTTACATGGGAGCTATATCAGGTTATAGACTGATTTAGACCGTATTTGGCACAGATGTTGAAAGTCGTAACACAACACAGCATGCTCAATTTCAGCCAAATCAGACAACAATTGCGGCTTGTAAGGGCTCAAGAAGTCAAATCGGGAGATCGGTTTATATGGAAGCTATATCAGGTTATAGACCGATTCGGACCGCACTAGGTACAGTCATTGGAAGTCATAACGGAATACCACATGAAAAATTTCAGACAAATCGTACAAAAATTGCGGCTAGTAAGGGCTCAAGAAGTCAAATCCGGGGATCGG
Organism: Stomoxys calcitrans; assembly: GCF_963082655.1. Taxonomy (NCBI): domain Eukaryota; kingdom Metazoa; phylum Arthropoda; class Insecta; order Diptera; family Muscidae; genus Stomoxys; species Stomoxys calcitrans. The sequence continues at coordinate 172,158,381 of NC_081554.1, forward strand.
TTTATATGGGAGCTATACCAGGTTATAGACCGATTTGCACCGTTCTTGGCACAGTTGTTGGAAGTCATAACGAAACACTATGTGCAAAATTTTAGCCAAATCAGACGAAAATTTTCAGCTTGTAAGGCCCAAGAAATCAAATCGGGAGGTCGGTTTACATGGGAGCTATATCAGGTTATAAATCGATTTGAACCATACTTAACACAGTTGTTAGAAGCCATAACATAACACTATGTGCAAAATTTCAGCCAAATCGGACTAAAATTGCAGCTTGTAATGGCTCAAGAAGTCAAATCGGGAGATCGGTTTATATGGGAGCTATATCAGGTTATAATCCGATTCGGACCGTACTTAACACAGTCGTTAAAACTCTAAACAGAACACCACATGCAACATTTCAGCCAAATCGGATGAAAATTGAGGCTACCAGGGGCTCAAGAAATCAAATCGGTAGATCGGTTTATATAGGAGCTATATTAGGTTATACACCGATTTTGACCGTACTTGGTACAGTTATTGGAAGTCAAAACAGAGCACTATGTACAACATTTCAGCTGGACCGGATGAAAATTGAGGCTACCAGGGGCTCAAGAAATCAAATCGGTAGATCGTTTTATATGGGAGCTTGCGGTTTACTCTCTCAGGTTATAGACCGATTTGGATCGTACTTTGCAAAGTTGTTGGAAGTCACGACATAACACTATGTGCTAGATTTCAGCAAAGTCGGATAAAAATTAAGGCTACCAGGGGCTCAAGAAATCAAATCGGTAGATCGGTTTATATGGGAGCTATATCCGAATCTGAACCGATATGGCCCATTTACCATCCCCAACGATCTTCAACAATATTTAGTATCTGTGCAAAATGTCAAACGGCTAGCTTTATGTGTTCGACCGCTATCGTGTTTCCGACAGATGGACGGACGGACATGGCTAGATGGACTCTGTACGTCGAGACGGTCAAGAATATATATATACTTATGGTATATACTTTATGGTATGGAGGCCACCGCAGCGCAGAAGTTAGCATGTCCGCCTATGATGGTGAGCGCCTGGGTTCGAATCCTGGCGAGACCATCAGAAAAAATTTTCAGCGGTGGTTTTCCCCTCCTAATTCTGGTAATATTTGTGGGGTACTATGCCATGTAAAACTTCTCTCTTCAAAGAGATGTCGCACTGCGGCACGCCGTTCGGACTCGGCTATAAAAAGGAGGCCCCTTATCATTGAGCTTAAACTTGAATCGGACTTCACTCATTGATTTGTGAGAAGTTTGCCTTTATGGTATCTTAGACGAATATTTCGAAGTGCTTCAAACGAAATGACTAGATTAGTATACCACCATCTAAGGGTAGTGGATATAAAAATATATTGGGTTGCCCCAAAAGTAATTGCGGAATTTTTAAAAGAAAGTAAATGCATTTTTAATAAAGCTTAGAATGAACTTTAATCAAATATACTTTTTTTACACTTTTTTCCTAAAGCAAGCTAAAAGTAACTGCTGATAACTGACAGAAGAAAGAATTACAGAGTCACAAGCTGTGAAATAATTTGTCAACGCCGACTATATGAAAAATCCGCAATTACTTTTTGGGCAACCCAATATTAAGTTGGGCGGGGTCGTTTCTTTCCGCACACCAATTTAGTTTAAGAACAAATCTCACCCAAATTGAAGCTTCTAGAGGCCGTAGAAGACTTTTCCGGAGATTGGTTTGTATGGGAGCTATGTCAGGTTAGAGGTCAATTTCGACCATACTTGGCAGACTTGTTGGAAATCAAAACAAAATTTCAGCCAAATCGAATAACAATTGCAGCTTCTAGGGGCTCAGAAGTTAAATCAGAAGATGGGTGTATATGGGACCTATATCGAAATCTAAAACGATAAGGTTCATTTACAATTCCCAACGAATTACATCGATAAGAAGTATCTGTGCAAAATTTTAAGCGGATATTTTCATTCGTTCGACAGATGGACGGACGGACATGGCTTGATTCACTCAGAAAGTCGAGACAATCAAGAATATATATATTGGGTTGCCCAAAAAGTAATTGCGGATTTTTCATATAGTCGGCGTTGACAAATTTTTTCACAGCTTGTGACTCTGTAATTGCATTCTTTTTTCTGTCAGTTATCAGCTGTTACTTTTAGCTTGCTTTAGAAAAAAAGTGTAAAAAAAGTATATTTGATTAAAATTCATTCTATGTTTTATAAAAAATGCATTTACTTTCTTTTAAAAAATCCGCAATTACTTTTTGGGCAACCCAATATATGGTTTATGGGGTCCCAGATCAATATTTGGAGTTGTTACCAATGAATGATTTGGGAATGACTAGATTTGTGTACCCCTCCTCCCCCACCCTATGGTGGCGGGTATGAAAAAAAAAACTCCAAGAAAGTATTTTGTCTTGTGAAAAAGTTCGTCCAAAATACTTGTTTTTTTTAAACTTTGAATTTTAAAACCAAATTGTATTACTCCTTGGGTTTAAAGTCTTGACAAATCATACCTGCATATCGTTTGGCTTCATATTCATCCTTTTCTTCTATGATATGTGTTGTATCTGAGTTCTTAAGTGGCATACTTAAAATTGCGATCAATTTATTCCTTGTCACGTGGTGTTTGATTTAAGATCTATGAATCTGCTCTAACCACTTTTTATAAACAGGCGGTCTATACAAGTTTTGAGTTTTGCAACAACTATTCAGGTGTTTAAGTACTTTTTCACATCAGCTTCCAGCAAAGACTGATGAAAAATTTTACAAACGTAAGCATATCATTTAAATTGACGTCATATTTACTTGTTAGGAATTTATTTCTCTTTGTCAAACTGAAAGGTGACAACAACAATTAACAAACATATACATTCAAATTCCTTTTAGACTTGGGTGGTATACTAATCTAATCATTTTGTTGGTAACAACTCAAAACTAGCTGATACTAGCTGACCCAGGCCCGCTCCGCTGCGACTTCTTTTACTTTATATGGAACAAAATTTTCCTTGGAATATTTATTTTCGACAATTAAAGAGCTTTTAGTGAAACACCATACTACGAAAATAGTATATCGCTTGACTAATAGTTTAACAATATATGTACCTTTATCTATTGGGTTGCCCAAAAAGTAATTACGGATTTTTTAAAAGAAAGTAAATGCATTTTTAATAAAACGAACTGAATGAACTTTAATTAAATATACTTTTTTTACACTTTTTTTGCAATTACAGAGTCACAAGCTGTAAAAAAATTTGTCAACGCCGACTATATGAAAAATCCGCAATTACTTTTTGGGCAACCCAATAAATCCCATATGATCTTTATTGGTCTACGAATTTAAGTTTGGATGTAGGGTGTACTCCTTTCTTAAAATACTTTATTTCAGCCCGATATTCTCATGATATCTGATTTAGGGGTGTTTTCGGGGGTGAGGGGGTCCCCCAGACACTTGGCCCTGAAAAATATCAGCATCGTGCTCTTCTCTCAAATACCATTTATTTAAATCCCATATTGCCATTGGCTTAACAGGAGTTTACAGGATGAGGCGTCCCCCAAACACCTGGCCCCAAAATAGGTTATCAAATTCGTTTTCTAATCTCAAATACCTTTCATTTGAGCCAGATATTGGCATAGTCGAAAAATTTTTACACTTTGGGGAGTGTTTTTAGGAAGGGGGTGATGCCCTAAGTACATGGTCCTACATTTGAATATCAAATTCGTATTCTACTCCCAAATACCTTTATTTTAGCCCCATAATGCGATGGCCAGTAAAAAATTTCTGTTTGTGGGGTATTTTGGGAAAGGGCAAGACCCCCAAAAAATTGGTCCCGAAAGTGGGTATCAATTCTTGCTCTACCCCCCAATACCTTTTATTTAAGCTCCACATTGACTTGGTCGGTAAATATGACCGATTTAGGGGTGTTTTGGCGATTGGGGTGATCCCCCAAACACTAAGCCCGGTAAATATATCAGCAACGTGCTCTATTCTCATATATCTATATATCATTTATTTGAACTCCATTTTGCCATTGGTCTCAAAATTGGATATCAAATTCGTTATCTAATCTCATTTAAACTCCTTATTGCAATAGTCAGCAAATATGTCCGGTTTGGGGTATTGGCCCTAAAAACTATAAATATTTAGTTCCACTCTCTTTAAGACTCAAATTGTCTTGGTGAGCAAATACGTTCTATTGCTATGGTGGTGGCACGTTCCCTAGACAGTTGGTCCCTAATGTTGATATCAGATAAGTGGTATACTTCCAAATACCTTTAATTAGAGCCCCATATTTCCATAGTCAGCAAATATGACCGGCTTGGGGGGGTGTTTTGGGGGTGGGCGGCCCCTCAGTGGGTTGGCCCTGAAAATATATATCGGATTCGTGTTCTACTCTAAAAACCCTCTTATTTGATCCTCATATTGCAATAGTCAGCAAATACTTCCTATTTGGGTGGTATTTTGTGGGTGGGGTGGCCCCATAGACACTTTTCCCGAATATTGATATCAGATTTGTGCCTTACTCCCAAAGACCTTTCATTTGAGTCCCATGTGGCTATGGTCGTAAATTTGTCTCCTTTGGGGGATGTTTTTGGTGAGAGGCGTCCCCCCAAACACTTGGTCTCATATTTGGATATCAGATTTTAATTCTACACTCAAATACCTTTTATTTGAGCCCCATATTCCCATGGTCAGTAAATAAGTCCTGTTTGGGGGGTGTTTTTGGGAAGGGATGGACCCTTAGAAACGTGGTCCCACATTTGGATATCAGATTCGTATTCTTCTCGCAAATACCTTTTATTTGAGTCCCATATTGCCATGGTTGGTAAATATGTCCGAATTAGGGGTGTTTTGGGGGTTGGGGTGGTCCCCCTAGCACTTGGTTCGACAATTGGATATCAGATACGTTTTCTTATCCTAAATACCTTTCAGTTGAGTCCCATATTGTCATGATTGGCCTAAATATATATTTGGAAGGTTTTAGGGTGGGGCAGCCCCCCTAGGTACCCCACCCGAAATTTGGATACAAATTTTTTATTTTTAGGGTACTATATGAAAGCTCACAAAATTTCACTCAAATCGCACCTCCCATCTCCGAGATCTGGCGTTTCTGAAATTTAGGGTAAGGGGGAGGGTCCGTCCCCCCTTCATATATCAAAAATGTAGTACCCTTTTTTCACCACGGGATCATTATGCACCATCTGTGAAAATTTCAAGAAAATCGGTTCAGCCGTTTCTGAGTTTATAAGGAACACACAAACAAACAAACACAAATTGATTTTTATACCCACCACCGAAGGATGGGGGTATATTCATTTTGTCATTCCGTTTGCAACACATCGAAATATCCATTTCCGACCCTATAAAGTATATATATTCTTGATCAGCGTAAAAATCTAAGACTATCTAGACATGTCCGTCCGTCTGTCCGTCTGTCTGTTGAAATCACGCTACAGTCTTTAAAAATAGAGATATAGAGCTGACATTTTGCACAGATTCTTTTTTTGTCCATAAGCAGGTTAAGTTCGAAGATGGGCTATATCGGACTATATCTTGATATAGACTGATCCGCCGATTTAGGGTCTTAGGCCCATAAAAGCCACATTTATTATCCGATTTTGTTGAAATTTGGGGCAGTGAGTTGTGTTAGGCCCTTCGACATCCTTCGTCAATTTGGCTCAGATCGGTCCAGATTTGGATATAGCTGCCATATAGACCGATCCTCCGATTTAGGGTCTAAGGCCCATAAAAGCCACATTTATTATCCGATTTCGCTGAAATTTGGGACAGTGAGTTGTCTTAGGCCCTTCGACTTCCACCGTTAAATTGGCCCAGATCGGTTCAGGTTTGGATATAGCTGCCATATAGACCGATCCTCCGGTTTAGGGTCTTAGGCCCAAAAAAGCCACATTTATTATGCGATTTTGATGAAATTCAGGACAGTGAATTGTGTAAGGCCCATCGACATCCTTCGTTAATTTGGCTCAGATCGGTCCAGATTTGGATATAGCTGCCATATAGATCGATTCTCCGATTTATGGTGTAGGGCCCATAAAAGCCACATTCATTATCCGATTTTGCTGAAATTTGGGACAGTGAGTTGGGTTAGGCCCTTTGACATATTTCTTCAATTTGGTCCAGATCGGTTCAGATTTGGATATAGCTGCCATATAGACCGATTTCTTGATTTATGGTTTTGGGCCCATAAAATGCTCATTCATTGTCCGATGTCGCCGAAATTTGGAACACTGAGTTAAGTTAAGCCCCTTGAAATACTTCTGCAATATCGCACAGATCGGTCCAGATTTGGATTTAGCTGCCATATAGACAGATATCTAGTTTTTAGGTTTTGGGGCCATAAAAGACGCATTTATTGTCCGATGTCGCTGAAATTCGAGACAGTGAGTTTGGTTAGGCTCTTCGACGTCCTTCTTTAATTTTGCACAGATTGGTCCAGATTTGAATATAGCTGTCATATAAACTGATCTCTGGATTTAAGGTTTAGGGCCCATAAAAGAAGCATTTGTTGTCCAATTTCGCCGAAATTTGGGACAGTGCTTTGTGTTAGGCTCTTCGACATGTTTATGCAACTTGGCCCAAATCGGTCCAGATTTGGATATAGCTGCCATGTAGACCGGTTTAAAGTCTTGGCCCCATAAAAGGCGCATTTATAATCCGATTTCACTGAAATTTGACACAGTGACTTATGTTCGGCTTTTCGACATCCGTGTCGTATATAGTTCAGATCGGTATGAGGTATATGAGTATAAGGTATGAAATTTTCACCGAATTTTGATGAAAGGTGGTTTGCATATATACCCGAGGTTGTGGGTATCCAAAGTTCGGTCCGGCCGAACTTAATGCCTTTTTAATTGTTTATTTTAATTTTGCCGAGCCCCCGTGGCTCAAATAGCATAGTAATTCTTATCCATTATCCCTTGTTTGCCTACAAAGAGATACCGGGCAAAAACTTAAGAACTTGACAAATGCCACCCATGTTGGAGGGTATATAAGATTCGGTCCGGCCCAACTTAGCAAGCATTTACTTGGTATTTTCTAATTATTTAACTCTTTTATTAGTTTTATTTAATATTTGCAGAATAGCTCCTCGTGGTACCCCTTCCGATGCGCCATTGACAAGAGACTTTATCTGCTCAACTAATTGTTCTCCAAGGCCTTCATAGACGCAGGGAAGGTCTAGGCTCAAATATAGATTTTTGATACGCTGCACCGATTCAGAATCTATAGAAGGAAAGAAAAATTCGTTTGTTTGTTTCATTTCAAAAAAAAATCCTTCATCACTCACCCTTTTTTCATAACATTCCAACATTAGCTTTCTTTGCTCCTCTGAAACTCTTTGCATGCATTCCACAGCTAGCCAAGAGCATTTATTCTCCTCTATATCGGTGCCAATTTTGCCCGTTACCTCAGTTTTGGCAAAACAGTCAAGGAAATCAATCAATCCAATGAAATCTTTTTGGTTTGTTTAAAGGCAATGGGATTTTTAACACTGAAACAAAAAGTGAAAAATTTTTTTCTATTGGGTCGGCGTTGACAAATTTTTTCACAGCTTGTGACTCTGTAATTGCATTCTTTCTTCTGTCAGTTATCAGCTGTTACTTTTAGCTTGCTTAGAAAAAAAGTGTAAAAAAAGTATATTTGATTAAAGTTCATTCTAAGTTCTATTAAAAATGCATTTACTTTCTTTTAAAAAATCCGCAATTACTTTTTGGGCAACCATATAAGCAAGTCCTGTTAAAGGCATTTTAAAGTCGTCTTACCCCGCCAAATGCATGGGCAAAGCCAAAGGCAAATAGAAGGCGCTGAGTGCGGTTTTTCTATCGCTTATATCTCTAAACATTTCCTTGGTAAACAAGGCGATGGAGCCTTGTGAGACCATCAAGTCCATAAGTTGCCCATAGGCCGTTATCAATGTCACCTCTCTCATGAGGTTGCACAATTCCACATAGTATTCTTTGTCGCCAAAATATTCATGCAGCACAAAATAAATGATGTTTTCAATAATTAGACCATCATTTATGCCACTCATCCCAATGTGCTCAAGTTTGTGCCAACACAGCTGACCATATCTTAGGGTACCATGATCCATTATATCATCAAAAATTAGCAATGACATGTGCAATAATTCAACACACCAACCCAGAATTTGTGCCCTTCTTAAGTCAACTGCTTTGAGACCTTGGCTCTCCATAAGATCTTTGTAAGTCAGCAATGATATGAGAAGGGCTTGATTTTTACACCTTGGCAAAGTGTATTCTAGGCTCTGAAAGAAAAACTTTAAAAAAATGCTAAATCCGGACGGACCGAGTCTTGGGAATCTACTACCATGGATTCTGCTAACAATTTTTGTATTTGAATTATCTTCTAACAATCATAACGGGTATTGATTGAGGTTTCCATGGTCTCAAGAAGTCATATCGGGGTATCTGATTTTAACTGGCCTCTACCTATTTTTGATTCCTTTGGGGTAGGATTCGTTGTGAGTGTTGGAAGACCAAGTGTTCTTTATGTACCAGATTTCAGGCAAAAACTAAGGCTTCCTGGATCTCAAGAAGTCAAATCCGGAGATCGGTTTATATGGTGGTTCACCTTACTACGTGGTATTTGGCGTAAGATTTGGAGGTCATAAGTGTACATCACATATCAAATTACACCCGAATCGGGTGAAAATTGATGCTTAGGGTATAAATGTACTTTACATACCGGGTTTGGAGATTTATGAGGTAGAAAGTACAATTCGTCGCATAAGGGGCAGGAAATCTCCAAGTATGGGTGAATCATACCATCCATACCTGGAGACTTCCAAATGTATAAAAGCATTTGGCGGGTGATGCCTGAGTACTGTTGTCAATTCTGAGTAGGTGTGTGGAGGAGGGGTACTACCCGCGTGCTTGGAAATGTGCCCGACTTGTTGTTTTGCTTAAGTCGCCGGAGCGTGTCAGGAGTAGAGGTACTTCCCGCGTGCTTGGAATGTGCCCGACTTGTTGTTTTGCTTAAGTCGCCTGAGCGTGTCAGGAGTAACCCGAGGTCTTACCGTGGCATTAGCTTGCTTCCAGTACTTGACAAGGTTCTGGAACGAGTGATGGTGGACAGGCGTGCGAGCAAATGTGCCCCAGTTGTCGTTTTGCTTAAGTCGCCGGAACGTGTCAGGAGTAACCCGAGGTCCTACCGTGGCATTAGCTTGCTTCCCGTACTTGACAAGTTTCTGGAACCAGTGATGGTGGACAGGCTTAAAGAGAGCAACAGAGAGGGTGCATCCCCGTATCAGTTCGAGTTTGTCGAGGGTAGAAGTACTGTTGATGCTTGGTTGTATATCCAGGATTGCGTGAGCGGATTGAATGCCAAATATGTCTTGGGCATATTTGACGATTTCAAGGGAGCATTTGACAACCTTTTATGGCGTACCGTGCTCACGAGGTTGGTTGAGGTGGTATGTCAGGAGATTGGTCTGTGGCGGCGTTACTTTAGCGACAGAAGAGCTTGTGTGGTTGGGGCCAGTGAGACGGTCTGGAAGGACGTTGTAAGGGGCTGTCTGCAGGGTTCCATTTGTGGTCCATTCGGCTTAAGGTACACCTTAACCCACACGTTGGACTCACAGTAACAATGGACAGGTTATTTTCCGATTCATTGGGGACGCGACGTTCGTAGTGGACAGACCTGATTTTGGCTTTGGCCTGAGTCTTGGGTTTTTACTGACTGGACTTGGCTCTCTCAATGATTTTTTTTTAGGAGGTGCCTGGCGTCGACTGCAGGTTCTTCTGCCTGCTGGATTGTGGTTGAGGACGTGGTGCACTTACTGACTAAGTGCCCGTACTATTCGGTATTCAGGGACTTAGACTCTATGGGTTCCATTTGTGGTTCATTTATATTAAGGCAACCCTTTCGGTGTGACTGACAGTGGCAATGGTGGGGTTACTTTCCGATTCATTGAGAACGCGACGTTCGTAGTGAAAAGTCTCAATTTTGGCTTTGGCCTGAGTCTTGGGTTTTTATTCCGGGGGTGTGGTTGAAGACGTGGTGCGCTTACTGACTGTGTGCCCGTACTATTCGGACCTCAGGGACTTAGGCGCTATGGGTTTCATTTGCGGTCCATTCGCCTTAAGGCAAACCTTTTGGAGTGCCTTTATGATAGGTGGAGGACACGTTGGACTGACAGTGGCAATGGACGGGTTACTTTTCGATTCATTGGGGACGCAACGATCGTAGTGGACAGACCCGATTTTGGTTTTGGCCTGGGTCTTGAGGTTTTACTGGCAGGACATGGCTCTCTCAATGCCTTTTTGCATAAGAGGGGGCTGGCTTCGACTACAGGTTGTCCCGCTTGGGGGGTGTGGTTGATGACGTGGTGCACTTACTGACTAAGTGCCCGTACTATTCGGAACTCAGGAACTTAGACGCTATGGGTATATCCTATGGGGAGGGGGTGTGGTTCCATTTGTGGTCCTTTCTTTTTATGGCACACCTTTTGAAGTTAGACTGACAGTGACAATGGACGGGTTACTTTCCGATTCAATGAGGACGTGACTTTCGTAGTGGACAGTCTCGATTTTGGCTTTGGTCTGAATCTTGGGTTTTTACTGACAGGGCATGGCTCTCTCAATGCATTTTTGCATAAGAGGGGCCTGGCGTAGACTGCAGGTTCTCCTGCCTGCGGGGGTGTGGTTGAGGACGTGGTGCACTTACTGACTAAGTGCCCGTACTATTCGGAACTCGGGGACTTAGACGCTATGGGTATACACTATGGGGAGAGGGTGTGGTTCCATTTGAGGTCCATTCTTCTTAAGGCACACCTTTTGGAGTTGGACTGACAGTGACAATGGACGGGTTACTTTTCGATTCATTGAGGACGCGACGTTCGTAGTGGACAGTCTTGGGTTTTTACTGACAGGACATGGCTCTCTCAATGCATTTTTGCATAAGAGGGGCCTGGCGTAGACTGCAGGTTCTCCTGCCTGCGGGGGTGTGATTGAGGACGTGGTGCACTTACTGACTGAGTGCATGTACTATTCGTACCTTTGGGTCTTAGGCTCTATGCGTTCCATTTGTGGTCCATTCGTCTAAAGGCAAACCTTTTGGCGTGCCTTTATGATAGGTAGAGGACACGTTGGACTGACAGTGACAATGGACGGGTTACTTTCCGATTCATTGAGGACGCGATGTTCGTAGTGGGCAGTCTCGATTTTGGCTTTGGCCTGAGTCTTGGGTTTTTATTGCGGGGGTGTGGTTGAAGACGTGGTGCACTTACTGTCTAAGTGCCCGTACTATTCGGACCTCAGGGACTTAGCCGCTATGGGTTCCATTTGTGGTCCAATCGTCTTAAGGCACAACTTTCGTACGACGTTCGTAGTAGACATACCCGATTTTGGCTTTGACCTGAGTCTTGGGTTTTTATTCCGGGGGTGTGGTTGAAGACGTGGTGCACTTTTTGACTAAGTGCCCGTACTATTTGGACCTCAGGGACTTAGCCGCTATGGGTTCCATTTGTGGTCCATTCGTCTTAAGGCAACCCTTTTGGTGTGGCTTTATGATAGGTGGAGGACACGTTGGACTGACAGTGACAATGAACGAGTTACTTTCCTATTCATTGGGGACGCGAGTCTTGGGTTTTTATTGCGGTGCTGTGGTTGAAGACGTGGTGCACTTACCGACTAAGTGCCCGTACTATTTGGACCTCAGGGACGTAGCCGTTATGGGTATATCCTATGGAGAGGAGGTGTGGGATTTGATCAGGGCTTTGTTGAACTCTGGCTCGTTTGCGTGGTTGGCCACCTTTGTGAGAGCGGTCTTTGATAGGAGATGGATGTTAGCTGAGCGGTGATAGGCCTCTGGTGGGGTCGTCCGATGGTTTGGCTCTTAATGTTTGTCCGTTTTTGTGTGCTCGTCCGTTTTTGTCCGTAGTGGAAAGTGTCTGTTCTTGTCCGTCCGTTTTGTGCCCGTTATGACCGTATAGGGTTCTTGTCCGTGTTTATATCCTTGATAGGTATTTTTTCCGTTTGTATCCGTGTTGGGTTTTAGTCCGCTTTGTTGGCGACCATGTTTGATCTTGGGGGTGATGGGGGGTGATGGGGGTTTTGAGGGGTCGGGGAAATAGCTTTGGCTGCTTTCCCTTCTGGTGACCAGTCGGGACTGTTTAGGGTTCAACTGACCAGAGTCCTTAATCTGGTTCCATGGGAGCCCCTGGGATTTCAAACGCAGCCCGATTATGGTGAGGCCCCAGTGAGAAGTAACTGTGGTTTGGACCCAAATCGCGGGTAGAGCGTAAGCTCGATGTGGAGTTGCATTGCAACCGGGTGCCTTGACCCATAGATCGAAAGCAGTTTTAGAAAGTGCTCCGCTTCTAACCAAGGGGGAGCACACGTCCAAACAACGTGAACTCGTTGGTACTCATGCATTAGCCTAGGCTATGTGTGGGGGCGTTGGTAGACGCATTGTATTCACACGGGGCTAAGACCCCCACAGGATTGAGCCAACACGGCAGGTGCCTGAATTAAACACCATCAGGAATTTACATATCAGCCAAATTGGAAGAATTTGAGGCTTTTAGGGGCTCAAGAAGTCAAATCCGGGAATCGATTTATATGGGGGCTATATCAGGTTATAGACCAATTTGGATCATATATGGTATAGATATTGGAAGTCATTAAACAAGTCCAAATTGTAGACAAATCGGAGAAAATTGCATCTTCTAGGGGCTCAAGAAGTCATATCCGGGAATCGATTTATATGGGGGCAGTTAATAGACCAATTTATATCTTATTTGCCATGGATATTGGAAGTCATTACAGAAGTCTTTGTGCCAAATTTCATCCAAGTTAGAAGAAATTGCGGCTTTTAGGGGCTCAAGAAGTCAAATCCGGGAATCGATTTATATGGGGGCTATATCAGTTTATAGACTGATTCGAATCATACTAGGCACGGTTATTGGAAGTCAAAACACAAGTTTTTGTGCCAAATTCATCCAAAAAGAAGGGAAAGAAATCAAATCCGGGAATCGGTTAAAATGGTGGCTATATCATTTTACAGTACAATTTGGATCAAACTTGGCATAAATATTGGAAGTCATAACATAAGTTTTTGTAAAAAATTTCTGACAAATTAAAGGAAAACTGAGACTTCTAGGGACTCAAAGGTCTAATCCGGGAATTGGTTTATATGGGGGCTACATTAGGTTATAAACCGATTTGAATCTTACTTGGCATGGATATTGGAAGTCATAACACAAGTACGTGTGCCAAATTTTTGGCAAATCGGAGAAAAATTGGAGGTTCTGGGGGATGAAGAAGTGATTTGGGGGATCTGTTAGTTTATGGACTGATACGGATGATACTTGGCATGGATATTGTAAGTCATGACACAAGTCCTAGTGGGAAATTTCAGACAAATCGTAGGAAAATCGAAGTCAAATTCGGAGATCGGATAAAATATTTCGGTATGCCACGAAAGGAAAAATTATATTTTTAATAGTTTTATACCCACCACCATAGGATCTAGTCATTCCGTTTGAAACACCTCGAAATATTTGTCTTAAACCCCATAAGTATATATATTCTTGATAGTCTCGAAATCAATCCGCCAGTCGAAATAACGTTAGCAGTCACACGCGTAAAGCTGGCTGCTTGAAATTTAGCACAGATACTAAATATTGATGTAGGTCGTTGGGGATTGCATATGGATCATATCGCTACAAATTTGGATATAGGTCCCATAAAACTGATCTTCTGATTTGACTTCTTGAGCCCCTGAAAGCCGCAATTTTTGTCCGATTTGGCTGAAATTTTGCATGTGGTGTACCGTTACGACTTCCAACCACTTTTCCAAGTACGAGCCTAATCGGTCTTTAACCTGATGTAGCTCCCATATAAACCGATCTCCCGATTTGACTTCTTGAGTACTTACAAGCAGTAATTTTTGTCCGATTTGGCTGAAATTTTGCATATAGTGTTCTTTTATGACTTCCAATAACTGCCGAATCAGTACCAGCCGAATCGGTCTATAACCTGATATAGCTCCCATATAAACCGATCTCCTGATTTGACTTCTTGAGCCCCTGGAAGCCGCAATTTTTGTCCGATTTGGCTGAAACGTTGAATGAGGTGTTTTGTTATGACTTTCAATAACTGTGACAAGTTCGGTCCATAATCTGATATAGCTCCTGTATAAAAAAACGGAGCCAAATACGGTCTCAATCGGTCTATAACCTGATATAGCTCCCATATAAACCGATCTCCTGATTTGACTTCTTGAGTCCTTACAAGGCGCAATTTTTATTCGATTTGGCTGAAATTTTCACATAGTATTCTGTTATAACTTCCAACAACTGTGTCAAGTTCGTTTTAAATCTGTACATAACCTGATATATATCCCATATAAAACGATCTCCCGATTTGACTTCTTGAGCCCCTGGAAGCCGCAATTTTTGTCCGATTTGACTGAAGTTTTGTACATCATGTTCTGTTACGACTCTCAACAACTGTGCCTAGTACGGTCCAAATCGATCAAGAACATGATGGGAGCTACCCATATAAACCGATCTCCCGATTTGGGTACTTAAGCCCTTACAAGCCGATTTGGCTGAAATTTTGCTTATAGTGGTTCTGTTCTGTTATGACTTCCAACAAGTGTGTCAACTACAGTCCAAATCGGTCAATAACCTGATACAGCTCCCATAAAAACCGATCTCCTGATTTGACTTCTTGAGTCCCTGGAAGCCGCAGGGACTGATGACGATTTCGCTGAAATTTTGTATGTGGTGTTCAGTTATGACTTTCCATAACAGTGTCAAGTACAGTCCAAATTAGTCAAGAACCTGATAAAGCTGTCATATAAACCGATCTCCCGATTTGAGTTCTTGAGCCCCAGGAAGCCGCAGTTTTTGTCGGATTTGGCTAAAATATTGCCTGCGGTGTTCTGTGACGACTTCCAACAACTGTGCCGAATACGGTTCAAATCAGTCTATAACCTAATATAGTTCACATGTAAACCGGTGTCTCGATCATCTTTGTTCGGTTCCTAGAAGCTTTAATTTTTGCTGGTTTGACAGAAGTTTGGTATGTTGGATAAAATTATGCCCTTCAAAGCCCTTCAAATTAATTTATTTTGTATAAATGTTTAACAGAATCCATGGTGGTGGGTCCCCAAGTTTCGGCCCGGCCGAACTTAAAACCCTTTAACTTGTTTTTTTTTTTCGTCCATTTCCTCCCATTTGTGTTAATTCTTAGTAGAATCCATGGTTGTGGATTCCCCAGCTTTGGCCCGGAACGTTTTTACTTGTTTTTGTTCTATTTCTTACCATAAAAATCCTTTCCGACAAAGAATTGAGTTGGTGTTTGTTTAGGACATTTTGTATGGGTTCTCGTATATAGTCTGAAGACTCAAAAGTATGGTATGTTACTAAGACTTTAAGACAGTTAAATTAAATGCGTTTTTACACACCTGGCAATTCTGTTTGTCCCAAATGAATTTCTTGAGGCGTAACCGTGGAATAACTCATTTTTAATCCTCCAAATTGTGGCTTTAGCCATGTCCATCTGAAACAGTTTGGTAAAACCGGTTTTAGCATTTTATAATTTTTAATTTGCCTCAAGCTTTTTCCAAGTTGCAACATTTTGCATTGCTTAGGCTAATGTTCGCCAACTGTTTGTATTGGACACCTAGTGCTTGTATATAAATATAAATAATTAAAATTTATTTTTAATAGCAGTGTTATAAAAAACAAGTAAGAGCTTGCTAAGTTCGGCCAGGCCGAATCTTATATACCCTCCACCATGGATCGAATTTGTCGAGTTCTTTGCGCGGTATCTCTCTTTAGGCAAACAAAATAATGAATAAGAAATTTTATGCTATTGGAGATATATCAAATAATAGTCCAATTCGTCTCATAAGTGAATTGGATGTTGAAGACCATAGTAGAAGTCATTGGGTTATATTTCAGTCTATTAGGTTAAGAATTACGCCTTGAAGGGGCTCAAGAAGCATAATCGGGAGATCGGTTTAAGTGGGAGTTGTATGAGGCCATAGATTGATTAAGATCAAATTGGATTCGTATGAAGATCAAGGGGGGAAACAATTTTACAACATTTCAGCAAAATCGGCTAAGAATTGCGCCCTCTAGAGGCTTTATAAGTCAAGATCCCAGATCGGTTTATATGGCAGCTAAATCAGGTTATGAACCGATTTGAACCATACTTAGCACTGTTATTGGAAGTAATACCAAAACACCACGTGCAAAATTTTAGCCAAATCGGATAAGAATAGCGCCCTCTATTGGCTCAAGAAATCAAGACCCCAAAATCGGTTTATATGGCAGCTATATCAGGTTATGAACCGATTTGAACCATACTAAGCACAGTTGTTGAAAGTGGTACTAAAACACTTCATGCTAAATTTTAGCCAAATCGGGTAAGAATAGCGACCTCTATTAGTTCAAGAAGTCAAGACCCAAGATCGGTTTATATGGCAGCTATATCAGGTTATAGACAGATTTCAACCATACTTAACACAGTTAATGGAAGTGATACCAAAACACCACGTGCAAAATTTCAGTCAAATCGAACGAGAATTGCGCCCTCTAGAGACTCAAGAAGTCAAGACCCAAGATCGGTTTATATTGCAGCTATATTAGGTTATGAACCGAACTGAACCGATTTGAACCATACAAAGCGCAGTTGTTGGAAGTGGTACCAAAACATTACTTGCAAAATTTTAGCCAAATCGGATAAGAATTGCGCCCTCTAGTGGCTCAAGAAGTCAAGACCCCAGATCGGTTTATATGGCAGCTATATCAGGTTATGAACCGATTTGAACCATACTTAGCACAGTTATTGGAAGTAATACCAAAACACCACGTGCAAAATTTTAGGCAAATCGGATAAGAATTGCGCCCTCTAGTGGTCAAGAAGTCAAGACCCAAGACCGGTTTATATGGCAGCTATATCAGGTTATGAACCGATTTGAACCATACTAAGCGCAGTTGTTGGAAGTGGTACCAAAACACTTCATGCTAAATTTCAGTTAAATCGGTTGAGAATTGCGCCCTCTAGATGCTCAAGAAGTCAAGACCCAAGATCGGTTTATATGGCAGCTATATAAAAACATGAACCGATATGGCCCATTTACAATCCCAATTGACCTACACTAATAGGATATATTTATGCAAAATTCCAAGCGCCTGGCTTTACTCCTACGAAAGTTAGAGTGCTTTCGACATACCGGCAGACTGACGGACATGGCTAGATCGACTTAAAATGTCATGGGGATCAAGAATATATATACTTTATGGGGTCTGAGATGAATATTTCTAGGTGTTACAAACGGAATGACGAATTTAGTATACCCCCCATCCTATGGTGGAGGGTATAAAAACAATGTAAACTTAATTTACTTAAGCTTAGCAAGTAAAAAGCCGTTAAGTACGGCAGAACCGACCTTTGGATACCCACCACCTCGGGTGTATATGTAAACCACCTTTCGTCATAAACCAGTGAAAAAGCAGCTTTATCGAAATACGATCCGTTCTGGATCAAATTCGGCACGGACATTGAGTGGTATAAAAAGTAGAAGTCATTGTTCAATTTTGTAGAACGCAATATTGGTCTGTTTGGTAGCCATATCCAAATATAGACCGATCTGAACCATATACGACACTGATGTCGAAAAGCCTAACATAAGTCAATGTGTCAAATTTCAGAGAAATCGGACCATAAATGTGCCTTTTATGGGGCCAAGACTTTAAATCGAGATATCGGTCTATATGGCAGCTATATTCAAATCTGAACCGAACCGGGCCAAATTGAAGAAGAATGTCGAAGGACCCAACACAACTCAATGTACCAAAATGTGCCAATGAACTTTCCACTAAGGAATAAATATATGCATATATATTTCATTAATATTTCCAGGTGTTATAAACGAAATGACTAAACTATTATACCTCCCATCCTATGGTGGTGACTTTAAATACATATAATTACACCAATCATAACTTTGGTCTTGTTTAAATCGGAATATTTAAACTGTAACACAAAATTGTCTAGGTTATTGAATAAATTATTTGTGTGAATAAATATTTGTGTCTATGTCGTACTTTTATCAGTTCAAAATTGAACACCCAGTTTGCTGATATCATTAAACACTACCTGCTGATTTCCTATAAACATTTTGTAACCTTCGTTGGAAAACTTAGTTGAAGGGCATCATTTTATTCTACATACCAAAGTTCTGTCAAACCAGCAAAATTAAAGCTTCTAGGAACCAAAGAAAGATGATCGAGAGAACGGTTTACATGAGAGCTATATCAGGTTATAGACCGATTTGGACCGTACTTGGTACAGTTGTTGGAAGTCATAACAGAACACAACGTGCAACATTTCAGATAAATCGGATGAAAATTGTGGCTTGTAATAGGAGGGGGGGTATACTAATTTCGTCATTCTGTTTGTAACTACTCGAAATATTCGTCTGAGACCGTATAAAGTATATATTGGGTTGCCCAAAAAGTAATTGCGGATTTTTTAAAAGAAAATAAATGCATTTTTAATAAAACTTAGAATGAGCTTTAATCAAATATACTTTTTTTTACACTTTTTTTCTAAAGCAAGCTAAAAGTAGCAGCTGATAACTGACAGAAGAAAGAATGCAATTACAGAGTCACAAGCTGTGAAAAAATTTGTCAACCCAACCCAACCCAATATATTCTTGATCGCCGCGACATTTTATGTCGATTTAGCCATGTCTGTCCGTCTGTCTGTCGAAAGCACGCTAACTTCCGAAGGAGTAAAGCTAGCCACTTGAAATTTTGCACAAATACTTCTTATTAGTGTAGGTCGGTTGGTATTGTAAATGGGTCATATCGGTCCATGTTTTGATATAGCTGCCATATAAACCTATCTTGGGTCTTGACTTCTTGAGCCTCTAGAGTGCGCAATTCTTATCCGATTGGAAATTTGAAATTTTGCACGACGTGTTTTGCTATGATATCCAACAACTGTGCCAAGTATGATTCAAATCGGTCCATAACCTGATATAGCTGTCATATAAACAGATCTTGGGACTTGAATTCTTGAGCTTCTAGAGGGCGCAATTCCTATCCGATTTCGTTGAAACTCTGCATGACGCATTTTATTCTTACTTTCAACAACTGTGTCAAATAAGGTTCATATCGGTCCATAACCTGATATAGCTGCCATATAAACCGATCTTGGGTTTTGACTTCTTGAGCCTCTAGAGTGCGCAATTCTTATCCGATTGGAAATTTGAAATTTTGCACGACGTGTTTTGTTATGATATCCAACAACTGAGCCTAGTATGATTCAAACCGGTTCATAACCTGAAATAGTTGCCATATAAACCGATCTGGGATTTTGACTTCTTGAGCCTCTAGAGGTCGCAATTATTATCCGATTTGCCTGAAATTTTGTACGACGGATCCTCTCATGACCATCAACATACGTGTTTATTATGGTGTGAATCGGTCTATAGCCCGATACAGCTCCCATATAAATCGATCTCTTTATTTTACTTCTTGAGCCCCCAAAGGGCCCAATTCTTATTCGAATTGGCTGACATTTTACACAGGTCTCCAACATATAATTTAATTGTGGTCCAAACCGAACCATATCTTGATATCGCTCTAATAGCAGAGCAAATGTTTTCTTATATCCTTTTATGCCTAAGAAGAGATGCCGGAAAAAGAACTCTATGAATGCGATCTATTGTGGAGGGTGTATAAGATTCGACCCGGCCGAACTTAGCACGCTTTTACTTGTTACCTGTGGAAATTTTAAACAGTGAGTTGTTTTCAGCCTCCCGACATACGACCCAAATATCGTTCAGATCGGTCGATATTTAGATATAGCTGCCATGTAGATCGATCTTCCGAAAAAGGGTCTGAAGCCCATTAAAGCTTTATTTATTACCCAATTTCGCTGACATTTGAAACAGTGGGTTGTTTTAAGCCTCCCGACATTAGACCCAAATTTGATAAAAATCAGACAATATTTAGATATAGCTGCCATATAGACCGATCTGCCGATAAAGGGTCTGAAGGCCATAAAAGCTTTATTTTTTATCCGATTTCGCTGAAATTTAAAACAGTGATTAGTTTCAGGCCTCTCAACTTCGAACCTAAATATGTTTCAGATCAGATTATATTTAGATATAGCTGCCATATAGACCGATCTGCCGATAAAGGGTCTGAAGCCCATAAATGCTTTACTTATTACCCGATGTCGCTGAAATATGAAACAGTGAGTTGTTTTAAGCCTCCCGACATTCGACCCAAATATGGTTCAGATCGAACTATATTTAGATATAGCTGCCATATAGAC
The DNA here is from genome assembly GCF_963082655.1 of Stomoxys calcitrans. Classification (NCBI taxonomy): domain Eukaryota; kingdom Metazoa; phylum Arthropoda; class Insecta; order Diptera; family Muscidae; genus Stomoxys; species Stomoxys calcitrans. The sequence continues at coordinate 172,178,713 of NC_081554.1, forward strand.
CGATCTGCCGATAAAGGGTCTGAATCCCATTAAAGCTTATTTATTACCCGATTTCGCTGAAATTTGAAAAAGTGGGTCATTTTAAGCCTCCCGACATCTGACCTAAGTATGGTTCAGATCGGACTATATTTAGATATAGCTGCCATATAGACCGATCTGACGATAAAGGATCTGAAGCCCATGAAGCTGACATCCGTCTTTAATATGGTTCAGATCGGACTATATTTAGATATAGAACGAACTAAATTTTTTTTTATTTTTATTTTTTATAGCTAAAAAAAGAAACTTCTAAGTGTATTGGGCTTGTTGATAAATCGTATTCAATGTCTGCAACATAACTTCTCCCGGCACCTCCTTGCTCGCTTGCTGTATTCTCTTTCGAATGGCCTCTAAAGTCTTCTTCTCAAAGGCGGCATATACATTGGGCAAGTCTAAGGTTTTATAGAGGTCCTTAACACGTTGGGATTTTTCGGAATCTAAAATTAAAGTTTATAAAATTTTGTTAGAAGTAATTTTTAAACCAAAAAAATGGATACCTTTTTTCCCATAACATTCCACCATTATTTGCTTTTGCTTGGGATTAGCCCTCTGCATGCACTCAGTGGCCAGCCAAGTGCATTTGCCACCCTCAATGTCGGATGAGGGCTTTCCCGTTCTTTCGGGATGGCCAAAACAATCCATCCAATCATTTTGAGCTTGAAATAGATGGCCCATATCTAGCGATATTTGTCTGGTAAAATCATAGGCTAGGGGATTTTTGATGCTATGTCAAGGGGAAAATTTACTTTGGAAAAACTTTTAAATTTATTTTCTTAATATTACCCCGCCATATACATAGCCGCAACAGATGGCAAGTAAAAGCCACAATACGCCACTTTAGTGTCTGTTGTGGTTTTATACATATCCACATTGAATTCAGTTGGCGGTAGCCTAGAGTATGTCAAGTCCATGTGTTGACCATATGATGTCACCAAAGCCACCTCCTGGAATAGTTCCATCAGTTTGGCATAGTAATCCTTAGTGCCCAGATGCAGACGCATTAAAAGGAAAAGTGATTTATCAAATATAATGGCATCATTAAAGACTTTTAAGCCAATATTTTTCATTTGATGCCAACAAGGCTGACCATATCTTGAAATGCTTTGATCTAAAATATCATCGTATATTATGTGGGCCGCATGCAACAATTCTATGCACCAGCCCACAATATAGGCGTCTTTTGGATTTTCCACTTTGTGTTCTTGATTTTTCATCAGATTGTTGTAACTGGCCACAATGAGTTGATGACCCTGTTGTTTGCCATTTTGTATGCCCTTTTGGAGATTATATTTTAAGGCCTTTAAATTATAATAAAAAAAAACAAGAAAATTTTAAAAACAAGTAAAAAGGCGTTAAGTTCGGCCGGGCCGAACTTTGGATACCCACCACCTCGGGTATATATGTGAACAACCTTTCATCAAAATCCAGTGAAAAATGCATACCTTATGCCCCATAGCAGCTATATAGACATATCAAACGATTTAGACCAAATGCTTATAAGTACAAGTCATTATTCAACCGAGAGATCGGTCTATATGGCAGCTATATCCAAATCTGGTTCGATCTGAGCCAAATTAAAGACCAACATCGAAGAGCCCAACACATCTCACTGTCCCAAATTTCGGCGACATCGGACAATAAATGCGCTTTTTATGGGCCCAAAACCTTTAATCGAGAGTTCGGTCTATATGGCAGCTTTATCCAAATCTGAACCGATCCGTGCCAAATTGAAGAAAGATGTCAAAGGGCCTAAGGCAACTCACTGACCCAAATTTCAGCAAAATCGGATAATAAATGCGGCTTTAATGGGCCTAAGACCCTAAATCTGAGGATCGGTCTATATGGCAGCTATATCCAAATCTGGACCGATCTGGGCCAAAATGACGAAGGATGTCGAAGGTCTCAACACAACTCACTGTCCTAAATTTCAGCAAAATCGAATAAGAAATGTGGCTTTTATGGGCCTAAGACCCTAAATCGGAGGATCGGTCTATATGGCAGCTATATCCAAATTTGGACCGATTTGGGCCAAATTGACGGAGGATGTCGAAGGGCCCAACGTAACTCACTGTCCCAAATTTCTGTAAAATCAAATCAAAATAAATGTGGCTTTTATGAACCTAAGACCCTAAATCGGAGGATCGGTCTATATGGCAGCTATATCCAAATTTGGGAAGGGTCTAACACAACTCACTGTCCCAAATTTCAGCAAAATCGGATTATAAATGTGGCTTTTATGGGCCTAAGACCCTACATCGGAGGATCGGTCTATATGGCAGCTATATCCAAATCTGGACCGATCTGAGCCAAATTGACGAAAGATGTCGAAGGTCTCAACACAACTCACTGTCCTAAATTTCAGCAAAATCGAATAAGAAATGTGGCTTTTATGGGCCTAAGACCCTAAATTGGCGGAACGGTCTATATGGGAGCTATATCCAAATCCGGACCGATCTGGGCCAAAATGACGAAAGATGTCGAAGGTCTCAACACAACTCACTGTCCTAAATTTCAGCAAAATCGAATAAGAAATGTGGCTTTTATGGGCCTAAGACCCTAAATCGGAGGATCGGTCTATATGGGAGCTATATCCAAATCCGGACCGATCTAGGCCAAATTGACGAAGGATGTCGAAGGGCCTAACACAACTCACTGTCCCAAATTTCAGCAAAATCGCATAATAAATGTGGCTTTTATGGGCCTAAGACCCTAAATCAGAGGATCGGTCTATATGGCAGCTATATCCAAATTCTGGACCGGTCTGAGCCAAATTTAAGAAGGATGTCGAAGGGCTCAAAACAACTCACTGTCCCAAATTTTGGCGACATCGGACTATAAATGCGCCTTTTATGGACCTAAGACACTAAATTGGCGGAACGGTCTATATGGGAGCTATATCTAAATCCGGACCGATCTAGGCCAAATTGACGAAGGATGTCGAGGGGCCTAACATAACTCACTGTCCCAAATTTCAGCAAAATCGGATTATAAATGTGGCTTTTATGGGCCTAAGACCCTGAATCGGCGGATTGGTCTATATGGGGGCTATATCAAGATATATTCCGATATAGCCCATCTTCGAACTTAACCTGCTTATGGACAAAAAAAGAGTCTGTACAAAATTTCAGCTCAATATCTCTATTTTTAGAGACTGTAGCGTGATTTCAACAGACAGACGGACGGACATGTCTAGATCGTCTTAGATTTTTACGCTGATCAAGAATATATATACTTTATAGGGTCGGAAATGGATATTTCGATGTGTTGCAAACGGAATGACAAAATGAATATACCCCCATCCTTCGGTGGTGGGTAAAATAAAACATCAATAAAAAACATTCCATTACCTCACCTCTGTTAGATGCCCCAAAATCTCAGGCATGTTGTATTGTTGGGCTATACTTTGCGTCACTTCTTGTAAATAATCTATAATTGCATCAATTATTAACTTCGCTTATATGAGTCAGTTAATGCTATGTCATTACCTGGTAGTTGCTCAGACTGGAAATCTTGGTTTTCAATTAACCCATTGCTAGTCGTTTGATGCGTGTTGCACACATTGTGCTCCGATGATAGATATCTTCTATAAGAATAATGATTTTGAGGTGGTTTATTTGAAATGGTCTACATGGAAACTTGTTCTTAAAGTTCAGCCGGGCCGTATCTTGGGAACCCACCACCATGGGTGCTGCTAAAATATGGGAGCTATCTCTAGTTATGGACCGAATTGTACCGTACTTGGCACAATTGTTGAAAGTCATAACAGAACACCATAAGCAAAATTTCAGCCAAATCGGATGAAAATTGAGGCTTCCAAGGGTCCAAGAAGTCAAATCGGGAGATCGGTTTATATGGCTGCTATATCATGTTCATGGCCGATTTGAACCGTACTTGACACAGTTGTTGGAAGACATAACGGAACACTATGTGCAAAATTTCAGCCAAATCGGATAAAAATTGCGGCTTGTAAGGACACAAGAAGTCAAATCGGGAGATCGGTTTACATGGGAGCTATATCAGGTTATAGACCGATATAGACCGTATTTGGCTCCGTTGTTGGGAATCATAACAGAACACCATGTGCAAAATTTCAGCCAAATCGGATAAAAATTGCGCCTTGTAAGGACTGAAGAAGTTAAATCGGGAGATCGGTTTATATGGGAGCTATATCAGGTTATGGACCGATTTAGACCGTACTTAGCTCCATTGTTAGGAATCATAACAGAAATCAATGTGCAAAATTTCAGCCAAATCGGATGAAAATTGAGGCTTCCAGGGGTCCAAGAAGTCAAATCGGGAGATCGGTTTACATGGGAGCTATATCAGGTTATAGACCGATATAGACCGTATTTGGCTCCGTTGTTGGGAGTCACAATAGAATACAATGTGCAAAATTTCAGCCAAATCGGACAAAAATTGAGCCTCGTAAGGACTTAAGAAGTCAAATCGGTTTATATGGCAGCTATATCATGTTCATGGCCGATTTGTACCGTACTTGACACAGTTGTTGGAAGACATAACAGAACACTATGTGTTAGGTTCAAATCCCTACTGTATGTGTTAGGTTCAAATCCCTACTGTAGTCAGTAGGGATTTGAACCTAACTCTGATTTCTCCTTTCAGCGATGAAGACTTAACGATAGTGGCCTAGTAGTGACCGCGCACACTATTACCGGTCCTGGCCTCCATGTACCTTCCATACGATGAAGACAATCAGCCTACAAAGGACATCACCTTGTGCTAGGGGGCGACGCCAATGTACACCATATAGTCTATGGAAGTACGGATACCAAGATGAAAGGTAAGTCACTTTCTCATTACATTTTATGCATGGACTTGGTGGTCTGGAATAGCGGTCGAAGGCGTCAAGCTAGCCGCTTAAAATTTTGCCATAGATGCTAACTATTGGAGGCCACCGTGGCGTTGAGGTTAGCATGTCCACCTATGACGCTGAACGCCTGAGTTCGAATCCTGGCGAAACCATCAGAAAAAAATGTTCAGCGGTGGTTTCCGCTTCTAATGCTGGCAACATTTGTGAGGTACAATGCCATGTAAAACTTCTCTCCATAGAGGTGTCGCACTGCCGCACGCCGTTCGGACTCGGCTATAAAAAGGAGGCCCCTTATCATTGAGGATAAAACTTGAATCGGACTTCACTCATTGATATGCGAGAAATTTGCCCCTGTTCCTTACTGGAATGTTCGGGGGCAAAAATTGCAGTTTACTAACTATTGATGTAGGTCGTTAGGGATGGCAAATGGGCCATTAAAGTTCAGATAGCTCCCATATAAATGGGATCTCCTGATTTGACATCTTGAGCCCTTACAAGCCGCAATTTGTGTCCAATTTGGCTGAAATTTTGCATGTGGTAATTCTGCCAATACCAACAACTGTGCTTAGTACTGTCTAAATAGGTTAAGAACATGATATAGCTCCCATATAAACCGATTTGACTTCTTGAGCCCATACAAGCCGAGATTTTTATTCGATTTGGCTGAAATTATGCATAAAGTGTTCTGTTATGACTCTTAACCACTGTGCCAAGTATGGTCCAAATCGGTCTATAACCAGATATAGCTCCCATATTTAAGCAGAATCGATGGTGATGGGTTCCCAAGATTCGGCCTTACCGAACTTAGCACGCTTTTACTTGTTTTTTTTTATACCCACCACCGTAGGATAGGGGGTATATTCATTTAGTCATTACATTTGCAACACATCGAAATATCAATTTCCGACCCTACAAAGTATATATTTTTCGAATCGTCGTAAAATTCTAAGACGATTTAACGATGGTCGCGTGTCCTTCTATCCGGCTGTCCGTCCGTCTGTTGTAATCACTCTACAGGGTTAAAAAATTGATATATTGAGCTGAAATTTGGCACAGATACGTCCTTTTGATGCACGCTGGTAAAGTTCTTGAGCGCGCCAAATCGGACCATATTTGTATATAGCTGCTATATAGATCGAATTTCCGATAAAGGGTTTAACGCCCATAAAAACTACATTTTTTATCCGATTTCGCTGAAATTTGAAACAGTGAGTAGTTTCAGGCCTCTCAAGTTCGAACCTAAATATGGTTCAGATCGGACTATATTTAGATATAGCTGCCATATAGACCGATTTGCCAATAAAGGGTCTGAATCCCATAAAAGCTTTATTTTTTATCCGATTTCGCTGAAATTTAAAACATTGAGTAGTTTGAGGCCTACCAACATCTGACCCAAATATAGTTCAGATCTTACTATATTTAGATATAGCTGTCATATAGACCGATCTGCCGATAAAGGGTCTGAACCCCATAAAAGCTTTATTTATTGCCCAATTTCGCTGAAATTTGAAAAAGTGGGTCATTTTAAGCCTCCCGACATCTGACCTAAGTATGGTTTAGATCGGACTATATTTAGATATAGCTGCCATATAGACCGATCTGCCGATAAAGTGTCTGAAGGCCATAAAAGCTTTATTTATTGCCCAATTTTGCTGAAAATTTAAAAAGTGGGTCATTTTAAGCCTCCCGACATCTGACCTAAGTACGGTTCAGATCGGACTTTATTGAGATATAGCTGCCATATAGACCGATCTCCCGATAAAGGGTCTGAAGCCCATAAAAGCTTTATTTTTTATCTGATTTCGCTGAAACTTAAAACTGGGAGTAGTTTGAGGCCTACCAATATCTGACCTAAATATGGTTTAGATCGGGCTATATTTAGATATAGCTGCCATATAGACCGATCTGACGATAAAGGGTCTGAAGCCCATAAAAGCTTTATTTTTTATCCGTTTTTGCTGAAATTTGAAACAGTGAGTAGTTTTAGGCCTACCAACATCTGACCTGAATATAATTTAGATCGGGCTATATTTAGATATAGCTTTCATATAGACCGATCTCCCAATAAAGGGTCTGAAGCCCATAAAAACCCTATTTATAATCCGATTTCACTGAAATTTGAAAAAGTGGGTCATTTAAAGCGTACCAACATCTGACCCAAATATAGTTCAGATCTTACTATATTTAGATATAGCTGCCATATAGACCGATCTGCCGATAAAGGGTCTGAAGCCCATAAAAGCTTTATTTTTTATCCGATTTCGCTTAAACTTAAAACAGTGATTAGTTTAAGGCCTACCAATATATGACCTAAATATGGTTTAGATCGGGCTATATTTACATATAGCTGCCATATAGACCGATCGGACGATAAAGGGTCTGAAGCCCATAAAAGCTTTATTTATTACCCGATTTCGCTGAAATTTGAAACAGTGATTAGTTTAAGGCCTACCAATATCTGACCTAAATATGGTTTCGATCGGGCTATATTTAGATATAGCTGCCATATAGACCTATCTCCCCATAAAGGGTCTGAAGCCCATAAAAGTTTTATTTATTGCCCAATTTTGCTGAAATTTGAAATAGTGGGTTATTTTAAGCCTCCCGATATCTGACCTAAGTATGGTTAGACTGGACTATATCTAGATATAGCTGCCATATAGACCGATCTGACGATAAAGGGTCTGAAGCCCATAAAAGCTTTATTTTTTATCCGATTTTGCTGAAACTTAAAACTGTGAGTAGTTTGTGGCCTACCAACATCTGACCCAAATATAGTTCAGATCTTACTTTATTTAGATATAGCTGCCATATAGACCTATCTCCCCATAAAGGGTCTGAAGCCCATAAAAGTTTTATTTATTGCCCAATTTTGCTGAAATTTGAAATAGTGGGTTATTTTAAGCCTCCCGATATCTGACCTAAGTATGGTTAGACTGGACTATATCTAGATATAGCTGCCATATAGACCGATCTGACGATAAAGGGTCTGAAGCCCATAAAAGCTTTATTTTTTATCCGATTTTGCTGAAACTTAAAACTGTGAGTAGTTTGTGGCCTACCAACATCTGACCCAAATATAGTTCAGATCGTACTATATTTAGATATAGCTGCCATATAGACCGATCTGCCGATAATGGGTCTGAAGGCCATAAAAGCTTTATTTTTTGCCCAATTTCGCTGAAATTTGAAAAATTTTGTCATTTTAAGCCTCCTGACGTCTGACCTAAGTGTGTTTCAGATCGGACTATATTTAGATATAGCTGCCATATAGACCGATCTCCCGATAAAGGGTCTGAAGCCCATTAAAACTTTATTTTTTATCAGATTTCCCTGAAATTTAAAACAGCGAGTATTTTTAGGCCTACAAACATCTGACCCAAATAAAGTTCAGATCGTTCTATATTTAGATATAGGTGCCATATAGACCGATCTGCCGATAATGGGTCTGAAGGCCATAAAAGCTTTATTTTTTGCCCAATTTCGCTGAAATTTGAAAAATTTTGTCATTTTAAGCCTCCTGACGTCTGACCTAAGTGTGTTTCAGATCGGACTATATTTAGATATAGCTGCCATATAGACCGATCTGACGATAAACGGTCTGAAGCCCATAAATGCTTATTTTTTTATCCGATTTCGCTGAAATTTGAAACAGTGAATAGTTTTAGGCCACCCGCCATCCAACCCAAATATGGTAAAAATAGGACTGTATTTAGATATAGCTGTCATATAGACCTATATGCCGGTTAAGGCTTTGAAGCTCAGCTTTATTTGTTACCCGATTTTGTTGAAATTCATTAGTGACCTGTATTTATAAGACCACTCAATGACCGTGCCAAATTTGGGTGCATATGTTATCCAATTTTTATCGGATTGCGACGAAAGGGGGTTTACCTATATACCCGAAGTGGTGGGTATCCAAGGTTCAGCCCGGCCGAACTTAATGCCTTTTTACTTGTTTTTCAATCAATCATACAATTTAAATGGAAACAAAATAAATTTTAATTTTTATACCCACCACCGACGGATGGGGGTATATTCATTTTGTCATTCCGTTTGCAACACATCGAAATATCCATTTCCGACCCTATATATATTCTTGATCAGCGTAAAAATCTAAGACGATCTAGACATGTCCGTCCGTCTGTCTGTTGAAATCACGCTACAGTCTTCAAAAATAGAGATATTGAGCTGAAACTTTGCACAGACTCTTTTTTTGTCCATAAGCAGGTTAAGTTCGAAGATGGGCTAAATCGGACTATATCTTGATATAGCCCCCATATAGACCGATCCGCGAATTAGGGTCTTAGACCAATAAAAGCCACATTTATCATCCGATTTTGCTGAAATTTGGGACAGTGAGTTGTGTTATGCCCTTCGATATCCTCCGTCAATTTGGCCCAGATCGGTCCAGATTTGGATATAGCTGCCATATCGACCGATCCTCCGATTTAGGGTCATAGGTCCATAAAAGCTACATTTATTATCCGATTTTGCTGAAATTTGGGATAGTGAGTTGTCTGAGGCCCTTCGACATCTTCCGCCAATATGGCTCAGATTGGTTCAGATTTGGATATAGCTGCCATATAGACCGATCCTCCAATTTAGGGTCTTAGGCCCATAAAAGCCACATTTATTATCTGATTTTGCTGAAATTTGGGATAGTGAGTTGTGTTCAGCCCTTCAACGCCTTTCGTCAATTTGGCCCAGATCGGTTCAGATTTGGATATAGCTGCCATATAGACCGATCCTCCGATTTAGGGTCATACGCCCATTAAAGCTACATTTATTATCCGATTTTGCGGAAATTTGGGACAGTGAGTTGTCTTAGGCCCTTCAACATTCTCCCTCAATTTAGCTTAGATCGGCCCAGATTTGGATATACCTACCATATAGACCGATCTCTCGGTTTTAGGTTTTGGGGCCATAAAAAGCGCATTTATTGTCCGATTTTGCCGAAATTTGGGACAAAGAGTTAAGTTAAGCCCCTCCTCATATTTCTGCAATTTGGTCTAGATCGATCAAGATTTGCATATAGCTGCCATATAGACCGATCTCTCGATTTAAATTCTTGGCCCCATAAAAGGCGCATTTTTAATCCGATTGCACTGAAATTTGACACACTGACTTATGTTATGCTTTTCGACATCCGTGTCGTATGTAGTTCAGATCGGTTTATTTTTAGATATAACAACTAAAAAGACCTATATTTTGTTATACACAATTAAACAATGACTTGTATTTATCAGCATTTGGTCCAAATTGGATCATATTCCGATATAACTGCTGCATAAGATATGCAATTTTCACAGAATTTTGATGAAAGGTGGTTTACATATATACCCGAGGTGGTGGGTATCCAAAGTTTGGCCCGGCCGAACTTAACGCCTTTTTACTTGTTCTTCATTGGATGATAATTAACAAATCTACAAGCAAAGGTTAAGGCGTTCGTAGAAAAGAGTTTTTGTGTTGATATCAACAAATGATAATTTCAGAGAAAATTTATTAGACGAAAAATTTTACCATAAAAAACAGATAGTTTTCTTAACCCTCCAAAGGCCAATGTTGCAATTGTAAGTGTCATAGTCGAAGTACTAGATCATCACTAGATCAACATAAATTTCCAGGTGGGTAGTTTTGTATACTTTTGCAACAGTGAAGTTTTGTTGGAAACATAAAGAGTACGAGTGCCTTTAGTAATAAATACTATTGGGTTGCCCAAAAAGTAATTGCGGATTTGTAGATGACTTTTTTTGAAATTGAAACCCAACATATCGTTTTCCAGGGGTTACATTTTTCTTTTGTCCGCATACACACTTTTCTGTTTACATTATTATTATTTTTTTTTTTTTAATCACTTTTGTCGGCATTTTCTATCTTAATTTGTATTTGTTGACTGAAAGTGAACTTTGCTTAAGATTAACAGAAATATGTAGAATATCATCAATATTGACAAGTATTTTTCATCATGGAAGTATCAATTAAAATTCAAAACGGTTATAAGTGCTCTATTGTTGATGTCGAGCAAATACCCAGGCAAACAATAGAACGTCATAGAATTGGCATAGTATTTGGTTCATGCCAATCAATGTCTCCAAAGGAGAAATAAACAGTTCTTTGAATTGTTTTAGAAAATATTTATATAACACATTCCATAATTAATAAGAAATTTGGAACAATGTTTCCCTTTAGTAAGAAATTCAGAATAAAATTTCTCAAAACCACATGTTATGCAAGTCAAGCTCTTGCTTTTTGGGCATAGAAGTTGGATATAATCTCAGGATAGCGCTCACTATTCTTATACCGTTGAAGAAGTACGGTCCAATGATGACACCAGCCCATAAACCGCAACAAACTGTGACTTTTTCTGCATGCATTGGTGGCTTTTGCAATGCTTCTGGCTGATTTTTACTTCAAAATCGACAATGCTGCTTATTGACGTACCCATTGAGCCAAAAATGAGCTTCGTCGCTGAACATAATTTTCCGACAAAAAAGTGGATCTTCGGCCAAGAACCCATAGGTGTATGGGTTCTTGAAAAGTTGGGCGAAGATCCACTTTTTTGTCGGAAAATTCTGCGTTGCGGTAGATTGTTCGGCTTCAATTCTTGCACCAGCTGTATTTTGAAAGGCTTCACACCTCAATCCTTCCGCAAAATTTTCCACGTTGTTGAGTAATAGAGGTCCGATTGCTGCGAACGGCGACGATTCGATAATTGATGGTCATCATTAACACTGACCGATACAGCTGCGAAATTTTCTTCAGTTTGCCTTCAACTTAAGCGTATTAGTGGTTTAATATCCAACAATGTAAATTTGGCGCAATATTTAGTCACAATAGCCCGAAGTGCCGCTTCAGTGGGTCGATTAAGTGGAAGTCGATTAAATGGAAGATGAGCTTTCTTAACAGAGCACACATTTATTGGGTTGCCCAAAAAGTAATTGCGGATTTTTCATATAGTCGCCGTTGACAAATTTTTTCACAGCTTGTGACTCTGTAATTGCATTCTTTCTTCTGTCAGTTATCATCTGTTACTTTTAGCTTGCTTTAGAAAAAAAGTGTAAAAAAGTATATTTGATTAAAGTTTATTTTAAGTTTTATTAAAAATGCATTTACTTTACTGTCCACAATTACTTTTTGGGCAACCCAATATATACTTTATGGGGTCTTGGATGAATAGTTCGAGGAGGAAATGAACCAAATGAACATTGATTTGATTTTAGCCAAGCAGAAAGCCATTTCCGAGGAATTTGTCTAAGAGCGTTATACTGCCGAACGTGGAGCCCGTGCAAATCAAACCAAGGTCCTCTAACACTAGTCGTAAATTGGACTTGGCCTGTGATAAAATTGAAGATGAATAACAATCGCAAGGCGCAACAAAATGAATTTGAAGTTTTGGGCAACACCTAATTCAATGCCGATAAAAACTTGGCTAAACACGCCTTGAAATCGCAAATCGCCGATCTGAAAGCTCGAAACAAAGAATTGGAAGTTAGTTTGCAGCTAACCAAATATGCATCTCTCTCAGTCAATATTAAAAAAATGCGCTATAAATTCGAACGAGATGTACAGGCAAAGATAAGCAGCTTAGGAGATACGTAGCGGCTTAGGGAGCCTATTGAGAGATATGGAAGTCGAGTTGAATAAGGAGCGCAAACAGCGTACTGCTGCTGTCAGTCAAAGAGAAATTGAAAGCCACCATAGATACATTACGTGTAGTCAAAACCTTAAAGGACGAGCTTATGCAGCTCATCGAAAACTTTGCCTGCTCGGAAAGAGAAGATGGCCGCCAGTGCTAGTAAAGCCATTGTGATGATTGATGAGATAGGCAGTTTAAAAAACTGCATTGCCGCCATCGATGAAGAATCGATGGATGAACAATCGAATCCAGAAGTAATTTAAGATCATGGCCATAAAATTCAACTCCTGAATAAGAGTGCCAGTGCTCCGTTCGTGGGAGGTAAAATGTTAATGACGATAGCAAAAAAATGCAGATTTTGTGAAGACCATACAAAACCATCCTGAAATTAGTCCCGCCGGCAAGTTCTCAATTCGGAGGAATCCATACTGTGCCAAGTATGGTTTAAATCGGTCCATAACCTGATATGCCATATAAACCGATCTTGTATCTTGAGCCACTAGAGGGCGCAATTCTGATCCGATTTGGATGAATTTTAGCATGACGTATTTTGCTATGATTTTCAGTATGGGTCAAATGACTTCTTGAGCCACTAGAGGGCGCAATTCTCATGCGATTTGGCTGAATTTTAGCATGACGTATTTTGCTATGATTTTCAGTATGGGTCAAATTGGTGAATAACCTGATATAGCTGCCCTATAAACTGTTCTGGGATCCTGATTTCTTAAGCCTCTAGAGGGCGTTGCCAATATCCCATTCGGGATTGACATTTTGTACAACGGCTTCTCCCATGACCTTCAACATACGTGTCAAATATGGTCTAAATCGGTCAATAGCCTGATACAGCTCTCCTATAAACCGATCTCCTATTTGACTTCTTGAGCCCCCAAAAGACGCAATTCTTATTCATATGGTCTTCTTATTCTTATTCTACTATGGTCTCCAATGACTTCTACTATGGTCTCGAAATCGATTATGGTCCAAACCCTAACTTGATATAGCTCCAATAGGATAGCAATTATTTTTATACCCTCCACCATAAGATGGGGGGTATACTAATTTCGTCATTCTGTTTGTAACTACTCGAAATATTCGTCTGAGACCCCATAAAGTATATATATTCTTGATCGTCACGACATTTTATGTCGATCTGGCCATGTCCGTCCGTCCGTCCGTCCGTCTGTCTGTCGAAAGCACGCTAACTTTCGAAGGAGTAAAGCTAGCCGCTTGAAATTTTGCACAAATACTTCTTGTTAGTGTAGGTCGGTTGGTATTGTAAATGGGCCATATTGGTCCATGGTTTGATATAGCTGCCATATAAACCGATCTTGGGTCTTGACTTCTTGAGCCTCTAGAATGCGCATTTCTTATCCGGTTAAAATGAAATTTTGCACGACGTGTTTTGTAATGATATCCAACAACTGTGCCAAGTATGGTTCAAATCGGTCCATAACCTGATATAGCTGCCATATCAACCGATCTTGGGTCTTGACTTCTTGAGCCTCTATAGTGCGCAATTCTTATCCGATTGGAATGAAATTTTGCAGGACGTGTTTTGTTATGATATCCAACAACTTTGCTAAGTATGGTTCAAATCGGTCCATGTTTTGATATAGCTGCCATATAAACCGATCTTGGGCCTTGACTTCTTGAGCCTCTAGAGGGCGCAATTCTTATTCGATTTGATTGAATTTTTTCACGAAGTATTTTGTTATGATATCCATCAATTGTGTCAAGTATGGTTGAAATCGGTCCATAACCTGATATAGCTGTCTTATAAACCAATCTTGGGTCTTGACTTCTTGAGCCTCTAGAGTGCCCAATTCTTATCCGATTGGAATGAAATTTTGCACGACGTGTTTTGTTATGATATTCAACAACTGTGCCAAGTGTGGTTCAAATCGGTCTATAACCTGATATAGCTGCCATATAAACCGATCTGGGATCTTGATTTCTTGAGCCTCTAGAGGTCGCAATTATTATCCGATTTGCTTGCAATTTTGTACGACGGATTCTCTCATGACCATCAACATTCGTGTTTATAATGGTCTGAATCGGTCTATAGCCCGATACAGCTCCCATATAAATCGAGCTCTCTATTTTACCGCTTGAGCCCCCAAAGGGCGCAATTCTTATTCGAATTGGCTGACATTTTACACAGGTCTCCAACATATAATTTAATTGTGGTCCAAACCGGACCATATCTTGATATCGCTCTAATAGCAGAGCAAATCTTTTCTTATATCCTGTTTTGCCTAAGAAGAGATGCCGGGAAAAGAACTCGACAAATGCGATCCATGGTGGAGGGTATATAAGATTCGGCCCGGCCGAACTTAGCACGCTTTTACTTGTTTTTTTTTTTATCCAATTTCACTGAAATTTAAAACAGTGAGTAGTTTTAGGCCACCCGCCATCCTACCCAAATATGATAAAAATAGGACTGTATTTATATATAGCTGTCATATGGACCGATATGTCGATTAAGGGTCTGAAGCTCATAAAAGCTTTATTATTACCCGATTTTGTTGAAATTTAAAATACAATACCGATATGGCTTCCATATAAACCGATCTCCCTACACGTCTTCTACGGCCTCTAGAATCTAAAGTGTTGCCTTATTGGGCAGAAATTTGATATGTGCGTTTATGCCCTTCAACTGAGATCTTTTGTGAACATTTTTTGCAGTATCCTTGGTGGGCGATTCCCAAGATTCGGTTGGTCCGATCTTACCACTTCTTTACTTGTTTGTATTGCCCGATTTCGGCGGCTAAAAGACACCAGACATCAACCAACTTAGGGACGTGACATGGAAAACAATTAAGGATTTTGTAAGTAGCACCGATTTCCTAACTTAGATTTTCTTTTACAAGGTTACTTCTTAAGTATTAGCAGCGCACAGCAAGCCGATTACTGGCTTAGGTGTATGTCCATAGTGGCATGGGGCGGATAAGTATCTTTTTCAACCTAACCTAACCTACTTGTTGGTATATTTCTTAGCAATATCACAACGACCTAAAGCTAATTTATTGAAAATTGCTGTTTTAACAATGTTATAGGGAATTGAATTGAATTGCTGTAGTTTGCAGTTAATATCAGCTACTTAAGCATTTTCAAATCCAAATTGTCGTAAAAAGATCAAAGCATATTTGCACAAATTCCAGTCAAGCAAATTACGAATATTTCCTGCCTCTAAGGCAATTATTGGAAAACAATTTACAACTTTTCAATTCCGTGGATAGACAATTAATATCAAGCCTGAGCTTACACAGATAATCATTTGTTAAGCTCTGGCAAACAACAAATCCAACGAACCTACATTCCATACTAGGGTGGAGCAGCAGCACTAAATGACTTCTGCAGGTTTGGAATTAGTGGTGACCCCTTTAATTAGATTTATAGGGAAGCTTTAATTAATTTTGTTTTTAAAAACTTGAATAAATATATCAAGTGGGCCATGAATTTCTCGCTATTCATAGAAAAGTTTAGAGTGGTTTACATGAATCTACCGGCTTTATATCACAAATCTCATGCAGCTCCTAAAAGGGATGTGGGGCAGCTTATACAGGAGTACTCAAGCAAATGGAAGTGGCGTTTAGATGGAGCAGACTCGCTTATCGATGTGGGTAGTGGTCCTGGCGATGTTCTCATTGATTACATCTATCCTTTAATGCCGCCGAATTTTACAAAAATCATTGGCAGTGACATCTCAGCAGATATGGTAGACTATGCCCAAAGATTTTATCATTTTGTGGAAAAATGTGAATTTCTAACTCTGGATATAGGCTCGCCAAAGCCCTTGCCTCAAGGTTTGCAAGGTCAATTTGATCATGTGACTTCTATGTTATGTCTACATTGGGTTCAAAATCATAGGTAAGTGCGTTGGTAACGTGGAAACTAAAACCATAATCCCCACTCCATATTTTCCCTTAATTTTCCTCTAGATTGGCCTTGAATAATATGTTCAAACTCCTAAGACCCTCAGGTGGTGATTGTTTTCTTATATTCATGTCCAGCCATACAATTTTTGATGCTTACCTGCATATTAACAAAGATCCCAAATGGTCACCTTATATAACAACGGATGTTCAACGATTCGTCTCACCTTTGCATGGCTGTGATCAAACGAGAGATGTGTTCACTCAAATGATGGAGGACGAGGGATTTTGTGAAATTGAAGCAGATCTAAGACCGCGGTCGATTAATTATGGTACTGTGGAGAATTTTAAAGGTAGGTGGAAATTTCAACAAGTGAAAGCGTGATAAGTTGGGAATCCACCACCATGGATTATGCTAAAATATGGGAGCTATATCTGGTTATAGATCGATTTGGACCGTATTTGGCGCAGTTGTTGAGAGTCATAACAAAAAAATTGTACAAAAATTGCGGCTTGTAAGGACTCAAGCAGTCAAATCGGGAATTCGGTTTGTATGGGAGCTATATCAAGTTATAGACCGATTTGGACGGTACTTAGCATAGTTGTTGAAAGTCACAACAGAACACTATGTGGAAAATTTCAGCCAAATCGGAAAAAAATGCGGCTTCCAGGGGCTCAAGAAGTCAAATCGGGAGATCGGTTTATATGGGAGCTATATCTAAATCTGAACCGATATGGCCCATTTGGAATCCTCGACGACCTACATCAATATTTAGTATCTGTACAAAATTTCAAGCGGCTGTCTTAACGCGTTCGACCGCTATCGTGATTTCGACAGACGGATGGATGGACGGACGGACGGACATGGCTAGATTGAATCAGAATGCCGAGACGATCTAGAACATATATACCTTATGTGGTCCCAGATCAATATTTCGAGGTGATACAAACGGAATGACTAGATTAGTATACCCCCAGCCTATGGTAGTTTTACATCTACAGGATAGCTGACACGAAGTACGTTCCCAATTCAAACGACCATGTTTTTTTGGGCAAATATTGTTCATACCCTCTACCATAGGGTAGGGGTAAACTAATTTCATCATCATTGTTTTGTTACACATCACAGAATTCGTCCAAGACCCCATGAAGAATCTATATTCTATCCGCATGTCCCACAGTGGAAAATCGAAAAAACTTGTAAACAAGTAAAAGGGCGTTAAATTCGTCCGGGCCTAACTTTGGTACCCACCACCTCGGGTATATATGTAAACCACCTTTCGTCATAATCCGGTGAAAAATGCATTATTTATTCCCCCTTAGTAGCTTTATCGAAATATGGACCGATTTGGACCAAATTCGACACGGATATTGAGTGATCTAATAAGAACAAGTAATTGTTCAATTTTATAGAACAAAATATTGGTCTTTGTAGTAGCTACCTAGACCGATCTGAACCATATACGACACGGATGTCGAAAAGCCTACCACAACTCACTTCAATCTCAGCGAAATCCGACAATAAATAAGCCCTTTATGGACCCAAGACCTTAAATCGAGGTATCGGCCTACATGGCAGCTATATCCAAATCTGGACCGATCTGAGCCAAATTGCAGAAAGATGTCGAGGGGCCTAACAAAACTCACTGTGGGAAATTTCGGCGAAATCCGACAATAAATTCGCCTTTTATAGGCCTAGGACCATAAATCGAGATATCGGTCTATATGGCAGCTGTATTCAAATCTGAACCGATCTGGGCCATATTGCAGAAGTATGTCAAGGGGATTAACATAACTCACTGTCCCTAATTTCAGCAAAATCAGATAATAAATGTGGCTTTTATGGGCCTAAGCCCTAAATCGAGGGATCGGTCTATATGGCAGCTATATCCAAATCTGATCCGATCTGAGCCAAATTGACGAAGAATGTCAAAGGGCCTAACACAACTCACTGTCCCAAATTTCAGCAAAATCGGATAATAAATGTGGCTTTTATGGGCCTAAGACCTTAAATTGGGGGATCGGTCTATATGGCAGCTATATCCAAATCTGAACCGATCTGGTCCAAATTGACGTAGGATGTCGGAGGGCCTAACACAACTCACTATTCCAAATTTCAGCAAATTCGGATAATAAATGTGGCTTTAATGGGCCTAAGACCCTAAATCTGAGGATCGGTCTATATGGCAGCTATATCCAAATCTGGGCCGATCTGAGCCAAATTGACGAAGGATGTCGAAGGGCCTAACACAACTCACTGTCCCAAATTTCAGCAAAATAGGATAATAATGTGGCTTTAATGGGCCTAAGACCCTAAATCTGAGGATCGGTCTATATGGCAGCTATATCTAAATCTGAACCGATCTGGTCCAAATTGACGTAGGATGTCGGAGGGCCTAACACAACTCACTGTCCCAAATTTCAGCAAAATCGGATAATAATGTGGCTTTAATGGGCCTAAGACCCTAAATCTGAGGATCAGTCTATATGGCAGCTATATCCAAATCTGAACCGATCTGGTCCAAATTGACGTAGGATGTCGGAGGGCCTAACACAACTCACTGTCCCAAATTTTGAGAAAAATCGGATAATAAATGTGGCTTTAATGGTCCTAAGACCCTAAATCTGAGGATCGGTCTATATGGCAGGTATATCCAAATCTGAACCGATCTGGTTTAAATTGACGTAGAATGTCGGAGGGCCTAACACAACTCACTGTCCCAAATTTCAGCAAAATCGGATAATAATGTGGCTTTAATGGGCCTAAGACCCTAAATCTGAGGATCAGTCTATATGGCAGCTATATCCAAATCTGAACCGATCTGGTCCAAATTGACGTAGGATGTCGGAGGGCCTAACACAACTCACTGTCCCAAATTTCAACAAAATCGGATAATAATGTGGCTTTAATGGGCCTAAGACCCTAAATCTGAGGATCGGTCTGTATGGCAGCTATATCCAAACTGGGCCGATCTGAGCCAAATTGACGAAGAATGTCGAAGGGCCTAACACAACTCACTGACCCAAATTTTGAGCAAAATCGGATAATAAATGTGGCTTTAATGGGCCTAAGACCCTAAATCTGAGGATCGGTCTATATGGCAGGTATATCCAAATCTGAACCGATCTGGTCTAAATTGACGTAGAATGTCGGAGGGCCTAACACAACTCACTGTCCCAAATTTCAGCAAAATCGGATAATAATGTGGCTTTAATGGGCCTAAGACCCTAAATCTGAGGATCGGTCTATATGGCAGCTATATCCAAATCTGAACCGATCTGGTCCAAATTGACGTAGGATGTCGGAGGGCCTAACACAACTCGCTATTCCAAATTTCAGCAAATTCGGATAATAAATGTGGCTTTTATTGGCCTAAGACCCTAAATCAGCGGATCGGTCTATATGGGGGCTATATCAAGATATAGTCCGATATAGCCCATCTTCGAACTTAACCTGCTTATGGAGAAAAAAAAAGAATCTGTGCAAATCTTTCAACTGACAGACAGACAGATGGACATGGTAAGATCGGTTTAGATTTTCGGGTTGGAAACCCATCA
Organism: Stomoxys calcitrans; assembly: GCF_963082655.1. Lineage (NCBI taxonomy): Eukaryota > Metazoa > Arthropoda > Insecta > Diptera > Muscidae > Stomoxys > Stomoxys calcitrans. The sequence goes on from NC_081554.1 coordinate 172,198,655, forward strand.
CTTGGTGGTGGGTATAAAAATCGTAGCTATTCTTGAGCGACTTTCATTTTTTCCGAACATAACTGCCTATTATGAGTTACAGAATATTTTTGCGGAGCAAAATAACAAAACGTCCGCTCCACTCCACGGTTCAAACAAGAGCCTGATATAACTCCCATATAAAATGGGGGCTTACAATTTCAAATCGTTCTTGATTTGAAATCGTGAGCCCTTGAAAGCCCTAAATTTCATCCTATTTGGCTGAACTTTAGGTCCATATCGGGTTTTAAACCGATATAGCTCCCATATAAGCCGCTCACCCGATCTGGCATTTTGAGCTCCTGGAAGCCGAAATTGTTATTTTCGTTATGACTTCCAATAACTGTGCCCAGAACGGTTCTAATCGGTCTATAAACCAATATAGCTCCCATATAAAGCGATCTCCTGATTTGACATTTTGAGCACCTTGAAACCGAAATTCTTGTTTTATTATGACTTCAAAAAACTTGCCAGGTATGGTTCAAATCGTTGTATATTCTTACATAGCTTCCATACAAACCGATTTCCCGGTTCGACATTTAAAGCCCCTGGAAGTTGCAATTGTTATCCGATTGGTCTGGAACTAAGAACGCAGTGTTTCATTATGACTTCCAACATAGCTCCCATATGAACCGGTCTTCCGATAAGTCTTCTAAGGCCCCTAGAATCTTCCATTTGTTTCTAAATCATTTCATTCATTCATTTGCGGAAGTTTTCAGCAGTTCTACTGGTGGTTCTACGGCAGGGTCAAGCGATGGAGGCCGGGAAAGGCACTCTTAGGGCTGTGGCGAGGGCCCCAATTTTCGACCGGCGATCGTTGGCTAGGCGGTACAAGAGGACGGAGTGGAAGACCTGGTACGGTACTTCTTACATGGGCGCTTGGGTTAACACCAGACTGGGCTTAACGGCCAGAGATTTTGTTGCGGGGAAGGCTGGGAACAGCACTCCCCAGCAAGGCAGTGGCGTGATGGGGATCGTTAAGGTTATCCGGCGAGGCAAACGAGGTTAGGTTACGTCAGTCGTCGGATCATAGTACGAAAGTACGGAAGATGTCTCGGGTTGTTACGGTGCAGTGACCACGGATGTACACTGTTCTGGGAAGAAAAAATAGGCGGTGATAGGACGTAGGCACCACATAACTACATTGCGGCTGGGGTGCACTCGGCGGGAAGTGGTGGGTTCCCAAGACTCAGATGGGCAGAACTAAGCATGTTTTTACTTGTCAATTTTCAATTTAATTCTCTTCGATCTCTTGATTTCCTTATTTACAGAAAATATCAAGTCCGTCTGTGGCCTAATAGATTTTATACCAAAATCCAAGCAAGATGAATTTATGGATGATTTTGTAGCCGCCAAAACGGGAGATCTTAGCGATTCGCAATCGAAATGTAGCATGAAATATGACCTACTGATTGCCTACGGAAGAAAGACGGTCACAATATGAGAAAGCAGGTCCCTTTAGAAATGAAAGAATGGATTTTTATATGCTGCTTTGTTATAGGAAGTTTTAGATTTAAGATTTTATATGTCAGGTAATAAAAACAAAAATCTATTTTAAAGAAAGTGAAATAATACTCCTTTGACAACCGGAATATGGTTGAATATAGGCAAATTAGACAGTTTTGATGTCAGCTATTTGGGCAATTCTACCCATTAATACTGGAAGTCATAATAAACTACTATGAAATCGGGAAATAAATGCTCGTTTTATGGGCCCAAGACCTTAAATCGGGAGATCGGTATATACGGCAACTATATCCAAATATAGGCCGATCTGAACCATATGTCGGAAAGCCTAACATAGATGTTTGTGCGAAATTTCTGCGAAAGCGGGAAATAAATGGGCCTTTTATGGACCCAAGATCTTAAACCGGGAGATCGCGGCAGCTATATGTAAATATAGGCCGATCTGAACCATATAGGACACGGATGTCGAAAAGCCTATCATAGGCCACTATTCCAGCGAAATCAGGCAAAAAACGCCCTCTAGAGGCTCAAAAATTTTAATTGGCAGATGGGTTTATATAATGGGAAGCTATATCATGTTAAAGCTCGACTTGAACCATACATGTCAGAGTTGTTGGAAGCTATGCCAGAAATCAGTTGCGAAATTGGTTCAGAAATGCAAACTCTAGAGGCTGTAACAACAGGTTTTCCCACGTGTGCTAGGGTATAACTGGTGGGGGGAAGGTCCGGCACAGAAAATTTATAATTGCAATGACTTGAGTAGAGAACACGGAGTTTGTTTCGGTTTTCACAATCTGTTTATTTGAGTGTAGGCTACCGAGAGATAAATATCTTAGGGAGAATACTTATCGCTGAGGCCTGGAACGGCATTTGAGAATACGGGCTAAAACGGGTAGTGGCTGTTGTTATAGGTGAAGACCTGGAACGGTACTCCAACCGCAGGGATGGATTGCACAATAGATGTAATGGATGGTCTATACGCAGCTGGAACTTGGCTAGGCAGTGGTTTTTGGCTACAGCAAAAATATCAGCATTTTTTGTCTGCTGAAAATGGGAAAGCAGACATTACTGCTGTTTCAGCAAATATTTCGGTCAGTTAAATCAGCAAACAAAATCTGCTGTTTTAAATACAAAAGTCTGCTGAAAAAAAATTATGCTACTTTTCATGGTTGCCTGTTGCTTGTTTTGATTACTTTAGGCATTTTTTTTTTTACATTTTGTTGGAGGAGATGATTTAATTTGTGGAATATTACTTGTGATCCATCCATTTGTATACATTTCGAATTGTGACTGAGTATACATTCGGTGGTGATTCAAAGCATCCACTGAGACACACATTTACATATGTATTCTATTTTTCATTCTAAGATCCCCTTCATAATTAAGCAGCAGTCATTTTCAGCAAACAGCAGACTTTTCAGCAGTAAGCCTGCTGCTCTGAAATTGCAGAATTACTGCTGTTATAGCAGAACGTTTGTTGAGCCGTACAAGAGGACGGAGTGGAAGACCTGGCACGGTACTTCTCACATGGGTAAATTGCAAATTTTGCCCATGAACATTCCACTAAGGAACAGGGGCAAACTTCTCACATATCAATGAGTGCAATCCGTTTCAAGTTTAAGCTCAATGATAAGGGGCCTCCTTTTTATAGCCGAGTCCGAACGGCGTGCCGCAGTGCGACACCTCTTTGGAGAGAAGTTTTACATGGCATAGTACCTCACAAATGTTGCCAGCATTAGGAGGGGAAAACCACCGCTGAAATTTTTTTCTGATAGTCTCGCCAGGATTCGAACCCAGGCGTTCAGCGTCATAGACGGACATGCTAACCTCTGCGCTACGGTGGCCACATGGGTGGTATTGTTAAAACCAGGCTGGCCTTAACCGCCAAAAATTAAGTTGCGGGGGAGGTCGGGAACAGCACTCTCAAACGAGGAGGTGGCTTGACGGGGTTTGTCAAGGGTTTTCCGGCGAGGCAGTCTAGGTAAGGTTACGTTAGTCGTTGAATCATAGTGCGAAAATACGGAAGATGTCTCGGGTTGTTAGGGGTGCAATGACCACGAAAGTACACTGTTCTGGGAAGGAAAAAATAGGCAGTGATACGATGGGAGACCACGTTTGTACACTCGGTCTGGGGGACACTCGGAGGGGGTTTCGCGAAGGTTTTACCATGCGGTGACCACGAAAGTACACTGGCTTGCGAAGATAAATCGGCGACAATACGGTGCTGCGTACTCGAAAGTGCGCTGTTGACATAGGCGACGAGGGTTATACGAAGCTCTACGGTGCTGTGACCACGAAAGTACACTGTTTACGATGGAACAATGGTATTAATCAGGTTCTACGTAGCTTAGCGGTGTAGTGAACACGAAAGTACACTGTTTGGCGTAGACACAATGACGAATGTACGGTGCAGTGATCTCGAAAGTACACTGTTGACGGGGTTCAAACGGCGAGGGGTTAACGAAAATTTTACGGTGCAGTGACCACGAAATTACACTGTTTACGATGGCACAATGGCATTAATCAGGTTCTACGTAGCTTATGTGGCGCAGTGGCGAAGACACAACGACGAATGTACGGTGCAGTGACCTCGAAAGTACCCTGTTGATGGCGTTCAAACGTCGAGAGTACCTCGTCGAGAGTACCTCGTCGAGAGACCTCGAAAGTACACTGCCGACGGCGTTCAAACGTCGAGAGGTTTAGGCAAATTTTACGGTGCAGTGACCTCAAAATAAAAATTTTTTTCGGGGTACGAACGTCGCGGGTTTACTAAGCTTTTACGATGCAGAGACCACGAAAGTACACTGTTTAACGAAGGCACAATGGCGGGAATATGGTTCAAATGGCGAGGGTTAATCAGTGAACACGAAAGTACAACTTTCAGGGTTCAAGCGGCGAGGGTTTTACACAAATTTTTTGGTGCAGTGATCTCGAAAGAACACTTTTTACGTGGTACAAACGGCGCGGGTTTACTAAGCTTTTACCGTGCAGAGACAATGAAAATACACTGTCTAGCGAAGGCACAACGGCGGGAATATGGTGTAGTGACCTCAAAAGTACACTGTTGACGGGGTTCAAATGGCGAGGGTTAATCAGTGAACACGAAAGTACACAGTGATCTCGAAAGCAAAATTTTTACGAGGTACAATCGGCGAGGGTTTACTAAACTTTTTACAGTGCAGAGACCACAAAAGTAAACTGTTTAACGAAGGCGCAACGGCGGGAATATGGTGCAGCGACTTCAAAAGTACACCGTTTACGGGGTTCAAATGGCGAGGGTGAACTAAGCTTTTGCGGTGTAGTGACCACGAAAGTTCACTGTTTAATCAGACGGCATTTGACGTTTATTATCACCGACTAGCAAACATAGTCACTTTTGTCTTTCCACTTTGTCTACGTCACTAAGCAATTTTCCTCTCTACTCACCTATAGTTTCTTGGCTTCCCGATGTCTGCCTTGACTCCGACGATTGACTTCTATCCCGCTTGCCTGTCCCACTTTTATAAAGGGTGATTTTTTTGAGGTTAGGATTTTCATGCATTAGTATTTGACAGATCACGTGGGATTTCAGACATGGTGTCAAAGAGAAAGATGCTCAGTATGCTTTGACATTTCATCATGAATAGACTTACTAACGAGCAACGCTTGCAAATCATTGAATTTTATTACCAAAATCAGTGTTCGGTTCGAAATGTGTTCATTCACCGTAACGTTGCGTCCAACAGCATCTTTGAAAAAATACGGTCCAATGATTCCACCAGCGTACAAACCACACCAAACAGTGCATTTTTCGGGATGCATGGGCAGTTCTTGAACGGCTTCTGGTTGCTCTTCACTCCAAATGCGGCAATTTTGCTTATTTACGTAGCCATTCAACCAGAAATGAGCCTCATCGCTGAACGGTGAATGAACACATTTCGAACCGAACACTGATTTTGGTAATAAAATTCAATGATTTGCAAGCGTTGCTCGTTAGTAAGTCTATTCATGATGAAATGTCAAAGCATACTGAGCATCTTTCTCTTTGACACCATGTCTGAAATCCCACGTGATCTGTCAAATACTAATGCATGAAAATCCTAACCTCAAAAAAATCACCCTTTATGTTCATACCCATCGAAGCATTTTTTCCAAACTCATCACGGCAGCGTTTTTTCGCTGTCGTTGTTGGCTACCTAGAACCGTCTGTGGAGTCATTGGGTCTGGCTGCTGTGTATATCACTACAACTGACTGTAATATTTGTTAGTGACCCTACGGTAACTTCGCAGCTATCAAAATTTTCTGATTTCCGCCCGACAATCGGATAAATCATCCGATGTCGGATACGATGTCTTACCGACACCATAACTAAAAACGAGAGAAGTGATTGTCATGTTGTCGGAACGAAAGGGCTGAGGAAAATCTGATATATTTACCGCCATATCGGACCGATGTCGGAGCAAAATTCCAGGGAAATTCGGATGGAAAATTTTATGTAGTACCGGATCGGGAACGAATTCGAGGACGATTTCGGACCAATTTCTTGACGAATATCTTACAACATGCGTACGATTTTGCCGACGAATCGGTTCGATATTGGACCAACGTCTTGACGAGTTTCTTACAACTGATCAAACAAAATAAAAATTTCAAAGTTAACGGCACCACACGCAATTCAAAACAAGTAAGAGCGTGCTAAGTTCGGCCGGGCCGATCAGGCTATGGAGCGATTTGTACCATACTTCGCAAAAATGTTAGAAGTGATACCAAAACACCACCTACAAAATTACAGCCAAATCGGATAGGAATTGCGTCTTCTAAAAGCTCAAGAAGTCAAGACCCAAGATCGGTTTATATAGCAGCTATATCAAGTTATGGACCGATTTGAACAATACTTTCCAAAAATGTTGGAAGTGATACCAAAACACCACCTGCAAAATTACAGCCAAATCGGATAAGAATTGCGCCTTTAGAGGCTCAAGATCCCAGATCGGTTTATATGGCGGCTATATCAGGGTATGGAGCGATTTGGACCATACTTCGCATAAATGTTGGAAATGTTACCAAAACACCACGTGCAAAATTACAGCCAAATCGGATAGGAATTGCGTCTTCTAAAAGCTCAAGAAGTCAAGACCCACGATCAGTTTATATAGCAGCTATATCAGGTTACGGACCGATTTGAACCATACTTCGCACAGTTTTTGGAAGAGATATCAAAACAGTATGTGCAAAATTTCAGTCAAATTGGATGAGAATGGCGCCCTCTAGAGGCTCAAGAACTCAAGATCCCAGATCGGTTTATATGGCAGCTATATCAGGGTATGGAGCGATTTGGATATCAAAACACTATGTGCAAAACTTCAGTCAAATCGGATAAGAATTCCGCCTTCTTAAAGCTCAAGAAGTCAAAACCCAAGATCGGTTTATATGGCAGCTATATCAGGTTATGGACCGATTTGGACCATACTTAGCACAGTTGTTGTGAGTGATACCAAAACACCAAGCATGCAAAATTTCGCCTAAATCGGATAATAATTGCGACCTTTAGTGGCTCAAGAAATCAAGACCCAAGATCGGTTTATATGACAGCTATATCAAAACATGGACCTATATGGCCCATTTACAATCCCAACCGACCTACACGAATAAGAAGTATTTGTGCAAAATTTCAAGCGGCTAGCTTTACTCCTTCGAAAGTTAGCGTGCTTTCGACAGACAGACGGACGGACATGGCTAGATCGACTTAAAATGACATGACGATCGAGAATATATGTACTTTATAGGGTCTTAGACGCATATTTCGAGGTGTTACAAACAGAATGACGAAATTAGTATACCCTCATCCTATGGTGGAGGGTATAATATACCAAACAAAACATTCCACCGACACGGCTTACAGAATACGGAGTTGTCAAGTATTGTCGTATGTTTCCTCCGGCTATGTGCAGACATGTCGGACCTCAGACAAAGTCGGATCAGATTGTTAGCTTGGTATGTTTATAAATCGGTTTTAACCAACGACTGGAAAATACACTTAGAGAAAAAGTTAGTGGTTGCCATAACAAAATACACTGTGAGAAATAATTCAGTTGCAGTTAAAGAAATACGCTGTGAAAACAATTCATCGTCGAAATCATAACGTACACTGTGAAAAATAATTCATATTGAAATAGGAAAAGAGGCAACCATAACAAAATACACTGTGAGAAATAATTCATTTGCAGTTCGAGAAATACACTGTGAAAACAATTCGTCGTCGAAATCATAACGTACACTGTGGAAAATAATTCATATTGAAATAAGAAAAGAGGCCACCATAGCGCAGAGGTTAGCATGTCCGCCTATGACGCTTAACGCCTGGGTTCGAATCCTGGTGAGACCATCGGAAAAAATTTTCAGCGGTGGTTTTCCCCTCCTAATTCCCCTAAGTTTATCAATAAAATTAATTTTCCGGTATAAACTTAAGCTAAGAACAATATTTAATTATTTAGCTCAATACACTCCTGATGTGCACTTCTTTTTCCTATTGTTCTAAATTTAAGTATGGCATTTTTGTGCAACGAAAATAGTCAACACCTGTTAAAACATATTGTTAGGTGGAGTCTATCAAACGAAATGTTTGCAAATGCTACGTTGGGGGGTTGTTACCAAGTGAATAGTTAAAAAGATTTCGTGTCGATGAATGGACACCTACACTGTAGACACAAACCAATTTTTATGAAACCAACAAACCAATGAGAAATCTGAAGAACATATATTGGGTTGCCCAAAAAGTAATTGCGGATTTTTCATATAGTCGGCGTTGACAAATTTTCTCACAGCTTGTGACTCTGTAATTGCATTCTTTCTTCTGTCAGCTATCAGCTGTTACTTTTAGCTTGCTTTAGAAAAAAAGTGTGAAAAAAGTATATTTGATTAAAGTTCATTCTAAGTTTTATTAAAAATGCATTTACATTCTTTTAAAAAATCCGCAATTACTTTTTGGGCAACCCATAGAATTTTCGGACTTCATTCTGACTCCTGTACATCTCAATTCGCTCGCACTCACGTCTTTCCATTTCCTTTTTCTTTCTGCGGAATAGACGTTTCTCCTCTCTCCTCTTCTCCCGATACCTCTCCTTGCAGGGTTGCTCTGCATATGCCGCATTCTTGGCTTCAGTAGCATCTCCACACTTTTGGTCGTACCATGGGTTTTTTGGAGGAGTCTTCCGGTACCCAAGTACGGATTTCGCGGCATTTTTCATGGAGTGGGCAATAGTTTTCCACTGCGCCATTATATCATCGGAACAAGGAGTGCTTTCATGAAGTAGTTGGGTCAGTCGAGTGGAGTATGCCGCTGCCATCTGTTGCGGCTTTGTGAATATTTTTATGTTGAAATCTGGTGCTACTAACTACCATGTTTTTTTTTTTGGCCCGGCGAAATCTATCAGCCTCAATCCATTACTGGACGTTATCTCGTGGAGGCTAAACTTTCCGACTGTTGGACCAAAAATGGGTTATGACTTCTAACTGCTGTGTAAAGTATGACCTAAATCGGTCAAGAATCCGCTATAGCTCCCATATAAACCGAACTCGTGATTTGACTTCTTGAGACCTGGAAGCCGCAATTTTTGTCTTGACTTAGCTAAAATTTGGCATATAGTGTTCTGTTACAATCCTCTCTCAATAACTTCCATGTACGGTCCAATTCGGTCTATAAGCAGATATAGCCCCTATATATTAGCAGAATCCATGGTAGTGGTTTCGCAAGATTCGGCCCAACTGAACTTAGCACGCTTTTACTTGTTTTTTATTTTAACGATACTGAGTTCAATAATTGTCATTAATTTAAAACTTTTTAGAACATTATTTTCTATTGTCAAATATATAAATATTTATGAGATGTTTCTTGGTACATGGTACATGACATAGACTTACTTACTTACTTCAAGACCTTGCGTAGGTGAGCACACAACTCATCACAATAAATCAACTTGAAATCTTAAAAATTTCTCACTCTCTTTTATTTCCCACTCACTTGTTCATAACATCTCTCTGCTTGAGATATTACTGAAGTTCCTTGCCGGCCACAACCGCAACTGCAACCAGTTAGAGTCCACTTCCCCTCAAGACATCGGTATAAGGCACTTCCAATACCCACAAGCATTTTCCAGCTTACATCCCGATACTCCCCCTTTCCTCAAACACACAAAAATGCAAATTTTGCCCACGAACATTCCACCAAGGAACTGGGGCAAACTTCTCACATACCAATGAGTGCAGCCCGATTCACATTTTAAGCTCAATGATAAGGAACCTCCTTTTTATAGCCGAGTCCGAACGGCGTGCCGCAGTGCGACACCTCTTTAGAGAGAAGTTTTACATGGCATAGTATCTCACAAATGTTGCCAGCTTTAGGAGGGGGAAGACCACCGCTGGAAATGTTTTCTGATGGTCTCGCCAGGATTCGAACCCAAGCGTTCAGCTTGGTGGCTTCCTCAAACACACATTAAATCAAAATTCTTATAACACATGTGCACTCAACTTCCAAACACCTTTCATTTGACACCCATATTTTCGCAATCGGTAAATATGTCCTGGTGGGAGGTTTGGGGGTGGGGCCCCTCAGATACCTAGGAATAAGTTTTTTGGTCAGCTTTGTACTCTGCTTTTAAATACCTTTCATTTGATACCCATATTGCATAAAGCGGTTAAAGTGTCCTGTTGGGTGGTGTTTTTGGGGGTGGGGGGACCCCCCGACACTTAGGGTGACATTTTAGTGCCAAATTCGTAATCTACTTTTAAATACCTTTCATTTGATACCCATATTGTACCATTCGGTGAACATGTCCGTTCGGGTGGGTCTTGGGGAAGGGGGGGTCCCCCCAAGTTATTTGACACCAAAATGATATACCAATTTCGTTTTTTAGAGTACCATAAGGTGACATTCAAATCGGTGCACCCACCTCCGAGATATGGCGTTTTTTAAAAATTGGGGTAAGAGGGAGCGTCCGCCTCCCCTTCGAAAATCAAAAAATGTAGCTGGATGGGGCATCCTCCCAAGTTATTTGACCCCAAAAATGTATACCAATTTTGGTTTTGGTTTTTTTTTTTGGGTACCATAAGGTGGCATTCAAAATTTCGCTTAAATCGGTACACCCATCTCCGAGATATGGGGTAAGGGGGAGCGTCCGACCCCCCTTCGAATAACAAAAAAATTTAGCACCCTTTTATTACCGGGGGCTCAAACTCTACCATCTGGTAAAAATTTCATGAAAATCGATTCAGCCGTATTTGAGTCTTCACGGAAAAGACAAACAAACTAATAAACAAACAAAACGCAACTATTTCATTGTTATATAATGAAAGATATTTAAATGGCATTTAAACTTTTATGACAAACAAAAAGAACAAAAATCCCACAAGTGTTTCGAACTAAGTTGATACTCGTATAGTTGAAAAGTTAATATTGATATTAAGTTAAAAAGTGCTTCCTTTTGAATTGTCTGAACAGTCATTTCTTATAGTCTGTACGAAGAAGGGATAAATTTTAAATTTTACAGTTAAAATATAAATTGTAATCGATTGAAGTGATTTTTTGTAATTAAGAAATTGAAAGAATTACACTAAGCAAGTAAGTGCTGACTTAAGTTGGGCAAAGTCGACCTTTGGAATCCCTTTGCCAAAGTGAAACTAAAGTTCAAAGTTGTTTAAGAGAAGTCATTGTAAATGTTGTCCATGAACATTCCATTTGGGCAAAGGGGCAAACTTCTCATATATCCCATATCATTGGATTTAAAGATTCATGTTTAAATCCACAGATATGGAACCTCCTTTTTATAGCCGGGTCCCAACGGCGTGCCGCAGAGCAACACCTCTATTGGGAGAAGTTTTAACATGGCTCATATATGTTGCCAGCGTTAGGAGGGAATAACCAGCGCTGAAAATTTTTTCGGATGTTCTCGCCAGGATGCGAACCCAGGAGTTCAGCTTCATAGGCGGACTAGCTAACCATGATAGATAATTTCCTTACTCTTCACCTTGCTGGTTGAAGTGGCTTATACAGGAAAAATAGCCTCATTTTGGAAAGTGAGGCTAATGCACTTACACTAGGTTAGGTTAGCTTGAAAATAGGGTGCAGATATTAATCCGCCCCATGCCACTATGGACGTACACCTAAGCCAGTAATCGGCTTGTTGTGCGCTCTAAATACTATAAAGTAAACTCTAAACAAACAAGTAAAAAGGCGTTAAGCTCGGCCGTGCCGAACTTTGGATACCCACCACCTCGGGTATATATGTAAATCACCTTTCATCAAAATTCGGTGAAAATTTCATACCTTATACTCATATACCTCATACCGATCTGAACTATATACGACACGGATGTCGAAAAGCCAAACATAAGTCGCTGTGTCAAATTTCAGTGAAATCGGATTATAAATGCTCCTTTTATGGGGCCAAGACTTTAAATCGAGATATCGGTCTACATGGCAGCTATATCCAAATCCGAACCGATTTGGGCCAAGTTGCATAAACATGTCGAAAAGCCTAACACAAAGCACTGTCCCAAATTTCGTCGAAATCGGACAATAAATGCCTCTTTTATGGGCCCTAAACCTTAAATCGAGAGATCGGTCTATATGGCAGCTATATGTAAATCTGGACTGATCAGGGCAAAATTTAAGAAGGACGTCGAAGAGCCTAACCAAACTCACTGTCTCAAATTTCAGCGACATCAGACAATAAATGCGTCTTTTATGGCCCCAAAACCTTAAACCTAGATATCGGTCTATATGGCAGCTATATCCAAATCTCGACCGATCTGTGCGATATTGCAGAAGTATGTCAAGGGGCTTAACTTAACTCACTGTTCCAAATTTCGGGGACATCGGACAATAAATGAGCATTTTATGGGCCCAAAACCATAAATCAAGAAATCGGTCTATATGGCAGCTATATCTAAATCTGAACCGATCTGGACCAAATTGAAGAAATATGTCAAACACAACTCACTGTCCCAAATTTCAGCAAAATCAGATAATGAATGTGGCTTTTATGGGCCTTACACCATAAATCGGAGGATCGATCTATATGGCAGCTATATCCAAATCTGGACCGATCTGAGCCAAATTAACGAAGGATGTCGACGGGCCTTACACAATTCATTGTCCCGAATTTCATCAAAATCGGATAATAAATGCGGCTTTTGTGGGCTTAAGACCCTTAACCGGAGGATCGGTCTATATGGCAGCTATATCCAAATCTGAACCGATCTGAGCCAATTTAACGAAGGAAGTCGGAGGGCCTAAGACAACTCACTGTCCCAAATTTCAGCGAAATCGGATAATAATTGTGGCTTTTATGGGCCTTAGACCCTAAATCGGAGGATCGGTCTATATGGCAGCTATATCCAAATCTGGACCAATCTGAGCCAAATTGACGAAGGATGTCGAAGGGCCTAACACAACTCACTGCCCCAAATTTCAACAAAATCGGATAATAAATGTGGCTTTTATGGGCCTAAGACCCTAAATCGGCGGATCGGTCTATATGGGGGCTATATCAAGATATAGTCCGATATAGCCCATCTTCGAACTTAACCTGCTTATGGACAAAAAAAAAAGAATCTGTGCAAAATTTCAGCTCAATATCTCTATTTTTAAAGACTGTATCGTGATTTCAACAGACAGACGGACGGACATGTCTAGATCGTCTTAGATTTTTACGCTGATCAAGAATATATATACTTTATAGGGTCGGAAATGGATATTTCGATGTGTTGCAAACGGAATGACAAAATGAATATACCCCCATCCTTCGGTGGTGGGTATAAAAATTTTAATTATTTTTGTTAGTGACCACTGTTGCTCTATAATCTCTTACGTGATTTTTGCGGGTTGTTAGGGTCAATATGTTTCAAAATGCAAATAAAACATGTTTATTTCATCCTTTTCTCGACGCTTCGTCGGCTTTTTTTCCGACTTTTTCAAGAGTTTATTCAGTGAAATCTATTAACAAGAGACGCATTTTAAATATTTTGTTCTGTTTTGTCACTTTTAAGGTTTTTACTTACATATGTTTACATTTGCATTATTCTCTTAATTTATTAAAAAACTGGACATCACGACACATTTATAATAAATATAATTAAAATAAATAAAATGTAAAATATTGCAGCGAAAAATTTAAAACTAATATCACAGAACTATGTTTACACTCTAAACTATTGCAACGGAATACTGTAAGCTTTGTATTATCTTTGTCCTCTTTCGTGCTCATTGACTTATCTATCCTCTGTTGTATACGTAAACTTTCAAGAGTATACCTCTTATTTTCATTTCTCTCTCTATCAAGAATTCTAACAGCTTTGAAGTCAATGTTGTGTCCCTTCTCTTTAATATGTTGTGATAAAGCCGTGCTGTCTCTGCCTTTCTTGATGTCTGCTTCGTGTTCTGCCATTCGTATTTTCAGTTTTCGTCGAGTGGTGCCCACATAACACATATTGTTCCCCTTCTTTGCCATTGCACGTCAATTCGTAAACATTACATTACTAGACATTACATTGTCTAGTTGGAGTTTGTCTGCTTTGGTAGTTGTTGTTGTGAACAGCTTTTGTAGTGTGTGGTTTGATTTGTATGCGATTGTTGTTGTTTTTTTCATTTTCTCTGTTTGGTGCCCAAGCATTGTTTTCTGTTAATTTGGGAATATATGGTACATGGTGAAAATAAGATTTATACCCTCCACCATAAGATGGGGGGTATACTAATTTCGTCATTCTGTTTGTAACTACTCGAAATATTCGTCTGAGACCCCATAAAGTATATATATTCTTGATCGTCGTGACATTTTATGTCGATCTAGCCATGTCCGTCCGTCTGTCCGTCCGTCCGTCCGTCTGTCGAAAGCACGCTAACTTCTGAAGGAGTAAAGCTAGCCGCTTGAAATTTTGCACAAATACTTCTTAGTAGTGTAGGTCGGTTGGTATTGTAAATGGGCCATATCGGTCCATGTTTTGATATAGCTGCCATATAAACCGATCTTAGGTCTTGACTTCTTGAGCGCTAGAGAGCGCAATTCTTATCCGATTGGAATGAAATTTTGCACGACGTGTTTCGATATGACTTCCAACAACTGTTCTAAGTTAGGTTCAAATCGGTGAATAACCTGATATAGCTGCCATATGAACCGATCTTGGGTCTTGACTTCTTGAGCTTCTAGAGGGCGTAATTCTTATGCGATTGGAATGAAATTTTGCACAACGTGTTTCGATATGACTTCCAACAACTGTTCTAAGTTAGGTTCAAATCGGTGCATAACCTGATATAGCTGCCATATAAACCGATCTTGGGTCTTCACTTCTTGAGCCTCTAGAGGGCGCAATTCTTATCCGATTGAAATGAAATGAATGCACGACGTGTTCTGTTATGACTTTCAATAACTGTGCCAAGTATGGTTCAAATTGGTCCATAACCTGATATTGCAGCCATATAAACCGAGCTCCCGATTTAACTTCTTGAGTCCTTACAAGCCGCAATTTTATTTGCCTGCAATTTTGCATATGGTGTTCCGTTACGACTTCGAACAACTGTGTTAAGTACGGTCGGAATTAGTCTATGACTTAATACAGCTCCCATATAAACCCTTCTGCCGATTTGACTTCTTGAGTCCGTAATTTTGCCCGATAATGCTGACATTTTGCATGCGGTGTTCTGTTACGACTTCCGATGGCTCTGCCAAGAACGGTCCAAATCAATCTATAACCTAATGTAGCTCCCATATAAACCGAACTCCCGATTTGAATTCTTGAGCCCTTGCAAACCGCAATTTTTGCCCGATTGACTCGATGTCGCGAGTCGTTTGATCCAAGATCTGACGCTAGCCTACAGCCGCCCCTAACCTAGGAACAGACGCTGATGATGGCCATTGGTTATTTGAAGGCGCCAAAAACTCGCCTCCTCATCTCGAGTATCATTGGCACTCAGTATTTAAGTAAGAGTCAGTGCCGCCTCACCCTTCACTGAGACTCTTCTCTTGAAATTGCTAACTGCCCGCGATCGCATTTGCAGCTACTCCGCATAAAAACGAAGCCTTCCACCATACGCAACCTGCGTTCCCGGTAGCTTTCAGCTAAGCTTCCCGTGATAACGATGTACACCACACAAGTGCTAGGTTAAAGTTCCAAACTGTGTAGTGCGGATCGGATCTAGCCCAAAGATGAACAAAAAATTCATTGTAACCTTGAATTTCTTCTCATCTCTCCTTGTTCATCGAATAGGTTGAAGTGTTGCACATGAATCTACCGGCTTTATATCACAAATCCCATTTGGACCTCAAAAAAGATGTGGGCCAGATTATACGAGAGTACTCAAGCAAATGGAGATGGCGTTTAGATGGAGCAGACACTCTTATCGATGTGGGCAGTGGACCTGGCGATGTTCTTATCGATCACATTTATCCTTTAATGCCGACGAATTTTACAAAAATCATTGGCAGTGACATCTCAGCAGATATGGTAGACTATGCCCAAAAATTTTATCATTTTGTGGAAAAATGTGAATTTCTTACTCTGGATATTGGTTCGCCAAAGCCCTTGCCTGAAGGTTTGCAAGGTCAATTTGATCATGTGACCTCTATGTTATGTCTACATTGGGTTCAAAATCATAGGTAATGGAATTAGTAAAGTTAAAACTAAAACTGAAATCCCCCCATATTTTCCCTTAATTTTCCTTTAGATTGGCCTTGAATAATATTTTCAAACTCCTGCGACCCTCAGGTGGTGATTGCTTTATCATATTCATGTCCAGCCACACAATTTTTGATGCTTACCTGCATATTAACAAGGATCCCAAATGGTCGCCTTATATAACAACGGATGTGCTACGTTTTGTTTCGCCCTTACATGACTGCGATCAAACGAAAGCTGTGTTCACTCAAATGATGGAAGATGCGGGATTTTGTAATGTTGAAGTGGATGTAAGACCGCGAACGATTAATTTTGGTACTGTGGAATATTTTAAAGGTAAATGGGAACATAAACGATTAGGACTTAGTTTTGTAAGTAGTTACCCTCTTATACCCACCACCATAGGAGGGGGTATACTAAGCACACAAGTCATTCCGTTTGTAGCCACTCGACATGTTAATCTGCGACCACATTTCGTAAATGGTAGCTACTTGAACGGATGGCAACGTTATCATACCCACCACCATAGGATGGTGGTATGACCCCAATTGGCATGTGACCTCAATTTATTTATGTCGCATTCAGAACTGACTTACCATGGGACTCCAACGATTCTTCGCCGAATGGCAGATTGTCTTCTTTGTAGTTTCTTGAAATTTGTGGCACATGTGGTACCTCAGAGCTATATGCCATAAATCCATGTTGGTTTAATAATGTTGTTGTTGTTGTTTTAGTTGTTGTTGTTGTAGTAGCAGTGTGTGGTACACTGAGGCGGCAGCCCTTGCCGATGAAGGAATTCATGGGGTCAATCCGGTACGTACAACCGGCTGCCATGGGATTCCGTTGTTTTAGTCACATTTGGATGTGGAGGTGGCGATCCTTATCAAGCGAGGCGAGCAAGCTCGTACAGGTCTATACGACCGCTCACCGCGAAAAAAAAATAATGGACATTGCTTATTTAAAGGCGCAAATAACTCGTCTCATATCGATCATCATAGGCACTCAGTATTTAAGCAAGAGAGAGGGCTAAAATTTTCTACAATGATATTCTCATGACTTCCAACGTGCATTATTGAAATTGGTCTTATAACAACCGCGCCCGCTCCGCTGGTCCCCCCCAGACACTTAACCCTGAAAAACTATCGACATCGTGATCTACTCTCAAATACCACTTATTTAAGCCTCATATTGCCATTGGTTTATGGGATGAGCCGTCCCCCAAACACTTGGTCCCATATTTGGGTATCCGATTCATATTCTACTCCCATATTAATTTTATTCGAGCCCCATATTGCCATGGGCCGTAAATAAGTCCTGTTTGTGGTTTTAAAAAAAGTCCTGTTTGGGGTGTGAATAAGTCCTGTTTGGGGTGTAAATAAGTCCTGTTTGGGGTGTTTTGGGAAAGAGGTGGACCCCAAGAAATTTGGTCCTGAAAGTTTGCATCATTTCGTTCTCTTCTCCCCAATAACTTTGCGTTTAAGCCTCATATTGCCATGGTCGGTAAATATGTATGTCCGATTAAGGAGTGTTTTGGGGGGGGGGCTGGTGGTTACCCAGACATTTGCAAATGCAAATTTCGCCCATGAACATTCCATTAAGGAACAGGGGCACTTACCTAGACACTTAGCCCTAAAAAATATCAGCATCGTGCTCTACTCTCAACTACCATTTATTTAAACCCTATATTGCCATTGGTTTAAAGGGGAGTATATGGGATGAGGCGTCCCTCAAACACTTGGCCCAAAAGAATGAAATCGAATTCGTTTTCTTATCTCGAGTTCATTTCATTTGAGCCCCTTATTGCAATCATCAGCAAATATGGCCGGCTTGGAGGGTGGGACTTAAAAACTATTAACATCATGCTCCACACTATTTGAACCCCAAATTGTCATGGTGAGCAAATACGTCCCTATTTGGGGAGTCCCGAATGCTGATATCACATTCGTACTCCACTTCCAAATATCTTTGAACCATATTTTCGTAGTCAGAAAACACGCTATTGGTGGCTGGGGGCGAGAGGGGTGGGGTGTTTTTTTTTTGGGTTTGAGGAGGCTACTCGGTGACTTGGTCGTGAAAATGTATATAAGAGACGAATTCTACTCTAAAATACTTTTTAATTGAGCCCCATATTGCTATGGACGGTAAATTTGTTCTCTTTGTGGGAGGGACGGCCCTATAGACACTTTTTACCGAATGTTGATATCAGATTCGTACTCTACTCCTTCCTTTTATTTGAGGAACATATTGCTAGGATCGGTAAATATGTACTCTTTGGGGGTTGTTTTGGGGAGAGGCCCCCCCCCAAACACTTGGTTCCACATTTGGATATCAGATTCGTACTCTACTCTCAAATACCTTTTATTTTATACCCATATTGCCATGGTAAGTAAATAAGTGCTGTTTGGCGAGTGTTTTAGGGAAGGGGAGGACCCCCAGAAACTAGGTCCCGAAAGTGGATATCAACTTCGTGCTCTACTCCCAAATACCTTTCATTTGAGCCCCATATTTCTGTGATGGGTAAATATGTCCGACTTAGGGGTGTTTTGGAGGTAGGGCGGCCCACCAAACCCTTGACTCCATATTTGAATATCAGATTCATTATTCACTCTCAAATACCTCTCATTTGAGTTCCATATTGTCGCTATTGGTTTATAAATATATTTGGTGGGTTTTGGGGGCGGGCCGGCCCTCCCATCCGAAATTTATGATTTTAGGTTACTAAAAGAGAACACACAAAATTTTGCTTAAATCGCACCTCCCACCTCCAAAATCTGACGTTTCAGCAAATTTGGGTAAGGGAAATGTTGTACCCTATTTTCACCACTGGATCAATATGCACCATTTGTAAAAATTTCAAGAAAATCGGTTTATCCGTTCCTGAGACTATACGGAACAGACAAACAGACACAAATTGATTTTTATATCCACCACCATATGATGGGGGTATTCAAATCTAGTCATTCTGTTTGCAACATCTCGCAAAATTCGTCCAAGATCCCATAAATTATATATATTCCTGGTCGTTTCGAATTTCTGAGTCGATATAGACATGTCCGTCTGTCGAAATCACGATAGCGATAGAAAGCGTAAAGCTAGCCGCTTGAAAGTTTTAACAGATACTAAATTTTGATGGAGGTCGTTGAAAATTGCAAATGGGCCATATCGGTTGAGATTTGGATATAGCTTCCATAAAAACCGATCTCCCGATTTGATATCTTGAGCCCCTGGAAGCAAAAATGTTCATCCGATTTAGCTGAAATTTTGAATGTGGTATTCTGATATGACTTCCAACAACTGTGCCTAGTACAGTCCGAATCGATCTATAACCTGATATAGCTCCCTTATAAACCGATCTCCCGATTTGACTTCTTGAGCTCTTAAACACCGCAGTTTTTGTCTGATTTTGCTTAAATTTTGCACATAATGTTCTGTAATGACTTCCAACAACTGTGCCTAGTACGATCCGAATCGGTCTATAACCTGATATAGCTCCCATATAAACCGATCTTCCGATTTGATATCTTGAGCCCCTGGAAGCGAAAATTTTCATCCGATTTTGCTGAAATTTTGAATGTGGAGTTCTGTTATGATTTCCAACAATTGTGTCAAGTACTGTCCGAATCGGTCTATAGCCTGATATAGCTCCCATGTAATCCGATTCCCCGATTTGACTTCGTGAGCCCTTACTAGCCGCAATTTTTGTCCGATTTGGATGAAATTTTGCAGATAGTGTTCCGTTAAGCCTTCCAACAGCTGTGCTAAGTACGGTTCGAATCGGTCTATAAGCAGATATAGCTTCCATATACCCCGATCTGCGAATTTGACTTCTTGTGCCCTTACAAGCCCCAATTTTTGTCCGATTTGGCTGAAACTTTGCATGTGGTGTTCCGTTATGACTTCCAACAACTGTGTACAGTCCAAATCAGTCTATAACCTGATATAGCTCCCGTATATACCGACCTCCCGATTGGGCTTCTTGAGCCTTTACAAACTGCAATTTTTGTCCGATTTGGTTGAAATTTTGCATGAAGTGCTATGTTACGACTTCCAATATCAGTGTCAAATACGGTCTAATCAGTCTATAGCCTGATATAACACCCATATAAACCGGTCTCTCGATTTGACTTCTTGAACCCTTACATGCCGCACTTTTTGTCCGATTTGGCTAAAACTTTGCATGTGGTGTTCCGCTATGACTTCCAACAACTGTGTCATGTACGGTCCAAATCAGTCTATAACCTGATATAGCTCCCGTATATACCGATCTCCCGATTTGGCTTCTTGAGTCTATACAAACTGCAATTTTTGTCCGATTTGTCTGAAATTTTGCATGTGGTGTTCTGATATGACTTCCAACAACTGTGTCTAGTACGGTCCGAATCGGTCTATAACCTGATATAGCTGTTATATAAACCGATCTTTAATCTTGATTTCTTGAGCCACTAGAGGGCGTAATTCTTATCAGATTTGGCTGGGAAGTGTTTTGTTATGATTTCCTACAACTGTGCCCAATATGGTTCAAATCGATTCATAACCTGATACAGCAGCCATATAAACCGATCTGCAATCTTGACTTCTTGAGCCTCTAGAGGGCGCAATTATTATCTGATTTGGCTTTTCTCCCGACATTTAACATACGCGTCAAATATGGTCTGCATCGGTCTATAGCCTGATACAGCTCCCCTATAAAGGGTCTCCCTATTTTATTTCTTGAGCTCAAAGGGGGCAATTCTTATTCGATTTGTCTGAAATTTTTCTACCAACATTTTTTCTCCAACAGTGCATTTGTTTGTAACATCCAGAAAGAAGAGAGATAGACCCATTGATAAATATACCGATCGACTCAGAATCACTGATCTGATCTGATTCGATTAACCTATGTCCGTCTGTGTGTCCGTCCGTCTGTCTGTCGCAGTTCTCATCCGATCATCTTAAAATTTGGTACAGGCATGTTTTTTCGGCCTAGAGACGAAGCCTATTGAAATTGGAAAAAAATCGGTTCAGATTTTGATAAAGCTTCCATATGTTCGTCCGATTTTCAGTAATAATGCAATAAAATGGTCATTTGTTAACCGATTCTCTCGAAATTTGGCAAGAAGGATTTTCTTAGGACTCTCGACATTACTGGTGAATTTCATGGAAATCGGTTCAGATTTATATAGCTCTCACATATATATCGCCCGATTTTTACTCCTAGAGCCACTGCAAGCGCATTTATTGACCAATCTTCAAAAAATTTTATACAAGGCTGTCCTCGACGACTTTCTCAATATCTATTTAATTTGGTCGAAATCGGGTCAGATTAAGGTATAGCTCCCATATATATGTTCGTCCGATTTTCAGTAATAATGCAATAAAATGGTCATTTGTTAACCGATTCTCTCGAAATTTGGCAAGAAGGATTTTCTTATGACTCTCGACATTACTGGTGAATTTCATGGAAATCGGTTCAGATTTATATATAACTCTCATATATATATCGCCCGATTTTCACTCCTAGAGCCACTGCAAGCGCATTTATTGACCAATCTTCAAAAAAATTTTAAACAAGGCTGTCCTCGACGACTTTCTCAATATCTATTTAATTTGGTGGAAATCGGGTCAGATTAAGGTAAGCTCCCATATATATGTTTGTCCGATTGTGTGAAATATTGCAATAAAGTGCTCATTTGTTAACCAATTCGCTCGAAATTTGGCAGAAAGGATTTTTTTACTCTCGACCCTTCTGGTGAATTTCATGGAAATCGGTTGGGATTTATATATAGCTCTCACATATATATCGCCCGATTTTCACTCCTAGAGCCACTGCAAGCGCATTTATTGACCAATCTTGCCAAAATTGTACACAACGCTTTCTTCGATGACTACCATAATATCTAAGAAGTTTGGTCAAAATCGATTTAAATAGATTTAGATGTAGCTCCCATATATTGGGTTGCCCAAAAAGTAATTGCGGATTTTTCATATAGTCCGCGTTGACAAATTTTTTCACAGCTTGTGACTCTGTAATTGCATTCTTTCTTCTCTCAGTTATCAGCTGTTACTTTTAGCTTGCTTTAGAAAAAAAGTGTAAAAAAAGTATATTTGATTAAAGTTCATTCTAAGTTTTATTAAAAATGCATTTACTTTCTTTTAAAAAATCCGCAATTACTTTTTGGGCAACTGTAGTTATTACATCTTGAACATATTGGCTTTGCTTGAAAGTTGATACGGAGATTTTAATAACCCATTGGAAAACATCCGCCGTGGTCCATTAAAATTGGTTCAGAATTATATATAATTCCCGCATTGTACAATATTTATAGGGTAGGTGTAGGGTATTATATAGTCGGCACCGCCCGACTTTTGCCTTTCCTTATTGGTTTGAAGTCATTATTATCTAGCGCCCAATTCGCTTAGTAATTTTTAAGCTTTCGTATAAGCCAAAATTTAAAATTTTTTTTGTTTTTATTTTTATATTCATTTTAATTTTTTTTTTAATATTTTGTTTTATTTTTTATTTGCAGAAAATGTAAAGTCCGTGTGTGGTCTAATAGATTATATACCAAAATCCAAACAAGACGAATTCATGGATGACTTTGTAGCTATAATGTCCGAATATGCTGCCAAAGGAGGTGATTTTAACGATTCGCAATCCAAATCTAGCATGAAATATGATTTACTGGTTGCCTATGGAAGAAAGCCGGATACAAGAGGAGAAAGCAGGTCCCTTTAAATAAAAAAGAAGTTTGTTTTATATGCCGGTATACTGGTATTGGGAATTTTAGATTTAACATCTAATGTATGAAGTTATAGAAAACCAAGTTCAATCGTCAGAAGGCAATGAATTAAGACCTTAAATTTGAATAATAACAAGTTAAAGCGTGCCAAGTTCGGCCGGGCCGAATCTTATATACCCTGCACCATGGATCGCATTTGTCGAGTTCAATTACCAGTATCATATCAAGATATGGTCCGGTTTGGACCACAATTAAATTATGTGTTGGAGACCTGTGTAAAATGTCAGTCAATTCGAATAAGAATTGCGCCCTTTGGGGGCTCATGAAGTAAAATCGAGAGATCGATTTATATGAGAGCTGTATCAGGCTATAGACCCATTCAGACCATAATAAACACGTATGTTGATGGTCACAA
This sequence comes from Stomoxys calcitrans, assembly GCF_963082655.1. Classification (NCBI taxonomy): domain Eukaryota; kingdom Metazoa; phylum Arthropoda; class Insecta; order Diptera; family Muscidae; genus Stomoxys; species Stomoxys calcitrans. The sequence continues at coordinate 172,221,921 of NC_081554.1, forward strand.
GAGGATCCGTCGTACAAAATTAGAGGCTAATCGGATAATATTTGCGACCTCTAGAGGCTCAAGAAGTCAAGACCCAAGATCGGTTTATATGGCAGCTATAATCGGTGCACCCAAGACCCAAGATCGGTTTATATGGCAGCTAAAATCGGTGCACCCATCTCTAAGATCTGGCGTTTTTGAAAATTATGGTAAGGGGGAGGGTCCGCCCCCCTTCCGATATCAACAAATTTAGTACCCTGTTTACACCAGGCGCTCCAACTCTACCATCTGTGATAGTTTTATGAAAATCGGTTCAACCGTTTTTGAGTCTATACGGAACAGACAAACAAAAAATCAAACAAGCGCAATAATTCCATCATTTTTATCCCGGAACCCTCAATTTCAATTTTGTAAGTGGTGTTCTGCTACGACTTTTGTGCAAACTTTGAGCAGAATCCATGGTGGTGGTGGTGGATTCCCAAGATACAGCCCGTCCGAACTTATTATGTTTTCACCGGTCTCATTAACAATTTTTGGCTAACAAACATCTCTTAGACAGTCGTAATGCAATTTGGAACCAAAAATGACTATTCTTTTGCCTCATTTCAGCAACACAATGCATATACATAGCTGCGCTCTTTGTCATCAGAGCGCAGCATCAATCTTTTTGGCCTAAATCCATACATCCAAATCTATGTTCATGACTGTGGTTATGCATTGCATACTTCTTGCAGCCTTGAGCTAAAAATGTTTACATGTCACTCCATTTCAGATGATTTATGCAACATTCCATTTCAACGTACTCTTTGCCACATACATATCTCCACAAATCCTTTTCTACCTCATATTCATTCACATTTGATTTTGTACGTGAAGTGAATGGAAGAAAGGGCGCTTAGATTTACGTATGAGACCCATGTAGCCTGGCATGCAGTGCAATAAGGACAACTTCATTAAAAAAAAACCTCAGTTTCTCGAATATGTGATGGAGAGGAATCTCAATGATCAGCATAATGAGTAATAAATTTATGCTGATGACAGAACATACATGGGAAACAAAGTTGTCGATACTTCTATTGGTTGAAATAATTCCAAACGTTTTGTGCATGGAGCAACTCCTTTTGGACCTATGATAGATAGGGTTCGAGGTAGCAGGACCAGTGGCAAGATCCATAAGCATCTGAAATAAGGCATACCTGGAATGAGTGAAATTTGGAATAATAATTAGGAAGAAAGAAATTAGTCCTACACTGATAGAAAAGACATTGCAAATTCATGCAACAATAGTGTGATTATAATACCCAGATGTTGCACAGTGGGATGGGAAAAAAATAAGTGAAAAAAAAATGGAACGGATAGAGATATTTTCATGAAATTTTACATGGTTATAGCTGAGGTGTTATCCAGTTAATATGCCCTCAGGGCCCTAGAAGTCCCAGGGGCCCATTGCTGGTCCTTCAAAGTTGGTCACCTCGGCCCTACAAAATTTTGTTTGGGCTATCAAAAGCGCTATTATGGTGCGATTTTCAAATTTGGAATTTGGCTGGAAAGTGGTTAACAAGTGGTTTACAAAAAAACAGGCCTAAATATGAGGGATAGGCCTGTGTCCAAGAAATTTTGACAATTTTTTTTTTTTTAATTTTCGCAGAGACTGGTCTCTTATTTTGTTGGTTGTGAAGCATTTCTGGACCGATTCCATTTTTTTTAACTGATTTGAAAAGTTAATAAAATTTACTATTTTTTGTTGCTAAGGTGCGAGTCTTCAGTCAAATGTTATGCGAGTTACAAATGAAAAAATGTGAAAAAGTTATTTTTTGGAAATTTTTGTCTAAAAAAAGGTAATTTCATTGTTTTTTCTCTATACAGAAAACTTGGCCCAGCACTATCAATTTTGCTTATTGTACTGTAAAGAAGACTTAATGTAGATGCGATTTAAGTGTAATTTTTATTAATTGTGTTAACCCTAATAGAATATCTGTGAAGCACAATATTGGCATTTTTTTTAACAAAAATACTGCGAAAACTTTTCGAGTTTTCAAAACGCAAAGCTGAGACCCCCAACTCTATAACATATTTTCATTGTCCCAAGTAATAACTAATTGCATGCCAAAAATTCTTTGCGCCATTCAAGTATTGAGGTCTCTACGGACATTTTACTAAAAAATTTAGGGAGATCGGTTTATATGGGAGCTGTATCAAGCTATAGACCGATTCAGATCGTATGTTGATGGTTATGGTAGAAGTCGTTGTGCAAAACTTCGCCCAAATCTGATAATAAAAATGCGCCCTCTAGAGGTTGTGGACCGTTCTAAACCATATTCGACGCAGTTGTTGGAAGTTATAACAAAACACATCATGCAAAATTTCAGCCAAATCGGATGAGAATTGCGCTCTCAATTGGCTCAAGAAGTCAAGATCCAAGATCGGTTTATATGACAGCTATTCTAGATTATAAACCGATTTGAATCATACTTCGCACAGTTGTTAAAAGTAACACAAAAACACTACGTGCAAAATTTCAGTTAAATCGGACGAGAATTGCGCCCTCTAGAGGCTCAAGAAATCAAGACCCCAGATCGGTTTATATGGCAGCTATATCAAAACATAGACCGATTTGAACCATACTTAGCGTAGTTGTTGGAAGTGATACCAAAACACGTCGTGCAAAATTTCATTCCAATCGGATAAGAATTGCGCCCTCTAGAGGCTCAAGAAGTCAAGACCCCAGATCGGTTTATATGACAGCTATATCAGGTTATAGACCGATTTGAACCATACTTAGCATAGTTGTTGGATATCATGACAAAACACGTCGTGCAAAATTTCATTCCAATCGGATAAGAATTGCGCACTCTAGAGGCTCAAGAAGTCAAGACCCACGATCGGTTTATATGGCAGCTATATCAAACCATGGACCGATATGGCCCATTTACAATACCAACCGACCTACACTAATAAGAAGTATTTGTGCCAAATTTGAAGCGGCTAGCTTAACTCCTTCGGAAGTTAGCGTGCTTTCGACAGACAGACGGAAGGACGGACAGAAGGACGGACATGGCTATATCGTCATAAAATGTCGCGACAATCAAGAATATATACACTTTATGGAATCTTAGACGAATATTTCGAGGAGTTACAAACAGAATGACGAAATTAGTATACCCCCCATCCTATGGTGGAGGGTATAAAAATAAACCGATCTCAACCATAAACAACATGGATGTCGAAAAGTCTAACATAAGTCTATGTGTCAAATTTCAATTAAATCGGATTGTAAATGCGCCCTTTTTGGGGCCAAGACTTTAAATCGAGATATCGGACTATAAGACAGCTTTATGCAAATCTTGATCGATCTAGACCAAATTGCAGAAATATGTGGAGGGGTTTAACTAAACTCACAGTCCCAAATTTCAGCAAACTCGGACAATAAATGCGCCTTTTATGGTCGCAAAACCTTAAATCGAGAGATCGGTCTATATGGCAGTTATATCCAAATCTAGACCGATCTGAGCCAAATTGGAAAAGGATGTCGAAGGGCCTAACACAACTCACTGTCCCAAATTGCGACGACATCGGACAATAAATGCGCTTTTTATGAGCTCAAAACCTAAAACCGAGAGATCGGTCTATATGGCAGCTATATCCAAATCTGGACCGATCTGTGCCATAATGCAGAAGTATGTCGAAGGGCTTAACCTTACTTACTGTCCCAAATTTCGGCGACCTCGGACAATAAATGCGCTTTTTATGGGCCTAAGACCCTAAATTGGAGGATCGGTAAATATGGCAGCTATATCCAAATCTGGACAGATCTGAGCCAAATTGACGAAGGATATCGAAGGGCCTAGCACAACTCACTGTTCCAAATTTCGGCAAAGTCGGATAATAAATGTGGCTTTTATGAGCCTAAGACCCTAAATCAGAGGATCGGTCTATATGACAGCTATATCCAAATCTAGACCGAACTGGGCCAAATTGCAGAAAAATGTCGAAGGACCTATCACAACTCACTGTCCCAAATTGTGACGACATCGGACAATAAATGCGCTTTTTATGAGCTCAAAACCTAAAATCGAGAGATCGGTCTATGTGGCAGCTATATCCAAATCTGAACCGACCTGAGCCAAATTGATAAAGGATGTCGAAGGTCCTGACACAACTCACTGTCCCAAATTTCGGCGACATCGGACAATAAATGCGCCATTTATGGGTCCAAAACCTTAAATCGAGAGATCCGTCTATATGGCAGTTATATCCAAATCTGGATCGATCTGTGCCATAATGCAGAAGTATGTCGAAGGGCTTAACCTTACTTACTGTGCCAAATTTCAGCGACCTCGGACAATAAATGGACCTTTTATGGGCCTAAGACCCTAAATCGGAGGATCGGTATATATGGCAGCTATATCCAAATCTGGACAGATCTGAGCCAAATTGACGAAGGATATCGAAGGGCCTAGTACAACTCACTGTCCCAAATTTCGGCAAAATCGGATAATAAATGTGGCTTTTATGGGCCTAAGACCCTAAATCGGAGGATCGTTCTATATCCAAATCTAGACTGATCTGGGCCAAATTACAGAAGAATGTCGAAGGACCAATCACAACTCACTGTCCCAAATTTCAGCCAAATCGGATAATAAATGTGGCTTTTATGGGGCAAAGACCCCAAATCGGCGGATCGGTGTACATGAGGGCTATATCACGATATAGACCGATATAGCCTATCTTCGAACTTAAACTGCTTATGGACAAAAAAAAGGAACCTGTGCAAAGTTTCAACTCAATATCTCTATTTTTAGAGACTGTAGCGTGATTTCAACAGACAGAGGGACAGACGGACGGACATGGCTAGATTGTCTTAGATTTTTACGCTGATCAAAAATATATATATTGGGTTGCCCAAAAAGTAATTGTCGGTAATATAGTAGTAATATAGTCGGCGTTGACAAATTTTTTCAACGGCTTGTGATTCGGTAATTGCATTCTTTCTTCTGTCAGTTATCAGCTGTTACTTTTAGCTTGCTTTAGAAAAAAAGTGCGCGAAATTTTGTTTACATTTGTTTGTTTGGCGTCAATTTTAATATGGGTACCACATGTATTGAAAGAAATTCATTTAACAAACCGAATCAACGCTTGTGATATGCACCTTAAACGCAATGAATTCGATCCGTTTTTAAAACGAATCATAACTGGAGATGAAAAATGGATTGTTTAAAACAACGTTAGTCGAAAACGATCATGGTCCAAGCATGGTGAACCAGCTCAAACCACTTCAAAGGCTGATATCCACCAAAAGAAGGTTATGCTGTGGGATTGAAAGGGTGTGGTATATTTTGAGCTGCTTCCAAGTAACCAAACGATGAACTGGGATGTTTACTGTCAACAATTGGACAAACTGAATACAGCCATCAAGGAGAAGTGACCAGAATTGGTCAATCGTAAAGGTGTCATATTCCACCAGGACAACGCTAGACCGCACACATCTTTGGTCACTCGCCAAAAACTGAGTGAGCTTGGCTGGGAACTTTTGATGCATCCACCATATAGCCCTGACCTTGCACCATCAGACTACCATTTATTTTGATCTTTGCAGAACTCCTTAAATGGTAAAACTTTCGGCAATGATGAGGCTATAAAATCGCACTTGGTTCAGTTTTTTGCAGATAAAGGTTAGAAGTTCTATGAGCGTGGTATACAAAATTTGCCAGGGAGATGGCAAAAGGTTATCGAACAAAATGGCAATTATATATTTGATTAAAGTTCATTCTAAGTTTTATTAAAAATGCATTTACTTTCTTTTAAAAAATCCGCAATTACTTTTTGGGCAACCCAATACTTTATAGGTTCGGAAATGGGTATTTCGATGTGTTGCAAACGGAATGACAAAATGAATATACCCCCGGTGGTGGGTATGAAAATTGATTTTTTTTGAAATTTGAGAGAAAATTTCATTGAAATTTTAATTTTGAAAAAATTTCAAAAATCTCAAAAAAAAATTTTTTAAATTTTGTCTTAAGAAAACTAAATGCGAGGAGCACTTTTCTATTTCTGTTTTTTGTCATGATTTCCCCATCTACAAAAACTAAATATACATAAACGGTGATTTTTTTGAGGTTAGGATTTTCATGCATTAGTATTTGACAGATCACGTGGGATTTCAGACATGGTGTCAAAGAGAAAGATGCTCAGTATGCTTTGACATTTCATCATGAATAGACTTACTAACGAGCAACGCTTGCAAATCATTTTCAGTGAATCATTTTCAGTGAAATCATTTTCAGTGAATCGACAAATTTTGTTCAGCGATGAGGCTCATTTCTGGTTGAATGGCTACGTAAATAAGCAAAATTGCCGCATTTGGAGTGAAGAGCAACCAGAAGCCGTTCAAGAACTGCCCATGCATCCCGAAATATGCACTGTTTGGTGTGGTTTGTACGCTGGTGGAATCATTGGACCGTATTTTTTCAAAGATGCTGTTGGACGCAACGTTACGGTGAATGAACACATTTCGAACCGAACACTGATTTTGGTAATAAAATTCAATGATTTGCAAGCGTTGCTCGTTAGTAAGTCTATTCATGATGAAATGTCAAAGCATACTGAGCATCTTTCTCTTTGACACCATGTCTGAAATCCCACGTGATCTGTCAAATACTAATGCATGAAAATCCTAACCTCAAAAAAATCACCCTTTAGATATATTCTCTTGATTTAAATTGAATTTTCATCTTCATAATTCCAAATTGCTTGATAATCCATTTTTGGGTTTATCCTTTGAGCTATTTACTTCTGTCCTATGAAAACAACAGCAAAGGACTCTATGTTGATGTCAAAGCACTTTCGGCAAACAAATATTGAAAATGGCAAAGCAATAAGAAGATCTTAAAAATTTTCATCAAATTTTTTTATTTGTTCCTTGCTTTATTTGGTAAAAAGGGGCAATCTATGGCTACGACATGAATTTCCAAAGGCACATAAATTCCTCAATTCTTTATAAAGTCAGTATTATTAAAAAACTACTTTAACCGTAGGAAAGGATAGGCATTTTAATTGCTGCTGGCAATAAGAACATCTCCTAGACTTAGATGCCATATCTGTGTAACCTTCGCATTGCCAGCATGCACCCATACATTGATGAGACAAAAAGGATGTTTTCCGTAAGGCATATGGAGATATCAACTCGATATTGGCAAACTCTGCATGAGATGTCAGGTTGTTATTCATTTACAAACAACTTTATGAGTTATAAACGTTTGTTATACCCATCACCATAGAAGGGGGGTATACTAATCCAGTCAATCCGTTTTTAATATCTCGAAATATCTAAGACGCCATAAAAATATATATGTCCTTTATTTAAAACTAGCCGAACCGGGCCCGCCCCGCCGCACCGCACCTTCTTTATCTCTCTAATATCTTTTTAGGGTGGAGACACTTCGCCCTAAATGCGGATATCGAATTCGTGTCATTGTAGCCTATGGCACTGAACGCGTTCGAATCCTGGCGAAAACATCGGACAAAGCGGTGTTTATCCCCACTTAATGTTGGCGACATTAGCTGGGTACAATGCCATGCATTATTATTTAAAAAATTTTCCCCAAAGAGGTGTCGCACTGCAGGACGCCGTTCGGAATCGGCTATAAAAAAAGGTGCCTTATCATTGAGTTTACACTTGAATCGGAAAGCACTCATTGATGTGTGAGAATTTGCCCCTTCTCGGTTCCTGGTGGTAATGTTCTTCCTTAGGGTAATGTTCGCATTAGGGGAGGGATGGCACCTCAGACATTTCGACTCAAATATGGATATCAAATTCATGCTGCATGGCCGGTAAATATGAACCGTTTGGAGTGTGTTTTGGGGTTGGGACGACCACCGGCACTTTGCGCTGAAAATGGATATCAAATTCGTTCTTTACTCCCGACGGAAATGAAGTTCAGTTTAGGGGGTGCTTTAGGGCGTACCCCAAAACACTTGGCTCCAAAATTGGATATCAAATTCGTTTTCTACTCTCAAATGCCTTTCATTTGAGTCCCATATTGTCATAATGGATCAAATAACCCATTTGATATATCTTTAAGAGGAAAAGCGCCACCGTCTAGGAAATGAACGCAAATACTAATGTCATATTCGTATTATACTCTCCAATACCTTTCAAATGGCAAGAAGGAATTTGATATCTATTTTCAGGGAAAAGTGCCGGTGGTCTCCCCAACCCCAAAACACCCTCCAAACATTTCATATTTACTGACCATGGTAATATGGGGCTCAAATATTTCAGTCGAAATGTCTGAGTGTCATCCCTCCGCTAAAAAGCACTTATCCTCTTCCATATAGACATGTTCGGCTAATATGCCCATTTGGGGGTACTTGAGGTGTGGCGACCTCCCATTATTTAGGCCTAATTTTTTATGCCATGTTTGCAATCTACTGTCGAATATTTTTCATTTGAGGCCCATAATGACATGAACGTCGAATTTATCTGTTCAGAGGAGTTTTTTAGTTGGGGAGGGCCGCTGGGTACTTGGATCCAAATTTTAACACGATATTCTTTTGATACCCATATTGTGCCTGTCGGTCGAGTTTTGGTTTTGGATGGCATTGTTGGGGTAAGGGGGAGGGACCGCCCCCATCCGATTTCTAAAAATTATATAGCCTATGTTTCCTTTCAGACAAACTTACACAATCTGTGAAAATTTTAAGAAAATCGTTTCAGCCGTTTTTGATTCTACGAAACAAACGAAAAAAACCGAGTCCCATATAGTCATGATGGGTTATATGCCCATTCAAGGCATTTTTGCGAGGTAGGGTCACCCCCTATACATCGATCTGATGTTGTATGCCAGATTCGTTTTCTACTTCCAAATACCTTTCATTTGAGGCCCATATTGACATGAACGCCCAATTTCTCTGTTTGGGGAATTTTAGGGTTGGGGCGGCTCGATGGGTACTTAAACTCAAATTTTGTTACCATATTCGTATTTTAATTTCAAATACCTTTTATTTCATACCTATATTGTCCCGATCGGTCCACTTTTCATGTTAGGTGGTGTTTTTGGGGTAAAGGGGGAGGGTCCGCCCCCTTCCGAAATCAACAAACTATAAAACCTATTTCTCCTTCTTGACCATATTCGCAATGTGCTCCCGAATACCTTTCATTTGAGTCCCATATTGTCATGATCGTCCAAAAAACCTATTTTAGGGGGTGTTGAGGTTGGGGCGGCCCCCCAGTTACGCAAACCCAATTTTTTTATATGAAATTCGTACTCTACTCCTGAATACCTTTCATTTGAGTTCTGTATTGTCCCGATGGGTCAACTTTTATTTTTGAGTAGTACTTTTGTGGTAAGGGGGAGGGTCTGCCCTCCTTCCGATATCAAAAAATTATATAGCCTGTGTTTCCTTCCAGACCAACCTACATAATTTGTGAAATTTTCAAGGTAATCGGTACATAATTTGTGAAATTTTCAAGGTAATCGGTTTAGCCGTTTTTGAGTTTATACGGAACAAACAAACAAACCGACAAACAAACACAAATTCAATTTTATATAAAGGGTGATTTTTTTGAGGTTAGGATTTTCATGCATTAGTATTTGACAGATCACGTGGGATTTCAGACATGGTGTCAAAGAGAAAGATGCTCAGTATGCTTTGACATTTCATCATGAATAGACTTACTAACGAGCAACGCTTGCAAATCATTGAATTTTATTACCAAAATCAGTGTTCGGTTCGAAATGTGTTCAAATGTTGACAAATTTTGTTCAGCGATGAGGCTCATTTCTGGTTGAATGGCTACGTAAATAAGCAAAATTGCCGCATTTGGAGTGAAGAGCAACCAGAAGCCGTTCAAGAACTGCCCATGCATCCCGAAAAATGCACTGTTTGGTGTGGTTTGTACGCTGGTGGAATCATTGGACCGTATTTTTTCAAAGATGCTGTTGGACGCAACGTTACGGTGAATGAACACATTTCGAACCGAACACTGATTTTGGTAATAAAATTCAATGATTTGCAAGCGTTGCTCGTTAGTAAGTCTATTCATGATGAAATGTCAAAGCATACTGAGCATCTTTCTCTTTGACACCATGTCTGAAATCCCACGTGATCTGTCAAATACTAATGCATGAAAATCCTAACCTCAAAAAAATCACCCTTTATAAGACTAGCAGGACAGGGCCCGCTCCTCTGCGCCTTCTTTCACTCTCTTATTTTATCTGAGCCCGATGTGACCGTATACATCGGGAAATAAGTCCTGTTTGGGGGTGCTGGTACGGCCTTTCAGATATTTCGTGCCAATCTGGATAATATATTGGTGCTTTTCTCCCAAATACCTTTCATTGGAGCCGTATATTACTATGGTTAGTAAATATGTCCGGTATGGGGGTGTTTTTGACAGTGAGGCGGATCCCCTTATAATAGATTCGTGCTCTGGTCTTAAATACCTTTCATTTGAGTCTCATATTGTCATTATTGGCTTATATTCCATTTGGCTGGTGGCTTTCGAGGTGGGGCGGGCCCCTATATATCCCCCCCCCCCCATCTCCGAGATCTGGCGTTTTTGGAAATAGGGTAAGGGGAGGGTCCGCCCAATAAAGTCTGGATGTTAGATCTACTTCATTCTCTTGGATTTGGTGGTGGATTGGAGTAGCCAAACTCTTTGCCCCAAAAGTGGATATCAGATTCATACTCCATTCCCGAAAATCACATTGGAGCTACATGTTGCTATAGTCGGTATATATGTGTGGTTTAGGGGGAGTTTGTGAGGTGATGCATCCTTGAAACTTTTGGCCATGGAACAGATACAGATTTGAGCCCTCTTTTGCCATTATCCACAAATATGTCCTGTTGAGAGGTGTGGAGGGTGGGGCGGCCCACGTACTTACAAACAAACAACAAATTTTGCCCATGAATATTCCACTTTGGAAAAGGGGCAAACTTTTTATTATATTATTCATCAAATATTGTTTCATATTATTCATATATTATTTTTATACCCTCCACCATAAGATGGGGGGTATACTAATTTCGTCATTCTGTTTGTAACTACTCGAAATATTCGTCTGAGACCCTATAAAGTATATATATTCTTGATCGTCGTGAAATTTTATGTCGATCTAGCCATGTCCGTCCGTCTGTCCGTCCGTCCGTCCGTCCGTCCGTCCGTCTGTCTGTCGAAAGCACGCTAACTTCCGAAGGAGTAAAGCTAGCCGCTTGAAATTTTGCACAAATACTTCTTATTAGTGTAGGTCGGTTGGTATTGTAAATGGGCCATATCGGTCCATGTTTTGATATAGCTGACATATAAACCGATCTTGGGTCTTGACTTCTTGAGCCTCTAGAGTGCGCAATTCTTATCCGATTTGAATGAAATTTTGCACGACGTGTTTTGTTATGATATCCAATAACTGTGCTAAGTATGGTTCTAATCGGTTCATAACCTGATATAGCTGCCATATAAACCGATCTTGGGTCTTGACTTTTTGAGCATCTAGAGGGCGCAATTCTTATCCGATTGGGATGAAATTTTGCACGACGTGTTTTGTTATGATATCCAACAACTGTGCTAAGTATGGTTCAAATCGGTCCATAACCTGATATAGCTGCCATATAAACCGATCTTGGGTCTTGACTTCCTGAGCCTCTAGAGTGCGCAATTCTTATCCGATTAGAATGAAATTTTGCACGACGTGTTTTGTTACGATATCCAACAACTGTGTCAAGTATGGTTCAAATCGGTCTATAACCTGATATAGCTGCCATATAAACCGATCTGGGGTTTTGACTTCTTGAACCTCTAGAGTGCGCAATTCCTATCCGATTGGAATGAAATTTTGCACGACGTGTTTTGTTATGATATCCAACAACTATGCCAAGTATGGTTCAAATCGGTCCATAACCTTATATAGCTGCCATATAAACCGATCGTGGGTCTTGACTTCTTCAGCCTCTAGAGTGCGCAATTCTTATCCGATTGGGATGAAATTTTGCACTACATGTTTTGTTATGATATCCAACAACTGTGCCAAGTATGGTTTAAATCGGTTTATAACCTGATATTGCTGCCATATAAACCGATCTTGGGTCTTGACTTCTTGAGCCTCTAGAGTGCGCAATTCCTATCCGATTGGAATGAAATTTTGCACGACGTGTTTCGTTATGACATTCAACAACTGTGCCAAGTATGGTTCAAATCGGTTCATAATCTGGCATAGCTGTCATATAAACTTATCTTGGATCTTGACTTCTTGAGCCAATTGAGGGAGCAATTCTCATCCGATTTGGCTGAAATTTTGCATGAGGTGTTTTGTTATGACTTCCAATAACTGTGCTAAGTATGGCGTAAATCGATATAGAACCTGCTATAGCTGCCATAAAAACCGATCTGGGATCTTGATTTCTTGAACCTCTAGAGGGCGCAATTCTCATCCGATTTGGCTGAAATTTTGTACAAGGGCTTCTCCTATGACCTTCAACATACGTGTCTAGTATGGTCTGAATCGATCAATTGATACAGCTCTTATATAAACCTATCTCCCGATTTTGCTTCTTGAGCCCCTACAAGGCGCAATTCTTATCCGAATGAACTGAAATATTACACAATGACTTTTACAATGTCAATCAGCATTCATTTATGGTCCTAATCGGACTATAACTTGATATAGCTCCAATAGGATAACAGTTCTTATTCAATATTCTATGTTTGTCTAAAAAGAGATACCGCGCATAGAACTCGACAAATGCGATCAATGGTGGAGGGTATATAAGATTCGGCCCGGCCGAACTTAGCACGCTTTTACTTGTTAATTCCTTTTTGCTTTGGGTAGGATGAGGGGAGGGGAATTGCCCTCTAACACATCCTTTCATTTGAGTACATGGCAGTTTGGCTTTGCATATATTGGGAGGAGAGGGTCGGCCCCCCCGACGCTAAGACCCAAAAAACAATTTATTTGAGTCCGTTAATGTAGAGATCTACATGTCCTGCGGAACGGTAGGACTTGACCCAGATACTTGAATCCTTATACCAACATTATATCGAAATATTCTGTCATAGATCTTTCTTTTAATTGACATGTTATCCCGATCGAACTTCCCGTCCTATTGAAGGGTATTTAGTGGGTGAGTCGGTCCCAGACTCTGTCCCAAATGTGTATACCAGATTCGTAGTTAACTCCCAAAGACCTATCATTCGATACCCATTTTGTGAAGTTGGACTTTTACGCCCGTTTTGGGGGTTTTTGGGGTTGGGAAGGCCCCGTAGACACCTTGGACCAGATTCTTGTAACAAATGTGTACTCAGCTTCCAAATATCTTTCGTTTGATACCCATATTGTCCCAGTGGGTAAACATGTCCTGTTGTGGGGTTTTGGGGGCTGGAGAGGCGCCTCAGACATTTTTATATCAGCATTGGACTCTTCCTTTAAATAGCTTTCATTTGATATCCATTTTTTCAAAATCGGTAAATTTGTCCTGGTGGGGGGTTTTGGGTGGTGGTGAGGGTCCTCAGACACCAAAAACTAATTTTTTGTCTAAGATTTGTATTCTACTTTTAAATACCTTTTATTTGATACCCATATTGGTCAAAGCGGTTAAAGTGTGCTGTTGGGTGGTGTTTTTGGCGGTGTGGGGCCCCCCGACACTTAGGGTAACATTTTAATGCCAAGTTCGTACTCTGCTCTACTTTTAATGCCAAGTTTGTACTCTACTTTCATTTGATAATGTTAAGGATATCCAAGAATCGATAAAAAAACGCAGAATATACAAAAATATTTGAACACGTCTTTATTGAATAGGCTTTACGAAGAGAATGAAAAAATCTGTATTATATTCAATATGGGGGAAATTTAATTTGAAAATTAATTTGAAAATTAAGGTATGGGGGAAGGTCCGCCCCCTTCGGTATCAAATGTAGTACCCTATTTTCACCGGGAGCCCAAACTCTACCATCTGTGAAAATTTCATGAAAATCGGTTCAGCCGTTTTTGAGTCTATACGGAACAGACAAAAAACTAACAAACAAACAAAGCGCAACAATTTAATTTTTATTTAATAGAAGATGTGGTCTTAGACGAATATTTCGAAGAGTTAAGGGCATAAAAAGACATAAAATTTAGAATTATCCATGAAATCTTTATTTGAATCGATAGTACGGTCCATAAGTTAGTGTTTGAAGTAAATTTTATGCAAATGTTCACAGTTTATGCGCCTCAAATGGTCCATCCGCTTTGGTCAATTTTGGCATACTCTTTCCAACATTTCGGACGGTATCTCACGAATAAATGCTTCAATGTTTTCTTCCAATACGTCAATTGAGGCAGGCTTGTCTGTTTGGACATGAGCATTAATATTTAACCCACAAAAATGGTCTAAAGGCGTTAAATCGCCAGATCTAGGCGGCCAATTGACTGGTCCCGAACGTAAAATAAAATGTTTACCGAACTTGCCTTTAACCGAACTCGCCTCTCTGCAAACTCGCCTGTCAGCGAACTCGCCTTTCAGCGAACTCGCCTCTCAGAGAACTCGCCTCTCAGCGAACTCGCCTCTCAGCGAACTCGCCTCTCAGCGAACTCGCCTCTCAGCGAACTCGCCTCTCAGCGAACTCGCCTCTCAGCGAACTCGCCTCTCAGCGAACTCGCCTCTCAGCGAACTCGCCTCTCAGCGAACTCGCCTCTCAGCGAACTCGCCTCTCAGCGAACTCGCCTCTCAGCCAACTCGCCTCTCAGCGAACTCGCCTCTCAGCGAACTCGCCTCTCAGCGAACTCGCCACTAACCGAACTCGCCTCTCAGAGAACTCGCCTCTTAGCGAGCTCGTCTCTCACCGAATTCGCCTCTCACCGAAATCGCCTCCCAGCGAACTCGCCTCTCAGCGAACTCGCCTCTCAGCGAACTCGCCTCTCAGCGAACTCGCCTCTCAGCGAACTCGCCTCTCAGCGAACTCGCCTCTCAGCGAACTCGCCTCTCAGCGAACTCGCCTCTCAGCGAACTCGCCTCTCAGCGAACTCGCCTCTCAGCGAACTCGCCTCTCAGCGAACTCGCCTCTCAGCGAACTCGCCTCTCAGCGAACTCGCCTCTCAGCGAACTCGCCTCTCAGCGAACTCGCCTCTCAGCGAACTCGCCTCTCAGCGAACTCGCCTCTCAGCGAACTCGCCTCTCAGCGAACTCGCCTCTCAGCGAACTCGCCTCTCAGCGAACTCGCCTCTCAGCGAACTCGCCTCTCAGCGAACTCGCCTCTCAGCGAACTCGCCTCTCAGCGAACTCGCCTCTCAGCCAACTCGCCTCTCAGCGAACTCGCCTCTCAGCGAACTCGCCTCTCAGCGAACTCGCCTCTCAGCGAACTCGCCTCTCAGCGAACTCGCCTCTCAGCGAACTCGCCTCTCAGCGAACTCGCCTCTCAGCGAACTCGCCTCTCAGCGAACTCGCCTCTCAGCGAACTCGCCTCTCAGCGAACTCGCCTCTCAGCGAACTCGCCTCTCAGCGAACTCGCCTCTCAGCGAACTCGCCTCTCAGCGAACTCGCCTCTCAGCGAACTCGCCTCTCAGCCAACTCGCCTCTCAGCGAACTCGCCTCTCAGCGAACTCGCCACTAACCGAACTCGCCTCTCAGAGAACTCGCCTCTTAGCGAGCTCGTCTCTCACCGAATTCGCCTCTCACCGAAATCGCCTCCCAGCGAACTCGCCTCTCAGCGAACTCGCCTCTCAGCGAACTCGCCTCTCAGCGAACTCGCCTCTCAGCGAACTCGCCTCTCAGCGAACTCGCCTCTCAGCGAACTCGCCTCTCAGCGAACTCGCCTCTCAGCGAACTCGCCTCTCAGCGAACTCGCCTCTCAGCGAACTCGCCTCTCATCGAACTCGCCACTAACCGAACTCGCCTCTCACCGAACTCGCCTATTACCGGACTCGCCTCTCATTGTTGCGCGAGCTGTGTGGCATATGGCACCGTCTTGTTGAAACCACATGTCATGCAAGTCAAGTTCCTGCATTTTGGGCAAAAAAAGTTGGATAAATCGCACGATAGCGCTCACCATTCGCAGTTACGTAACGTTTCGTATCATCTTTGAAGAAGTACGGTCCAATGATGCCACCAGCCCATAAACCGCACCTAACTGCGACTTTTCCTGTAGGCATTGGTAGCTCTTGCAATGCTTCTGGCTGATCTTCACTCCAAAATTGACAGTACTGCTTATTTACGTACCTATTGAGTCAAAAATGAGCATCGTCGTAAAATGGAAGAAGCGCTCTGTGGACTTTCTTAAGAGAGTACGCATTTTGATAATAAAATTTAAAAATAGACAAGAATATATTTGCCAGTAAAACAAAACACGAAAAGTGCGTGAGCTGTTTAAACCAGTATTGTCAAAATGATAATGGCTAAAAACCTTACCCTTTACCTACATACCCAGAACAATGCCAGGTTTTCATGGCAATCTCATGAACATGGATTTAAGAACTCCAAATGGACAATTTAAAAAATCTATAAGCAGTAGTCCTAGTAGTGCATGTGTTTGTGTTCCTCCATTCTGTGGTGTGGCTGTATAAGGCAATGGTGTTCCCTTTGTGGACTTTGGTGACTTCCAAAAGTGTTGGGCCATAGAGAGGACATAACAAAAGTATGTAACACTAACCTAATTAGTAGTGAAAAAGTGTTTTGAAATAAAGGACATGGAAACAGAGTTATGGTGGTTAATTGGTCATGTAAATGACATGCGGTTAGGCTGTGTAGGAAAGTGAAAGGATATGCTTTATTTTGAAATGAGTTTTAATTAAATTTTTGCGACACTTGTCCCCTTAGCACATACCTAATCAAACAGTTTTTACACCACCATAGGATAGGAAAAAACTAACCTAGTCATTCCGTTTGTTACACATCGAAATATTGATCGGCGAGCCCAAAAAGTATATAATTGTGGAAATATGACAAAATCCCATAACTCAAGATGTCGTATTGCAATAAAAACACTTAAAATAGCCTAAAAAAACTTTTTATAACCACTACCCCAGGATGGGGGCATACTAATCTAACCATTCCGTTAGTAACATGTGACGACGAAAATCGAAAATCCACTGTTATATACCATTAGGCAACCACAACAAAACGACTATAACGCATCCCGATCATGTGTGGAGATGTTGTTGTTGTTGTAACTTCAATCTGCAACTGTTTGCGTGACACCCATACAACACATAGCTGGCGATGAGTATAAAAGGCGGACAGCCAAGCAAACGGGAACAGTCAGTGCGTAGCAACGAACCAGTGAACATCGAACAGCGGTAAGTGCTAATATTCTGATAGTATCCTTGGTCTACTTACACAGGTCCTTATAACACATAGCCTTTGATCCTTTCCTTATCCTGCTTGGAGAGCCTACCACTGTCTCCTGTCTATCGTGTAGAATCCATGTGTATCCTTACGGGAGGACTTACCACGGTCTCCTGTGTATCCTGTAGAATCCTTTCATATCCTCACTGGAGTACTTACAACGGTCTCCTGTATAATCCATGCGTATCCTTACGGGAGGACTTATCACGGTCTCCTGTCTATACTGCAGAAGCCTTGCGTATCCTCACGGGAGTACTTACCACGGTCTCCTGTCTATACTGTGGAAACCTTGCGTATCCTGTAGAATCCTTGCGTATCCTTACGGGAGTACTTACAACGGTCTCCCGCCTATCCTGTAGAATCCTTGCGTATCCTGTAGAATCCTTGCATATCCTGTAGAATCCTTGCGGGAGTACTTACCACGGTCTCCTGCCTATACTGTAGAATCCTTTCATATCATCACAGGAGTACTTATCACGGTTTCCTGTCTATCTTGTATAATCCTTGCGTATCCTATTAATCATGTAGAATCCTTGCGTATCCTTACGGGAGTACTTACTACGGTCTCCTGCCTATTCTGTAGAATCCTTGCGTATCCTATCTATCCTGTAGAATCCTTGCATATCCTGTCTATCCTGTAGAATCCTTGCGTATCCTTACGGAAGTACTTACCACGGTCTCCTGCCTATCCTGTAGAATCCTTTCATATCATCACTGGAGTACTTATCACGGTCTCCGGTCTATACTGTAGAATCCTTGCGTATCCTGTCTATCCTATAGAATCCTTGCGTATCCTTACGGGAGTACTTACAACGGTCTCCTGCCTATCCTGTAGAAACCTTGCGTATCCCATCTATCCTGTAGAATCCTTGCATATCCTGTCTATCCTGTAGAATCCTTGCGTATCCTTACGGAAGTACTTACCACGGTCTCCTGCCGATCCTGTAGAATCCTTTCATATCATCACTGGAGTACTTATCACGGTCTCCTGTCTATACTATAGAATCCTTGCGTATCCTGTCTATCCTGTAGAATCCTTGCGTATTCTTACGGAAGTACTTACCACGGTTTCCTGTCTATCCTGTAGAATCCTTTGATATCCTCATCACTGGAGTACTTATCACGGTCTCCTGCCTATCCTGTAGTATCCTCACGGGAGTACTTACCACGGTCACCTGTCTATACCGTAGAATCCTTGCGTATCCTGTAGAATCCTTGCGTATCCTTACGGGAGTACTTACAACGGTCTCCTGTCTTTCCTGTAGAATCCTTGCGTATTCTGTAGAATCCTTGCGTATTCTGTAGAATCCTTGCGTATTCTGTAGAATCCTTGCATATCCTGTAGAATCCTTGCGTATCCTTACGGGAGTACTTACCACGGTCTCCTGCCTGTCCTTAAGAATCCTTTCATATCATCACAGGAGTATTTATCACGGTTTCCTATCTATCCTGTATAATCCTTGCGTATCCTAGTAATCCTGTATAATTCTTGCGTATCCTGCCTATTCTGTAGAATCCTTGCGTATCCTGTCTATCCTGTAAAATCCTTGCATATCCTGTAGAATCCTTGCGTATCCTTGCGGAAGTACTTACTACGATCTCCTGCCTATCCTGTAGAATCCTTTCATATCCTCACTGGAGTACTTATCACGGTCTCCTATCTATCCTGTAGAATCCTTACGTATCCTGTCAATCTTGTAGAATCCTTGCATATTCTTACGGGAGTACTTACTACGGTCTCCTGCCTATCCTGTAGTATCCTCACGGGAGTACTTACCACGGTCTCCTGCCTCTCCTGTAGAATTCTTTCATATCCTCACTGGAGTACTTACCACGGTCTCCTGCTTATCGTGAAGCATCCTTTCATATTCTCACTGGAGTACTTACCACGGTCTCCTGTTGAATTCTTACCACGGTCTTCAGGCTATCCCGCAGAATCCTAGTATAGTATATATAACCACGGTCTCCTGACTATCCGGTAGAATCCTTACATTAGTTCCCTACAGTACTTTCTTAGGTCTCTTGCTGTAGTTTTCCTCATTGTCCTTGCTTGAGTACTTACCAAGGTCTCTCTTGCCGTAGTTTTCCTCCTTGTCCTTGTGTGAATACTTATTAAGGTCTCGCGTTGTAGCATTCAACCCTAATGCCCACAGATTTACCGCACGTTCTCTTGGTTTCCGCTCCTTGAATTTACAATTGCCGAGTCGTGGAGCCTCGCTCCCTTTCCGAGTCCTACTAGAGTACCTATCAAGGTCTCTGTTTCCGACATCCCCGAGAGTTTCACCGTGAACTCACCGAGAGGGGCCCTCCGAGATAGAGTACTTACCAAGGCCTCTATCACCAATCTCAGGAAATCCCATGAAGAACACCTACCCAGATGTCTCGGAAGCCGGGATCAACGCCCGGTAGATAAGTCATCTCATACCAATAAAGACTAATTTTATAACCAGCCCTCTCTCGTCTTTCTCAATTTCAATAAATTGCTGTGGCGATCCTCAGCCCCGTCGAGCTTACCCCAGCGCTAAGGGAAAGCTGTCGTTACAAACTTAACTTACTTTTCTTTAATTGGCTATGACAGAATATTTGTTCCACTACCCGAACGTCGAATAGCGTTCCAAGCGCCTCCATCTTCGGCGCTCTTTCTAAAATCTCTGACACCAATTTTTGAGGTGTCTCCCACCACTTGATTTTTCCATCGGGATTTTGGTCTTCCCGGTTTGCGTGTACCACCGTGTTTGCCTTCAAAAGACTTCTTTGCTGGAGCTTCTTCATCCATTCTGACAACATGACCTAGCCAACGCAGCCGTTGTATTTTGATGCGTGTGCTATCGTCGTCATACAGCTCGTGGTTCATACGTCGTCTATATTCTCCATTAACGTCAACTGGTCCATATATTTTACGAAGAATCTTTCTCTCAAATACTCCAAGAACTGCCTCATCCGCTTTCACAAGTACCCAAACTTCAGAATCATATAACAGCACGGGTAGTATCAATGTCTTGTATAGTGTAATCTTCGTCTGTCAAGAGGTGACCTTGTTCTAAATTGCTTACCTAGACCAAAGTAGCATCTGTTTGCCAGTATTATTCTTCGCTTAATCTCAAAACTGGTGTCATTCGTTTCGGTTACGGCGATGCCGAGGTAGATAAAGTTACTGACTGTCTCAAAGTTGTGGTTCCCAACTTTCTCCATTTTCTTTATCTGATCGGTTGAACAAGGCGTTATGGGGGTTGAAACCATCCATTTCGTCTTATCTCCATTTACTGCGAGGCCCATTTTCACTGACTCTCTTTCGATTCTTTTAAAAACTGCAGTTACAACATCCGGTGACCGACCCATGATGTCGATGTCGTTGGCATAGGCGAATAGCATATGTTCTCTTGTGATTAGTATACCACATCTATTCACATCTGCATCTCGTATAATCTTCTCCAGCAGGATATTAAAGAGATCACACGATAGGCTATCTCCTTGTCTGAAACCTCGTTTGGTATTAACTGATTCGGAGAGATTCTTTCCTATTCTTACTGAGGAACGCGTATCAGCAAGTGTCATCCTGCAGAGTCTTATTTATTTTGCAGGGATACCAAACTCCGACATGGCTTGAAATACCTTTAAACGTCGAGAAGTATCGAAGGCGGCTTTGTAGTCAACAAAGAGATGGTAGGTGTTGATTTGTCCTTTTCGTGTCCTTTCCAGGATTTGGCGCAGTGTAAATATCTGGTCTATTGTGGATTTAGCAGGTCTAAGGCCGCATTGATAGAGCCCAATAATCTCACTAACTTTAGGTTTCAATCTTTCACACAGTACGCTCGAGAGTATCTTGTAAGCAATGGGGAGGAGGCTTATTCCTCTGGCACATTTCGCTTTGTCTCCTTTGTTGTGTACTGGAAATAGAATGCTGATGCTCCAATCATCGGGTATGCGTTCTTCTAGCCAGATTGCGCAGATAAGCTGATGCATACGCTTTATCAGCGTGTCGCCTCCGGTCTTAAATTGTTCAGCGGGTAAACCGTCGGCACCTGCTGTCTTGTTGTTCTTTAGTCGGGTCACTGCTACTTTTACCTCTTTCTGACTAGGAGGTTAACATTCTATACCATTATCATTGATTGGTTCTGCGATATTCTCTTCGCCGCCAACATCGGACACTAGCAGTTGTATCTTGTATGCGATGGGGAGGAGACTTATTCCTCGGCACATTCCGTCTTGTCTCCTTTCTTGTGTACGGGATATAGTATGCTGAGGTTCCAATCATCGGGTATGCGTTCTTCTATCCAGATTGCGCAGATAAGCTGATGCATAAGCCTTATCAGCATGTCGCCTCCGGTCTTAAATAGTTCAGCGGGTAACCCGTCGGCTCCTGCTGCCTTATTGTTCTTTAGTCGGGTCACTGCTACTTTTGCCTCTTTCTGACTAGGAGGTTAACATTCTATACCATCATCATTGATTGGTTCTGCGGTATCCTTTTCGCCGCCAACGTCGGGCGCTAGCAGTTGGGTAAAATGTTCTCTCCATATCCTCAGCATGCTATCTGTGTCAGTTAACAGATTTCCTTATTTGTCTATGCAGGAGGATGTGCCTGCACCAAAGCCATCGGCTTGATGTTTAATCCTGTATAATTTCCGGACTTCATTCAGACTCCGGCACATCTCTATTTGTTCACACTCACGTATTTCCATTTCCTTTTTCTTTCTGCGGAATAGACGTTTCTCCTCTCTCTTTTTCTCCCGATACCACTCATTCATCTAGGGCGTTCCGACTGATTGCAGGGTTGTTGCCGCATTCTTGGCTTCAGTAGCATCTCGACACTCTTGGTCGTACCATGGGTTTTTTGGAGGAGGCTTCCGGTACTCAAGTACGGATTTCGCGGCATTTTTTATGGAGTGGGTAATAGCTTGCCACTGCGCCATTATATCATCGGAATAAGGAGTGCTTTCATCATGCAGTTGGATTAGTCGAGTGGAGTATGTCGCTGCCATCTGTTGTGTTTTTGCAGCTTTTCAATGTCCAGCTTCCGTGCAGTGTTAGGTCGTACTTTCCACGCCATGCTCAAAAGGGTGCGAACCTTTGCTGCAACAAGGTAATGGTCCGAATCTATATTCTCTTTACGTATCGCTCGTACATCTACGCTGGATGAATGCCTTCCATCTATCACAACGTGATCAATTTGGTTTCTCGTGTTTTGATCGGGTGACAGCCATGTGGCTTTGTGAATATTTTTATGTTGAAATCTGGTGCTACTAACTACCATGTTTTTTGCCGCAGCGAAATCTATCAGCCTCAACCCATTACTGGACGTTATCTCGTGGAGGCTAAACTTTCCGACTGTTGGACCAAAGATGTCTTCCTTCCTTATTTTCGCATTAAAATCTCCCACAACGATTTTAACATCATGAACGGGGCAGCGGTTATATTCTCTCTAGGCGCTCTTAGAAAATATCATTGGTCTGCAAGGCTATACACACCACCTCTCCTAACCTATTCCAGCTAATTGAGCGACCAGAGTAGTGCTACAATAAAATCCAAAAAAAATGTTTGTTGGGTCTGAATCAGGCTATTTATAGTGTGGAACTTTTGAAATGTGTTTAAAATGCTCCCATTTTACAAACTAACAGCATATGTAAAGTAATTGAAATTACAAGGACTTTGCCAAACTTTCCTTCCAAAAATATTGCCATGGCATTTAAGAAGTAAAATTCTATGTCTGTTAAGCTGTAATAATTTAAACGTATGATGAAAATTTTCCCAAGTTTTGACAATTTCTTGGAAAAAGCAAACTTTTCGTCTCAACTACTTTGACAATGTTTTTCAGTCGCTGGCGTCTAAAAACCAATGGCAGTTAATACTTTGGATGTTCTCAAATGTTAAACCAACTTTTTGTTAGCTAAAAGGCAATGTGAGCCAACACCAAATGTGAATGTTTTACAAAAATTTAAATCTTTATAAAAAAAAAAATCCTTGGGTCCTCCAAGACCCAAGATCGGTTTATATGACAGCTATACCAGGTTATGGACCGATTTGAACCATACTCAGCACAGTTGTTGGAAGTGATGCCTAAACACCACGTGCAAAATCTCAGTCAAATCGGATAAGAATTACGCCCTCTAGAGGCTCATGAAGTCAAGACCCTAGATCGGTTTAAATGGCAGCTGTATCAGGTTATGGACCGATTTGAACCATATTCAGTACAGTTGATGGAAGTGATACCTAAACACCACGTGCAAAATCTCAGTCAAATCGGATAAGAATTACGCCCTCTAGATGCTCAAGAAGTCAAGACCCTAGATCGGTTTGTATGTCAGCTATATCAAAACATGGACCGATTTGTCCTATTTACAATCCCAACTGACCTACGCCAATAAGAAGTATTTGTGCAAATTTTCAAGCGGCTGGCTTTACTCCTTCGAAAGTTAGCGTGATTTCGACAGACGAACGGACGTAGCTAGATCGACTTAAAATGTCATGACGATCAAGAATATATGGGGTCTTAGACGTATATTTCGAGTTATTACAAACGGAATGACTAGATTAGTATACTCCCTACTGATGGTGGTGGGTATAAAAAAAAGATATTGGGCTGAAACTTTGCATTTTTTTTGTCCATTGGCAGGTTAAATTCGAAAATGGGCTATATCGGACAATATTTGGACATAGTCCCCATATAGACCGATCTAGATTAGTATACCCCCACCTTATGGTGATGGGTATAAAAAAAAGATATTGGGCTGAAACTTTGCTTTTTTTTTGTCCACAGGCAGTTTAAATTCGAAAATGGGCTAAATCGGACTGTATCTGGATATAGCCCCCATATAGACCGATCTGCCGATTTAAGGTCTTAGGCCCATTAAAGCTACATTTATGATCTCATATCGCTGAAATTTGGGAGATTGAGTTGATTGAGTTAGGCTTTTCGACATCCTTGGTCAATACGGACCAGATCGGTTCAGATTTTGATATAGCTACCTTATAGACCGATCACTCGATTTGGGGTCTTGGGCCCATGGGCCCGTATTTATTGTGCGATTTAACTGAAATTTTGGTCAGTTAGTTATGTTAGGCCTCTCGACATCCTTGGCCCAGATCGGTACAGATATAGCTGTAGCTGGCATATAGACCGATCACTTAATTTAGGGTCTTGGGCCCATGAAACGCGCATTTTTTGTCCGATTTTGCTGAAATCTTGGTCAGTGAGTTACGTTAGGCCACTCGATATCTGCGTATAATACGGTCCAGATCAGTCCAGATTTGTATATAGCTTCCATATAAACCGATCTCCTGCTTTAAGGTTTTTGACCCATTAAATGAAAATTTCTTAATCGATTTCGCTGAAATTTAGCATTATGAGTTCTGCTAGGTCCTTCGATATTCGTACCGAGTATGGCCTATATCGGGTTTTATTTGGATATAGCTGCCATATATAACGATCTCCCGATTTAAGTTCTTGGACCTATAAAGTGAGCAGTTATTGCCCGACTTCTCTGAAATTTGACACAGTGAGCCCTTTAAATCTCTTCGAAATCCTTGTCCTATTTAGTTCAGATCGATCTATACGTGGTCATAGCTGCCATTAACATGTACCGATATCCCGATTTGAGTTCTTTGGACCATAAAAACACATATTAGTCGATTTCGCCGCTGAAACTTGACACAGGGGGCTGTGTTAGGCTCTTTGACATTCGTGCTTAGACATTCGTGTTTAGATATGGCCCAGATAGGTCAAGATTTGGATATAGTTGCCATATATACCGATCTCCCAATTTAAGGTCTTAGACCCATAAAACGTAAATTTTCGCTGAAATTTAGCGTTTTGAGCGTTCGACCTATCCTTCGCTATTCGTACCGAGTATGGTCAAGATCGGATTATATTCTAATATAGCTGTCATATATACCGATCTCTCGATTTAAGGTCTTGGACCTATAAAATTAGCAATTATTACTCGATTTCTCTGAAATTTGACACAGTGGGCCCTTTAAATCTCTTCGGCATCCGTGCTCTATATAGTTCTGATTGGTCTATACTCGGATATAGCTGCCATTAATGTACCGATATCGCGATTTAAGTTTTTGGGACCATAAAAGCAAGTTTATTAGTCACTTTCGCTTAAATTTGTCACACTGGACTGTGTTAGGCTCCTTCACATTCGTGTTTAATGTGGCCCAGATCGGGCCAGATTTGGATATAGCTGCCGTATATACCGATCTCCCGATTTAAAGTCTTAGACCCATAAAAGGTAAACTTTCGATGAAATTTTGCATTATGAGTTCTACTAGGTCCTTCAATGTTCGTACTCCCGTTTTTAGTTCTTAGGCCCATAAAAGGTGGATCTTTTAACCGATTTCGTTGGAATTTGTTACAATGAGCTGTGTTGGACCTCTACATACCCTTCTGGCATAATGAGGAGATCGGACTATATTTAGATATAGCTGCTATGGGTTCATAAATGATGTATTTTTCAAGATGTTATGGCGAAAGGTGGTTAATATATTTATCCAAGGCGGTAGGTATCAAAAGTTTGACCCAACCATACATAGTGCCTTTTTACTTGTTTTTATACCCTCTACCATAAGATGGGGGGTATACTAATTTCGTCATTCTGTTTGTAACTACTCGAAATATTCGTCTGAGACCCCATAAAGTATATATACATTCTTGATCGTCGCGACATTTTATGTCGATCTAGCCATGTCCGTCCGTCTGTCCGTCCGTCCGTCTGTCGAAAGCACGCTAACTTCCGAAGGAGTAAAGCTAGCCGCTTGAAATTTTGCACAAATACTTCTTATTAGTGTAGGTCGATTGGTATTGTAAATGGGCCATATCGGTCCATGTTTTGATATAGCTGCCATATAAACCGATCTTGGGTCTTGACTTCTAGAGCCTCTAGAGTGCGCAATTCTTATCCGAGTGGAATGAAATTTCGCACGACGTGTTTTGTTATGATGTCCAACAATTGTGCCAAGTATGGTTTAAATCGGTCCATAACCTGATATAGCTGCCATATAAACCGATCTTGGGTCTTGACTTCTTGAGCCTCTAGAGTGCGCAATTCTTATCCGATTGGAATGCAATTTTGCACATAGTATTTTCTTATGATACCTTTAACATTTGTGCCAACTATGGTTCAAATCGGTTAATAACCTGATATAGCTGTCATCTAAACAGATCTGGGGACTTGACTTCATGAGCCTCTAGAGGTCGCAATTATTATCCGACTTGCCTAAAATTTTGTACGACGCATTCTCTCATGATCATCAACATACGTTTTTATTATGGTCTGAATCGGTCTATAGCCCGATACTGCTCCCATATAAATCGATCTCTCTATTTTGCTTCTCGGATGAATCCCGTACAACAACCGGCTGCCATGGGATTTTCACAGATGTTAGAAGTTTGGCCCCACCCGGTGAAACTAGGGAACTTGATTTTGTGATGCCTGAAGGGGGGCAGGCCCTCCCGTTTACCACAATTTTCAAAAACACCAGACCTCGGAGAAGGGTGCATTGATATAGGCGAAATGTTGTGTGCCCCTTTATGGTTATGGTTGGTATAAAACTTTGGGGCCAAAAAAAAAACCCAGGGGGACGCCCCACCACAAAATCCACCCAAACGGACATGTTTACCAATTGGCACAATATGGGTATCAAATGAAAGGTATTTAAGAATAGAGTTTGAACTAGATATACAAATTTGAGGCAATATTTGGGAGGCCCGTCCAAGCCCCAAAAACCCACCCAAATATTTCATGCTTACCGATTGGGGTAATATGGGTATCAAATAAAAGGTAATGGGAAGTAGAGTACGAATCAGGTGTCTGAGGGCAAGATGTTAAATCGGGAGATCAGTTTTTATGGGAGCTATATCAGGTTATAAACCGATTTGAACCATACTTGGCACATTTGTTGGTCACAACAGGACATCGCGTGCAAAATTTCAGCCAAATCGGACAAACATTGTGGCTTGTAATGGCTCAAGAAGTAAAATCGGGAGATCGGTTTATATGGGAGCTATATCTGGTTATGGACTGATTTAAACCGTACTTGGCACAGTTGCTGAAAGTCACACCAGAACACTATGTGCAAAATTACAGCCCAGTTGGATAGTAATTGCAGCTTTCGATATGGCCCATTTGCGAACCACAGCGACCTAAACCAATAAAAAGTATGTGTGCAAAATTTTAAGCGGCTAAAGATGGACGGACAGACGGACATGGCTGCATCGACTTTGAATCTCTTATCAATATTTCGAGGTTATAAATACAAGCGGAATGACTAGATTAGTATAACCCCCATTCTACGGCTGGAGGCCACCGTAGCGCAGAGATTAGCATATCCGCCTATGACGCTGAACGCCTGGGTTCGAATCCTGGCAAGACCATCAGAAAAAATTTTCAGCGGTGGTTTTCCCCTCCTAATGCTGGCGACATTTGTGAGGTACTATGCCATGTAAAACTTCTCTCCACAGAGGTGTCGCACTGCGGCTCGCCGTTCGGACTCGGCTATAAAAAGGAGGCCCCTTATCATTGAGCTTACAACTTGAATCGGACTGCACTCATTGATATGTGAGAAGTTTGCCCCTGTTCCTTAGTGGAATGTTCATGGGCAAAATTTGCAATTTGCATTCTACAGCTGTGGGTTTAAAAGGGATAACGGAAGGTCATAAGAGGAAATCCTTATGGATTTTTCATATGTTTTGATATGAATTGTGCCCTCTAGAGGCTCAAGAACTGTATTCGTGAGATCGGTTTATCGGTTATATGGATGCTATATCAGGTTTTGAATCGATCAAAAGCATACTCGGTACATGAGTAGGAGGTATTCGGATATTTTATTCGGAAGATCGGTTAAAATGGGTTTTAGACTGATTCGAATCATACTTTGTATTGAAGGTTCTAGAAAATGTCATTCAGCCTAAAATTCAGCCAAATCGGATAATAATTGCACCCACTAGAGTATCAAGATGTATTGGGTTGCCCAAAAAGTAATTGCGGATTTTTCATATAGTCGGCGTTGACAAATTTTTTCACAGCTTGTGACTCTGTAATTGCATTCTTCTGTCAGTTATCAGCTGTTACTTTTAGCTTACTTTAGAAAAAAAGTGTAAAAAAGTATATTTGATTAAAGTTCATTCTAAGTTTTATTAAAAATTCATTTACTTTCTTTTAAAAAATCCGCAATTACTTTTTGGGCAACCCAATATATTCGGAAGATCGGTTAATATGGGAGCTACATTATATGGGATCAAAGCTGGAGGACATAGTGGGCCTGGGGGTCTACAATGGAACCCAGAGTCTGTCATCTGTTTTCGAATGCCTGACCCTAGTTCGGTCCTGCAGGCGGATATCCGGGCTGGTATGGTGTTAACGCGAGGAAGTCAAGTGTGACCAACTTAACTGATGATAAACAGCCCATTAAGGCAGAAGCCTATGAGGCTGAACGCCTGTGTTCGAATCCTGGCAAGAACATCAGAAACTATATTCAGCGGTAGTTATTCCCTCTAAGTACTGGCAATATTTGTGAGGTCCTATGCCATGTAAAAACTTCTTCCCAAAGAGATAACGCACTGCGACAAACGGTTCGGACTAGTCTACAAAAAAGGAGTTATCTTATCATTGAGCTTTAACTTGAATTGCAGCTTCCCCCAAGAAGCTTGCCACTGTCCCTTAATGGATTGTTTATGCATCTGCCCGATTTTAGCCCATATTCACTTGTTATTCATATGTTCATATTTTTCGCATTTTAGACTTGTATGCCTTTTACCCTCTATAAACCCAAAACGTAGCAGAATGTGGAACATGCAAAAACTTTCCCAACCATAGCAATTGCCTTACAAAAGTTTTCCAGAAACAATGTCTTAGCATGATGTCAGTAACTGTGTGTGTGTGTGTGTGTGTATGCTGTCTGAAGAAGTGGAACAATTTACTGTGACACAAATTAAATTGAATTTTCATTTTCCAAGAAAGAGGCAGAAAAAACGAGCAAAAAATCGCCTTACAGCCAATTACATTAAGCCAATTGAAAATTTGTTAAACTGATACCAAAATGCTGTCAATTTAATGGGAGTTGTTTTTTTCGAAAGATCTCAAATGCAGATAATGACTAAGTGTAATTGAGGACAAATGAAAAACCTGTAAATAAAGGCAAAAGTCTGGTGGAGCATCATATATATTGGGTTGCCCAAAAAGTAATTGCGGATTTTTTAAAAGAAAGTAAATGCGTTTTTAATAAAACTTAGAATGAACTTTAATCAAATATGCTTTTTTTTACACTTTTTTTCTAAAGCAAGCTAAAAATAACAGCTGATAACTGACAGAAGAAAGAATGCAATTACAGAGTCACAAGCCGTTGAAAAAATTTGTCAACGCCGACTATATGAAAAATCCGCAATTACTTTTTGGGCAACCCAATAATATCCTATACCATCGAGTCTGTCTACTGCTATTAAGCATGTAAAATTGTCTTAAGATCAAAAAAGTTCATATCGGTCGAAAAATATGTGTGGGAGCTATATCTAACACTGGATCAATTTCAATGAAATTGTGTTTACAAATTAAGACCTCAAATAAATTTTGCAAGGATCGGCCCAAATAGGTATATATAGCAGGTATATCTAAAACAGAACCGATTTCGATGAAGTTTTGCACACAAATTAAGACATCAAAATTTTGTAAAGACGAGTTTACATCTGGTTGCTGTGCTGCAGCTCACCGGGGGCTGGGTCAATCACAGAAGTTTATTTATGACAGTGACAGAGAGTAAAAGGCAAGTTATATTCTCTTTAATAGATTTTATTTTCGAGAATAGGTGCTTAAACTAGGTGCTACAGCATCAGGCTTAAGTTCTAATCGGAGATCAGAGGGCTGTTTATATTCATAATTTGGTTGTGATCCTTCCAGTGCTCGTGTGTGAAGTGTAAATCACGTGGGGGTGTCGTAGACTGGCAGCCCAAGTGTACGTTCGCGGATTCAGCGGCTCTTGTGTCCGTAAGACTAAGGCATGGTGCTGGCTACGATTGTTCCGGAGACGTGGTTCACTCACGGCGTGAATACGACGTAGATACGGCACAGGTGCTGGCTTTGTTGGTTTCGGAGACGTGGTTCACTCACGGAATAAATACAGCACGAAATCACGGGCTGATGCCACTAGACAGAAAGTACGTGGTCGTATTCACGGGCTCGTATTCATGGCATCAGCTCGTGATTTCTTATGCACGAAATCACGGGGTGATGGCCTTAGACAGGAAGCACTTGGTCGTATTCGCGCGCTCTGCTGCTCTTATGTCTAATGGACAAAGGCGAGATGCTGGTTACGTTTGTTCCGGAGACGTGGTTCATTCATGGCGTGCACTAAATCACGGGGTGATGGTCGTGGACAGGAAACAAGTGGAAGTATTTGCGGGCTTAGCGGCTCTTATGCCTGAAAGACAAAGGCGAGGTGTTGGCTACATTGGTTTCGGAGACTTCATTTACTCACGGCGGAAATAAGGCACGAAATCACGGGGTGATAGCTTTAGACAGAAAGCATGTGGTTGTATTCGCGGGCTCTGCTGCTATTATGTCTGAAAAACAAAGGCGAGATACTGGCTTCGTTTGTTCCGGAGACGTGGTTCACTCACGGCGTATCTACGGCACTAAATCACGGGGTGATGGTCGGGGATAGGGAACACGTGGTTCCATTCGCGGTGCCTGCAGCTCCTATGTATGAAGGACAAAGTCAAGGTGCTGGTTACGTTTGTTCCGAAGACGTGGTTCACTCACAGCGTAACTACGGCACTAAATCACGGGGTGTTGGTCGGGAATAGGAAACACGTGGTTCCATTCGCGGTCTCTGCAGCTCCTATGTATGAAGGACAAAGTCAAGGTGCTGGTTACGTTTGTTCCGAAGACGTGGTTCACTCACAGCGTAACTACGGCACTAAATCACGGGGTGTTGGTCGGGGATAGGGAACACGTGGTTCCATTCGCGGTCTCTGCAGCTCCTATGTATGAAGGACAAAGTCAAGGTGCTGGTTACGTTTGTTCCGAAGACGTGGTTCACTCACAGCGTAACTACGGCACTAAATCACGGGGTGTTGGTCGGGAATAGGAAACACGTGGTTCCATTCGCGGTCTCTGCAGCTCCTATGTATGAAGGACAAAGTCAAGGTGCTGGTTACGTTTGTTCCGGAGACGTGGTTCACTCGCGACGTGAACTAAATCACGGGGTGATGGTCGTGGACAGGAAACAAGTGGGAGTATTCGCGAGCTCAACGGATCTTATGTCTGAAAGACAAAGGCAACACCTCCCCTCGGCTATGTTGGTTTCGGAGACGTGTTTCACTCACGGCGTGCACTAAATCACGGAGTGATGGTCGTAGACAGGAAGCAAGTGGGAGTATTCACGAGCTCAGCGACTCTTATGTCTGAAAGACAAAGGCAACACCTCGCCTCGGCTATGTTGGTTTCGGAGACGTGTTTCACTCACGGCGTGCACTAAATCACGGAGTGATGGTCGTAGACAGGAAGCAAGTGGGAGTATTCACTAGCTCAGCGGCTCTTATGTCTAATGGACAAAGGCGAGATGCTGCCTACGTTTATTCCGGAGACGTGGTTCACTCATGGCGTGCAATAAATCACGGGGTGATGGTCGTGGACAGGAAACAAGTGGAAGTATTTGCGTGATCAGCGGCTCTTATGTCTGAAAGACAAAGGCTTGATTTACTCACGGCGGAAATAAGGCACGAAATCACGGGGTGATAGCTTTAGACAGAAAGCACGTGGTTGTATTCGCGGGCTCTGCTGCTATTATGTCTGAAAAACAAAGGCGAGGTACTGGCTTCGTTTGTTCCGGAGACGTGATTCACTCACGGTGTATCTACGGCACTAAATCACGGGGTGATGGTCGGGGATAGGGAACACGTGGTTCCATTCGCGGTCTCTGCAGCTCCTATGTATGAAGGACAAAGTCAAGGTGCTGATTACGTTTGTTCCGAAGACGTGGTTCACTCACAGCGTAACTACGGCACTAAATCAAGGAGTGATGATCGGGGATAGGGAACACGTGGTTCCATTCGCGGTCTCTGCAGCTCCTATATATGAAGGACAAAGTCAAGGTGCTGGTTACGTTTGTTCCGGAGACGTGGTTCATTCACGGAGTGAATATGGCACATAATCACGGTGTGATGGCCTTAGACAGAAATCACGTGGGAGTATTCGCGGGCTCTGCGGCTCTAATGTCTGAAGGATAAAGTCAAGGTGCTGGCTACATTTGTTCCAGAGACGTGGTTCACACACGGCGTGCACTAGATCACGGGGTGATGGTCGTGGACAGGAAGCACGTGGGAGTATTCGCGGGCTTAGCGGCTCTTATGTCTGAAAGACAAAGGCATCACCTCGCCTCGGCTATGTTGGTTTCGGTGACTTGGCTCACTCACGGCGTGAATACGGCACGAAATCACGGGGTTATGGCCTTGGACAGAAAGCACGTGGTTGTATTCGCGGCTCTTGTATCTAAATCACGGGGTGGTGATCGAGGACAGGAAGCATGTGGGACAAAGCGAGGTGTTGGCTACGTTTGTTTTGGGGACGGGACTGACTGACTGGGTGACGGCTGTTTTAGTCACCGGATCGCGGTCGGTAGAGGGGGTTCGGCCGCGTGGTCACTGGCTCAGCGGCTGCTATGTCTTGTGGACACTGGGCAAAACGCTGGCGACTATGTCCCTTTATCGGCTCTGACACTCAGGCTCAGCAAGCTAAAGTTTTTCACTCCCCTTACCTGGATACAGCCACTGTTGCACTTCTCACTTGACTGTCCCTTTTCAAGCTGCTCTTGCCCTTTTTATACCATTCGGGATAATGGTAACTTGTTTACCACAATAAACTCGGTTGCCTAGCCCTATGTTTAGTTGTTGTTTACTTTGAACATTGCTAAGATTTACTCTTGTGTGGTAGGGGTTGTCTAGCCCCCGTAGACAAATACCTCGCAAGTTTTGTTGAATATTTCAATTCTAAAGGCAGGTTTATCCAAATTTGTATGAAACGATTTAAACAAATTTTTATTTAGCCCTAGTAATTTCATAATTTGATTTAATTTCTACGCTGTCCTTACAATGAACTGACTCTACCCTTATCCCTGACCGATACCATTAACATTGAATGAAAAATTTTCGTTTCAACAACAAAGAATTGCAAGCCCACTTCTTCCACTGCCCAAAAAAAAACTCCTAATCGCTTTTTCTAAATTTTATTATCCTTCTTCGCCAACCGCCAAACTCACACAATCAAATTCGAACAGGATTTCGCACAAATTGTACAAAAAAAAAAAATTGTTCAAGAGAATTTCTAGGAAATGCATACTCATCGTACCCTGCCATGTCGTAAACTGTTACAAATTTTATGATAGAATTTACAAAACTAAGTTTTGTTCATTTTAGAATATTCAATTTCTGGCTCAGACATGGCTATATTTACGTATTATACACAGACAAAAGCAAGGATACCCTGCAGGACTTTGGATCGGTCCCAAACTGGTGATTTCACCGGTTTTCAGTGACCAGTGAATGGTCCCCTGACTATCCATATTACCGGTGATTTTTATATGGGCATGTCATGGCTGGGGACCAATAATTTTGAACTGGTCATTTCATCGGTTTAAAACACTGGCCATTTCACTGGTTTAAAAAATCGGTTATTTCACCGGTTTGAAAAATGTGTCGTTTCTCTGGTTGAAAAAAAAATTATTTTATTATTTACATTTAGCAAATATTTGCGCACTAACCTGCTCGTATGTCACTTTCGTTTGAAATTAGAACACAGACTGAACAAAATTGTCAAACTGCAGCTAATTGCAAATTTTGCCCATGAACATTCCACTAAGGAACAGGGGCAAACATCTCACATATCAATGAGTGCAGTCCGATTCAAGTTGAAGCTCAATGACAAGGGGCCTCCTTTTTATAGCCGAGTCCGAACGACGTGCCGCAGTGCGACACCTCTCTGGAGAGAAGTTTTACATGTCATAGTACCTCACAAATGTTGCCAGCATTAGGAGGGGAAAACCACCGCTGAAAATTTTTTCTAATGGTATCGCCAGGATTCGAACCCCGGCGTTCAGCGTCATAGGCGGAGATGCTACGATGGCCTCAAACTGCAGCTAAAACACAAAAAAATCAACTTCTCTGGGCACTAGTAACGGTTGTTGTTGTTTGTTGTTATACCCTCCACCATAAGATGGGGGGTATACTAATTTCGTCATTCTGTTTGTAACTACTCGAAATATTCGTCTGAGACCCCATAAAGTATATATATTCTTGATCGTCGTGACATTTTATGTCGATCTAG
The DNA here is from genome assembly GCF_963082655.1 of Stomoxys calcitrans. Classification (NCBI taxonomy): domain Eukaryota; kingdom Metazoa; phylum Arthropoda; class Insecta; order Diptera; family Muscidae; genus Stomoxys; species Stomoxys calcitrans. The sequence continues at coordinate 172,256,528 of NC_081554.1, forward strand.
CCATGTCCGTCCGTCTGTCCGTCCGTCTGTCAGTCGAAAGCACGCTAACTTCCGAAGGAGTAAAGCTAGCCGCTTGAAATTTTGCACAAATACTTCTTATTAGTGTAGGTCGGTTGGTATTGGACCGGTATGGCCGGTCCATGTTTTGATATAGCTGTCATATAAACCGATCTTGGGTCTTGACTTCTTGAGCCTCTAGAGGGCGCAATTCTTATCCGATTTGAATGAATTTTGGCACGACGTGTTTTGTTATAATATCCAACAACTGTGCCAAGTATGGTTCAAATCGGTTCATAACCTGATATAGCTGCCATATAAACCGATCTTGGGTCTTGACTTCTTGAGCCTCTGGAGGGCGCAATTCTTATCCGATTTGAATGAATTTTGGCCCGACGTGTTTTGTTATGATAACCAACAACTGTGCCAAGTATGGTTCAAATCGGTCCATAACCTTATATAGCTGTCATATAAATCGATCTTGGGTCTTGACTTCTTGAGCCTCTGGAGGGCGCAATTCTTATCCGATTTGAATGAATTTTGGCCCGACGTGTTTTGTTATGATAACCAACAACTGTGCCAAGTATGGTTCAAATCGGTCCATAACCTTATATAGCTGTCATATAAACCGATCTTGGGTCTTGACTTCTTGAGCCACTAGAGTGTGCAATTCTTATACGATTTGAATGAAATTTCGCACGACGTGTTTTGTTATGATATCCAACATCTGTGCCAAGAATGGTTCAAATCGGGTCATAACCTGATATAGCTGCCATATAACCGATCTTGGGTCTTGATTTCTTGAGCCTCTAGAGTGCGCAATTCTTATCCGATTTGAATGAAATTTCGCACGACGTGTTTTGTTATGATATCCAACAACTGTGCCAAGTATGGTTTAAATCGGTTCATAACCTGATATAGCTGTCATATAAACCGATCTTGGATCTTGACTTCTTGAGCCTCTAGAGGTCGCAATTATTATACGATTTGCCTGAAATTTTGTACGACGGATCCTCTTGTGGCCATCAACATACGTGTTTATTATGGTCTGAATCGGTCTATAGCCCGATACAGCTCCCATATAAATCGATCTCTCTCGATTTTACTTCATGAGCCCCCAAAGGGCGCAATTCTTATTCGAATTGACTGACATTTTACACAGGTTTCCAACATATAATTTAATTGTGGTCCAAATCGGACCATATCTTGATATCGCTCTATTAGCAGAGCAAATCTTTTCTTATATCCTTTTTTGCCTAAGAAGAGATGCCGTGAAAAGAACTCGACAAATGCGATCCATTGTGGAGGGTATATAAGATTCGGCCCGGCCGAACTTAGCACGCTTTTACTTGTTTTTATTTTGGTATGATTTGTTCGAAGTAAAAAAGGCTCACCCAGATCAACGCCGTTGTTTGTTGTTGTTTTTTTTTTTAATACGATGCGTGTACAACAAGAAAAGCACCAAAAACAACGAATGCGTACTTGAGAAAAAAGAACTGTCCCAACATAGAGACATTTATACCGGTATTTTCACCGGTTTATTCTACAAAAAGAAAAATACGCCAATGCAGCCACATAATGGACTAAAATGAATGATGATATGAACGGCAATTTGTGTTGACAAGAAAATTACCAAAAAAAACAACGCATGCGTACTTAAGGAAAAAACGAACTGTCCCAACATAGAGACATTTATACCGGTGTTTTCACCGGTTTATTTTACAAAAAGAAAAATACGCCAAAGCAGCCACACAATGGACTAAAATGATGAGTAATACGAACTGAAATGTGTGTTAATGGAGGTGCATAAACATCCTGCAGGGTAGAGAACAAAAATGTCTGCTAGCAGAAGATACAAACGGACTGTCTGGCAAATGTTTCGCAGCATAAAGTAGGTAAGGCCACAGAACAAGTGCACTCCACCATATGAGTGAGTGTTTCAAAACCAGGAATTCAAAAGGATATTGCCTAAAAACCTAAACTAGAAAAATGTGATACAAAGTGAAATGTGAAACAGTGTTACGATAATACAAAAAAGTGACGATTTTTATACCCACCACCATAGAATAGAGAGTATATTCATTTAGTCATTCCGTTTGTAACACATCAAAATATCCATTTCCGACCCTACAAAGTATATTTACTTCTGATCGTCGCAAAATTCTAAGGCGATTTAATGATGTCCGTGTATCTGGCCGTCCGTCTGTAAGTCAGTTGTCAACACTCTACAGTCTTTCAAAAATTGAGATATTGAGTTGAAATTTTGCAGAGACTCGTACTTCTTCTATACGCATGTTATGTTCTTGAATGGGCCAAATCGGACTATATAAAGATATAGCTGCCATATAGACCGATCTGCCGATTGAGGGTCTTGAGCCTGTAACGGGCGCATTCATTTTCCGATTTCGATGAAATTGAAAACAGTGAGCTTTTTTAAACCTCCCGACATCCGAGTCAATTATGGTTCAAATGGGACCATTTTTAGACATAGATGCCATAAAGAGCGATCTGCCGATTGAGGGTCTTGAGCCTATAAAAACCGCAATTATTATCCGATTTCGCTCAAATATGGTTCAGATGGAACCATTTTTATATATAGCCGACATATAGACCGATTTGGGGCCGTAATCCCATAATAGCCACAATTATTATCCAATTTCGCTAAAATTTTAATCAGTGAGTTGTTTTAAGCCTCTCAACATTCAACCCAAATATGGTTCAGATCGGATCATATTTCTGCTGATTTAGGGTCTTGAACCCATAAAAACCTCAATTATTATCCGAATTCGCTGAAATTTGAATAAGTGAGTTGTTTAAGGCCTCTCAACATGCGAATCAATTATGGTTCAGATGGGACCGTATTTAGACATAGATGCCGTATAGAGCGATCTGCCGATTGAGGGTCTTCAGCCTATAAAAGCACAATTATTATCCGATTTTGCTGAAATTTGAAACAGTGAGTTGTTTTAAGCCTCTCAACATTCGACTCAAATATGGTTCAGATCGGTTTTTATTCAGCTATAGTTGCAATATAGAGCGATCTGCCGACTTAGGGTCTTGAGTCCATAAAAGCTGCATTTATAACCCGAATTCGCTATAATTTGAATCAGTGAGTTGTTTTAAGCCTTTCAACATTCGATTCAAATATGGTTCAGATCGGACCATATTAAAATAAAGCTGTCTATAGACCGATCTGTCGATTAAGGGTCTTGAGCCCATAAAGGCTGCATTTATAACCCGATTTCGTTGAAACTTGAAACAGTGAGTTGTTTTAAGCCTTCCGTCATCACAGCTAAATATGGTGCAGATCAAAATGTTTTAAGATATAACTGGCATATAGACCGATATGCTGATATAGGGTCTTAAGCCCACAAAAGCCGCAATTATTATCTGATTTCGCTGAAGTGATTAAAACCTACCGATATCCGACTCAAATATTGTTTCGATCGGCATGTGGTATAGACTGATCTGCTGATTAAGGATCTTAATCCCATAAAGCTGCATTTATTGCTTAATTTTATGGAAAATATTGTCAAAATTTCATTTTAAAGGCGAACTTTGACAAAATTTCGTTTTTAGGGAATTTTTTTTTTTTTAAATTTCATTTTCAAAAAATATTTTGCCAAAATTTCGCTGGAACTTGACACATTGATTTGTATTAAGCCTCCTGACATTCGACTCAAATATGGTCCAGGTCAGACTCTATTTAGATCTAGCTGCCATCTTCCAATTTAGGGTCTTCCAGTTTAGGGTCCTCCATTTTAGGGTCTTCCAGTTTAGGGCATTCCAGTCTAGGGTCTTCCAGTTTAGGGTCTTCCAGTTTAGAGGCCTCCAGTTTAGGGTCTTCCAGTTTAGGGCATTCCAGTCTAGGGTCTTCCAGTTTAGGGTCTTAATCCCATAAAAACCGGCTTTGTTGCCCGTTTTCGGTGAAACTGTGACCTGTATAAGAGTTCTCGGGAAGTGAATCAAATATGATCTTGACCAGCCCACATTTTCATATAGCTATGGATGTGGTGGTGGAGTTGTTATTAAGGGCGATGGTTAATTTATCCACGGTGGTAGGTATCCAAAGTTCGGCACGGCCCATTCGGCACATTTTTACATGTTTTATTTTTAATTTTAACACAATTTCAGTTCTAGCAAAAATTCAGTCGAAAATTAATTTCTAATGGAAATGTTGTCAAAATTCCATTTCCATGGGAAAGTTTATCAAAATTTCATTTTAAAAGGGAAAATTGACAAAATGTCATTTTAAGAAAAATTTTATTAAAATTTCATTTTCATTTCATTTCTAGAGGAAATTTTGTCAGAATTTCATTTTTTAAACAAACTTTGTCAAAATTCCATTTTGGCAGGAAATTTTGCCAAAATGTTTCGTTAATTTTGCGTCTTTAGTATTTTGTCAAAATTTATTTTCTACACGAAATTTTCGACAGGAAATTTTGTCAGAATTTCATTTCTATAAAAAAAATTGTCAAAATTTCACCTCACCAGGAAATTTTGACAAAATTTCACTGCTGTAGGAAAATTTTTCAAAATTTAGCTCCTTTTGGCATTTTGTCAAAATTTCGTTTCTGTAAGAAATTTTATCACAATTGCATTTCTTTAGGAAATTTTCATTTATAAAGGAAATTTTGTTAATTTTTACACCCACCACCATAGGATAGAGGTATTCTTATCTGGTCATTTCGTTTGTAATATCTCGAAATTTTCGTCTTAGACCCCATTGAGTCTATATATTCTTGATCGTCTCAACGTTCTGAGTCGATCTAGCCAGGTCAGTCCGCCGAAATCACCATAGCGGTCGAACGCGTAAAGCTAGCCGCTTAAAATTTTGCACCGACACTCACTATTAATGTAGGTCGTTGGCGAATACAAAGGGACCATATCGGATCAGATTTGGATAAAGCTTCCCCGATTTGACTTCTTACGCCGCTGGAAGCCGCAATTTTCATCTGACGTGTCTAAAATTTTGCACATAGTGTTTTGTTGTGACTTCCAACAACTGTGCCAAGTACGGTCCAAATAGGTTTATAATCTGTTAAAGCTCCCATATAAACCTATCTCACAATTTGACTTTTTGAGCCCCTCGAAGCCATAATTTTTGTCCGATATGGCTTAAATTTTGCAAGTATTGTGCCAGGTACGATTCAAATCGCTCTAAAACCTGATATAGCTCCCATATAAACCGATATCCGGATTTGACTTCTTGAGCCTTACAAGCCGCAATTTCTGTACGATTTAGCTGAAATTTTGCATATAGTGTTCTATAACGCCTTCCAATACCTGTACCAAGTACGGTCGGAATCGGTCTATAACCTGGTATAGGTCCCATATAAACCGGTCTTTCGATCATCCTTGTTCGGTTCCTAGATGCTTCAAGTTTTGCTGGTTTGACAGAAATTTGTATACATTTTTGGCATAGTCCATGGTGGTCACCGTAGCGCAGAGGCTAGCATGTCCACCTATGACGCTAAACGCCTGGGTTCGAATCCTGGTGAGACCAACAGAAACAATTTTCAGTGGTGATTTTCCCCTCCTAATGCTGGCAACTTTTGTGAGGTACTATGCCATGTAAAACTTCTCTCCAAAGAGGTGTCACACTGCGGCACGCCGTTCGGACTCGGCTATGAAAAGGAGGCCCCTTATCATTGAGCTTAAACTTGAATCGGACTTTATATGTGAGAAGTTTGCCCCTGATCCTTAGTGGAATGTTCATGGGCAAAATTTGCATTTTTGCCATGGTGGTGGGTTCCCAAGATTCGGCCCGGCCAAACTTAACACGTTTTTACTTGTTTAGATTTTATTTGGTCCAAATTTCTTTTCTTTAAATGATTTTGTCAAAATTTCACTAATTTTGTTTAATTTTTTAATTTTTTATAACTCTTCCCTTTTCCAACCCACTGTGCAATCATACACATTAAATCTAACAAAGTTTGGAAATCGGGGTAATGTTATTTTTCGCTTAACTTCATAAGCGTCGAATAATACAAAACTTAAAATGTCTGTTCATTCTTTTCACATGCAAATGCATTTCTATGAAAAATTCTTGAAATAAATACGTCTTCTCTGCTTATGCAGATGGCTGCCTTTCTTTGAGGTCAGAGATTCCCAACAAGTGGATTTGGCTCATACCAATCATAGCATATCACAAACATAAAAGGTGTTGATGAAGATGCATGGCGTATTAGAAATCGCGTTCCATCAAAGAGTTGTGCTATGCTGTCCTTTGAGCTTTATGAAAAGTTTTTGTTAGATTATTTTTTTTTTTTTATTTTCGATTTGAGAACCCCCTTGCTTTGACTGTAGTCTCTTTACGATTGAGGTTTTGTGTTGATTGTGTAATTTTGTGTACAGAATAAAAGTTAGTTGTAGTTTACTTTGAGAATATTAAAAATTCACGCAATTTTATTTGGAATATGAAATAATGGAGATTGCGTCGCACAGTGGGATGGAATTAAAAAACTGATTAAAAAATCGACCATTTCAGAAATCATTCCAAAAAGGGGGAAAACGCAATTTTTCAAAACGGAAGTTTAAATTAGAAAAGTTGTAAGAAACAACCATAAGTCAAATCGGGAGATCGGTTTATATGGGAGCTATATCAGGTACTTGAGCGATTTAAGCGGTACTTGGCAGAGTTGTTGGAAGTCATAACAGAATACTATGTGTAAAATTTTAGCCAAATCGGATGACAATTGAGGCTTCCAGGGGCTCAAGAAATCAAATCGGGAGATCGATTTATATGGGAGCTATATCCAAATCTGAACCGATTCGGCCCATATGCAATCCCCAACGACCTACATCCATATTAAGTATCTGTGAAATATTTCAAGTGGCTGGCTTAACGCGTTCGACCGCTATCGTGATTTCGACAGACAAACGGACGGACATTGATGGGGGGTCCTAGATCAATATTTGGAGGTGTTACAAATGGAATGAGTAGATTAGTATACCCCCATCGTATGGTGGTGGGTATCAAAACAAAACAGAGATATTCTAATAATTCTATTTTGCAAAACAAATTCTTCTTTAATTTTTTTACAAAAATACCCAAATAACCATTTTGGGCATAGATTATTTCCAAATCGACATTTTTTAGTAAATTGACTGTGAAGGCTACAAATTTTGTTTGGTGAAAAAATTTTTTTGCATCGCTTAAGGGGACATATAAAGTACAAACTTGTTAAGTTCGGCCATGCCGAACTTTGGATACCCACCACCATGATGTCCATTAATCATCCTTTTTTATACCCTCCACCATAGGATGGGGGGTATACTAATTTCGTCATTCTGTTTGTAACTACTCGAAATATTCGTCAGAGACCCCATAAAGTATAGATATTCTTGATCGTCGCGATATTTTATGTCGATCTAGCCATGTCCGTCCGTCTGTCTGTCCAATGCACGCTAACTTCCGAAGGAGTACTGCTAGCCGCTTGAAATTTTGCACAAATACTTCTTATTAGTGTAGGTCGGTTGGTATTGTAAATGGGCCATATCGGTCCATGTTTTGATATAGCTGCCATACAAACCGATCTGGGGTCTTGACTTCTTGAGCCTCTAGAGTGCGCAATTCTTATCCGATTGGAATGAAATTTTATACGACGTGTTTTGTTATGATATCCAACAACTGTGCTAAGTATGGTTCAAATCGGTTCATAACCTGATATAGCTGCCATATAAACCGATCTTGGGTCTTGACTTCTTGAGCCTCTAGAGGTCGCAATTCTTATCCGATTTGACTGAAATTTTGCACGACGTGTTTTGTTATGATATCCAACAACTATGCCAAGTATAGTTCAAATCGGTTCATAACCTGATATAGCTGTCATATAAACCGATCTTGGGTCTTGACTTCTTGAGCCTCTAGAGTGCGCAATTCTTATCCGATTGGAATGAAATTTTGCACGACGTCTTTTGTTATGATATCCAACAACTGTGCCAAGTATAGTTCAAATCCGTTCATATCCTGATATAGCTGTCATATAAACCAATCTTCGGTCTTGACTTCTTGAGCCTCTAGAGGGCGCAATTTTTATCCAATTTGAATGAATTTTGGCACGACGTGTTTTGTTATGATATCCAACAACTATGCAAAGTATAGTTCAAATCGGGCCATAACCTGATATAGTTGCCATATCAACCGATCTTGGGTCTTGACTTCTTGAGCCTCAAGAGTGCGCAATTCTTATCCGATTGGAATGAAATTTTGCACGACATGTTTTGTTATGATATCCAACAACTATGCCAAGTATAGTTCAAATCGGTTCATAACCTGATATAGCTGTCATATAAACCGATCTGGGATCTTGACCTATAGAGGTCGCCATTATTATCCGATTTGTCTAAAATTTTGTACGACGGATCCTCTCATGTTTTTATGGTCTGAATCGATCTATAGCCCGATAAAGCTCCCATATAAATCGATCTCTCTATTTTACTTCTTGAGCCAACAAAGGGCGCAATTCTTATTCGAATTGGCTGACATGTTACACAGGTCTCCAACATGTAATTTAATTGTGGTCCAAACCGGACCATATCTTGATATCGCTCTAATAGCATAGCAAATTTTTTCTTTTATCTTTTTTTTGCCTAAGAAGAGATGCCGGGAAAACAACTCGACAAATGCGATCCATGGTGGAGGGTATATAAGATTCGGCCCGGCCGAACTTATTTATTTATTTATTTATTTATTTATTTATTAAATATCTGAAATCCTAGTACAACAAGACATAATATCTTATAAATTACAGTACTAGGTATAAGATGAAGATTTTTAAATACAGTAGATACAATTTCAAACTATAAATATATAAAAGTAAAAGTATAAAAATTAAGATTAAAAAATTATGTAGATTACGCATTACTGCAAATATGTTGACAAATCCTTTTTGAAGCGAGATGCGTTGCTAACTATTTGTAATGTTGTGGGGAGGTTGTTCCAAAGACGAATGGTATTTATCAAAAACTGGTATTCAGACTTAGTTTTTCTGTAGCGTAACTGGATAATTTTTCTTCCACGATTGGAACGAGCGAATTGCAATTTCGTATAAAGGTATGACGGTTCGCGAGTGTAGATTATTTTGTGTAGGAATGTAATACACCTAAATTGGAGTAAGTTGTCGAAACTCATGTTAAAAATTTTATACGAGTATGACGATATTCTCTCCCGCCGACTTTTTTGAAAGATATATCTAGCTATGCTATTGTATGCTACGGTCAACAATCGTTTATCAGCACTATTACAGTTGGCAAATAATTCGCATCCATACAGGAGCACTGGGACCAAATAGGTCTTTGCAAGCAGCATTCGAATATTCAGTGGGGTTGAGTTTTGTACAGCCCATAGATTTCTTAACATGCCATATGTCTTTGCAATATTTCTTTGGATGTGATTAGTCCAGTTTAAGCGTTCGTTAAAGATTACACCGAGATTTGTTGCATTCAACACAAATTCAATAACCGAGTTATTAATGTGTATTGGGGGTAGACTTTCTTTGTTTACTTTGTTGTTTGATATTAAAATGCATTTTGACTTTGTTGGATTGATTGTAAGATGGTTGCTGCTGGCCCATGTATATATGTTTAGTAAATCATTGTTTATATCATCAATACACTGGGCTATATGGTTTTTTTGTGAGCTGGCATACAATTGAACGTCATCGGCGTAAATGTGAACATCACAGTTACGTAAAATTGATGGTAAATCATTCACATACATGCTAAACAACAAAGGGCCCAAGATAGACCCTTGTGGCACTCCTCTATTGACTGTTATTACATTCGATGTTAGATTATTATGGCATACAGATTGTGTTCTATTATATAGATATGTTGATAACAATCGACAAGCAGATTTAGCGAAATTGAATAATTTTCTTAGTTTCTCGAGCAAAATTTTGTGGTTAACTGTATCAAATGCCTTACTGTGATCTAGTAAAACTAGAATGCACGTCATATTCTCATCCATTTTGCATCTTAATTCCTCAACTAAGTCAGTGAGAACTGTAATACAACTTCTTTGTGCCCTGTATCCAGATTGACGTTCAGTTAATAAATTGTGTCTGGCTATGTAATGATTGATCTGTTCGCATAAAAGTTTCTCCAATACTTTTGACAAAAAAGGTAAAATTGCAATTGGTCTAAAATCGCTATTCTTTTTTGGAAGTGGTATTATTTTCGAATACTTCCAGGAAGCAGGGAAATAAGACTTTGTTAAAATTGTATTAAATATATGTGTAAAGAAAGGTAGACATCTGGGTAACAATAATTTAAGAAATTTTGGGTTTAACCCGTCCATTCCTTCAGCGTTGGACTTTATTGAGCGAAATGCATGCAAAACTTCTGTCTGATCTGCACAACGAAAAGAGAAGGAGTTTTGTGGAACAAAACAATTTCTCAGTGTCAATTGGTTTGAAAAGTTAGTGACTGGATCAGTGGTGTTTAAATTAGCAAATTGTGAGTTTAATTCATCCAAGTTGATTTCAACCGGTGCTTTATTTTTTTGTCCTATTCCGATGTTGCGTATGATCTTCCATTTAGATCCACTATCGACTGCAGTAGAGAATTTTTGCTGATAATATTGGTTTTTTGCAGTCTTTATTGAATCCGAAACTTTTTTTCTTGCCTTTTTGAACTGGTCGTAGAGCAAGTGGGTTTTAAAACGTTTCCATCTCTTGTACAGCTCATCTCTGTAGTTAATTAGGCGTCTGATCTCTTGGCTAAACCATGGCTGTTGATTGTTGCACACAATTCGAGATTTTAAGGGAACACAAGCGTTGTAAAGATTTGTGATATGGTACTCCATATAATCTATTTGATCTTCGACAGAGTCTAAATTATAGACCACGCTCCAATTAATTTCATTTTCTAATGTCCAGAGACTGTGGAAGTCAATTTTGCTAAAATCTCTGTACACTGTTTGAGATTTTGCTCTGTCAACAAAGGTGTCATAAGTAATGAAAATCAGATCATGTTTTGAGAAAGTTGATGCAGAAAGTTGATCGTATAGTAATATTTTAGACGTGCAGTTGACAAAGAAAGCATCAAGAAGTGTGTTTCCAGCAGAGGAAAAATGTGTTGGTGTTGATGTATTTACTGAGTAGAGACCCAGTGTATTCATAGACTCCATAAGTTTTTTCTCGACTAAGAGATTGCTGTTAAAGTCTCCAGCGATGATAACATCATTGTAGTAAACCGAATGTGTTTCAATTACGCGTAATAGATTATTGAATGGAATATTTCGGTTGGGTCGGTATAAAGTTCCCAAAAGAATTTTAGATCCTTTTGTTATCAGCTCCAAGAATATATATTCAATTTCACTATCGGTTTCAGACTTGATTTTTACGCTGCATTTTAATTCCTTACGAATGTATATACACACGCCGCCTGCATTGGATACTCGATCAGCTCGAAATAGATTGTAGTCCGAAAGATTATATACAAAATCATTAAGTTCTGGGTGGAACCACGTCTCGGATACACAAACAATATCGATGCTGGAGGAAGTAAATATGTTTCTAAGCTCGTCCATTTTGTTGTTAAGGCTTTGTGCATTGATGTGGACAATAGAAATTCCATGTTTTTGTTTCGAGAGCACCCTAACCATTCTGTATAAACCGTCATTGGAACAGTGTCTTATATTAGTCATCGATACAAATGATTAAAAAGCAACGCATGTAAATAGTATTTGTAGTTGTATGATTTAATGGGATTATGACATTGGTTGGTGAGATAGAGGTTATTTCTAGTATTAATAAAATATTCTGGTAAAGTACTAATTTTTTTTAATTTTATGTAATTTATGCAAAGTTTTAATAATCTTAAGAAATTAATTTTTGTTGACGCCGAATTAAAGTTGTTCAATATTGTTTTCCAAGCGTAAAATATTTGGTTCATCTGCCACACGAAAAAATTGGTCGAGTTGATTTAATGAATCTACGCGAGTACCTTTTTCTTCGTTTTTAATCTTTACATATACGAGCCCGCGTAATGTAAATGCAGTAGAAATTAGCTTTTGCTTTTTCATTTTGAGAGCTGTCTGAAATATTTTGTAGTTATCTTTAGTTAAGTCTTCATTTAAAAAAAAGTGTTTGTTCGAATGAAAACCGCACATATCCAGAGAGAGTTGTCTTCCTGTTTCACGTTTGTATGTAGAGACAGTTCTAAGAATGAAGTTTCGATCAATTGGAGAAAAACATTTCACAAATATAGGTCCATCGACAGATTTGATTCTATTATTACGAATGCGGTGTATAGAAGCTATGTTAGGTGTTGCAATTTTGAGTGAGTCACATAATAACGAAAAAATGGCAGAAAGATCTTCGTTCACTGTGTTTGGTATGCCACACAATTTCAAATTACATGAGACGTTGATGTTTTCTTGGTGATTTAATTTAATTTTTAAATCACTGATTTCTTTTTTAAGGTCCTGTATTTGAGGTAATGAACTTTCGATATAATTCACTCTATCTGAAAGCCCATTTATATTTGCTGTTATCTCTAATATTTTGTTTTCGAATATACGCAAAGAGTTTTGCACGGCTTCGTCTATCTTTGCAGTAATTACTTCAGTTTGTTTGGCAAACTTCTGCTCTATTAATTGAATCAATTTTGGAGATTTGTTTTTGGACGAAATCGGGGTATTTTCAATATGGTTCGACTTTCCTCGAGGAGTAGAAATTAAATTTGCTCGTAGGCTTGACATTTTGGTACTCATTTTTAACGAATTTTATTTCAAAACACGGTTTTTTTTATCTGCACTTATTGTTTTCTCTAACTGATTTGATCGCAAATAAATGAAAACAAGTGAACCATTGAAACCAATGAAACAAATAAAATGAAGCACGCTTTTACTTGTATATTATAACTCCACTACCATATCCATAGTTATATCTAAATTGGGGATGGTCTGTATCATATTTAATTCAAGTCCCGAGAACTCTTATATAAGTAACAGCTTCAGCGAAATCAAGCATTAAATCCGCTTATTATGGGATTAAGACCCTAAATCGGAAGATCGGTTTATATGGCAGCTATATCGATATAGTCTGATCTCGACCATATTTGGATCGAATGTCGGGATGATAAAAACAAATCAGACCCTTAACCGGCAGATCGGTGTATGTGGCAGCTATATCTAAATATAATCCGATTTGAACCATATTTGGGTCGGATGTTGGGAGGTTTAAAACAACTAAATATTTAAAATTTCAGCGAAATCGGATAATAAATGCACCTTTAATGGGTTTCAGACCTTTAACTGGCTGATCGGTGTATATGGCAGCTATATCTAAATATGGTCCGATCTGAACCATATTTTCGTGTCGGATATCGGGAGGCTTAAAGCAACTCACTATTTCAACTTTCAGCGAAATCGGGTTTCATGGGTTCCAGACCCTTAACTGTCAGATCGGTCTATATGGCAGCTGTATCTAAATATAGTCCGATCTGAACAACAACTCACTGTTTTAAATTTCAGCGAAATCTGGTAATAAATAAAGCTTTCATGCCCTTCAGGCCCTTAGCCGTTAGATCGGTTTATAAGGCAGCTCTATCTAAATATGGTCCGATCTGAACCATATTCTCTTCGGATATCGGGAGGCTTAAAGCAACTCACTGTTTCAAATTTCAGTGAAATCGGGTAATAATTAAAGCTTTTATGCTCCTCAGACCCTTTATCGGCAGATCGGTCGATATGGCAGGTATATTTAAATATGGTTTGATCTGTAGCATATTTACTATGAAGACGGAGGGCTTTGAATAACTCACTGTTGCAAGTTTCATCGAAATCGGGTTATAAATACAGCTTTTATGGACTCAAAACTCTTAATTGGCAGATCGGTATATATGGCAGCTATAACTAAATACAGCTCGTTCTGAACCATATTTGGGTCGGATGTCTGGTGATCTAAAACTACTCACTGTTTCAAATTTCAGCGAAATTGGGTAAAAAATAAAGCTTTTATGGTCTTCAGACCCTAAATCGGCAGATCGGCCTATAAAGCAGCTATATCCAAATATGGTCCGATTTGGCCCGTTCACCAACTTAACTTACGTGCAGTAAAAAGACGTATCTGTGCCAAATTTTCGCTTAATATCTCAGTTTTGAAGTCTCTACAGTGACTACAATAGACAGACGGCCAGACACACGAACAACGTAAAATTGCCTTAGAATTTTAAACCAATCGGATATATATATGCCTTTAGGGTCGGAATTGGATACTTCTATGTGTTGCAAACGGAATGACTGCATGAATATACCCCCTATCCTATGGTGGTGGGTATAAAAATTATGTTTGATGTGGTTTGCGTGCCGGCCACGTCATTGGGCCGTACTTCTTCCGTGATAATCAATACCGGCACGTTGCTGGAATCACTACCATTCGATGATAACAGAATATTTTTGGCCCCAATTGGATGACAGGACTTGGAGGACATTTAGTTTCAACAGGACGGCATCACAAGCCACACAGAGAATGTCACAATCAATTTATTGGAAACCTAGTTTGGAGAACATGTTATCTCACGAAATGGTCCAGTCGATTGGCCGTCTCGTTCATGCGATTTGACACCGTATGTACGAATCGGAAAAAATTGTGGCTTCCTGGGGCTCAAGAATTGAAATCTGGAGATCATTTCATATGGGAGCTATATCAGGTTATAGACTTATTCGGACCGTACTTAACACAGTTGTTGGAAGTTATAATATAACTGTTGAAAGTAGTTTCCCTCTGATGTTATTTTGAATTATTTGAATTGATTATCTAATTTACCTTACCTTATTTTGAATTACCATGTAATAGTTTTTAAGTCACTGTTGAAACATCCCAGTATTCCAAATTAATAGTATGGCAACAAGTTAACCATCCTCTTTGTGTGTTGTTGTATTGAGTGGAGGCCGATGCTTCTTGGTGTTGCCACGAAGAAGTCTCGATCTCCTTTTACTACAGCATCACATCCAAGTGGTTGGTTCTCTGCAGCTTTTTATCATCTACATAAAATGTAAGTTGTATCCCATACACCCCTCTAAATAAAAGACAACCATATCATCCCATTTTGAACTCAATCATCTCGGGTTTTCATTTAAAAGGCAAGTGAGGTGATTCATTCCTCATAAACTTGAAGCTTTTATTTTATTTGAAATAAAATAAAAAATATAAATAGTGAATTTGGAGTAATTTTCAACAAAACGAAAAATATACTACATCTCCGTAGTATGAATTTGCCATGTGCAAAGTTTCTCCACATTAATGACACAAATCCCAGCTCATTTACTCCCAAATAGCTAAAATCCCTTATTGATATTGAACATGGTCCTTCGAACCGGATTTGAATTTGCCATGTGCAAAGTTTCTCCACATTAATGACACAAATCCCAGCTCATTTACTCCCAAATAGCTAAAATCCCTTATTGATATTGAGCATGGTCCTTCGAACCTTTATTGAACACAGCTTAATGGTTAAATACCTCAAAAGTTCATTTTGTTAGTATCACGGAAACCCTAACTCGCTGTAACAAATGTCAAACTGTCGTTTTTTTACATGTGCCAAGACCGAAAGGAGAATTATAAGTTTTTATTAAATATTTTTCATCAGACAACGGAAAGTTAGTTCAAGATCGTGAAATCGGTGGAAAACTATTGTTCTCCATCCCACGCAACGAGAACGCGAAGAATTGCTGAAATTTTTAGTTACAAGGCCCTGACACGTGTAGGTAACGGTTCAAGGCCACCAACCTTGGAAACGGGCACATTCTGCAGGAACTGTACACTTCAGCAAAACCACAAAATTAATTAATCGATAATAAAGGCGGCGGCATCGTAACTTCCAATTACAGGAAGCCCCATCATCGCATAAAGTAATGTGAATAATATCCAATATTTCTTTTGGAAAACATACAGAACGTACATAAATACGTAGTCTTCGCCTGAACCACGTTATCTAAATGTATGTACATCCCTGTTTAAAAGAGGAGGCGACAAAATTTCGAAAGGCTTGTACAACTAAATTGTTCTCACCGACTCATTCCTCCAAGTCAATAGACAGGGACACCCAATTTCTAAACCCTTTCAACTGCACCACCTCGTCAGCAGTATATTTTCTTTGGTGATGTCCCGCTGGATTAATGATGTAAGTCCAATTCCAATTTTTAGCTAGAAAGATAAGTGAAAAAATATGAACCATCTCATTTCTTACGGCTGAACAATCCAAGTTCCCTCCGAGAAAGATACAGGCGAACGAAAACTACCATCTTTCGGTAGAATTTAGTTTCATGATAGTTTTACTACATTTGCCTACAGATTTCTGGACACACCATCAAAGCCTAACACATTTTCACCAACATTCACAATAGGCGTCATCAATTTTTTTTTTTGCATGTTTATAAGCCAATATAGGAGAAACTCAACACATTCCGATTAGACTAATAATTGTTGAATGCAAATGCCCAACACAATAACCACCTTTGAACAATCACAGATCTCCATTTATTCTAAATGGAATCTGGAATAATAAACTGGAATCATCCTTAAAGTACGCCACACTATTTCTACATTAGTGATTCACAATAACACACATTTGGTACCATATATAATTTTTCACCTTTTGCACAAGCTGGTTATTTATGTTAACTGGAGTTGTACTATGCAATAGTATTTGATTCTAATTTATAAATCTATTCTCGATTAGAACCCTTATAAAGGCCGCTAGAGACTAATTTTTGGCACACATGCTGGACGTTTTAACTGGTATGAAATTCATCTACAATAACTTGTATTGCCCCCTGCATGCGGAATCTGTTTTCTTCTAATTGCAATGTAAAGATAATATACACGCAGTATTGGTTTGAATCAGTATTTTTTGGACCCAATTGATAAACAATCCCTTTGTTTTAAGAGATAACCCCGTTTGAATTCACAATACCTGAGTTTTATATTCCTCTTTTAAGCCAAGACACAAACCATTATGGAGGATTTTACATTTTATTCCGATGATTTGGTAATATTTTGTTCGGAATTTGATAACCTTGCAAAGACTGAAATTACGGACTCAATGCTTGAGGTAAATTTGCATGACTTGAACCATCGATGGTCAGAGGTGCAAAGGTCATATAAGGAACTTCTTATCAATAAGAAGGGCGACCTTGACCAGAAGTCATTGGAAGCGGCACGAGGCAAATATAGCACATGCACGAAGTCCTTTCATAATTGTAAGGCGAATATCTTCGACTTGCAGAAAACTTTTGTTGCTTCCCCTATAAGCTCCTCCTTTATAGCGAATGACATTCCAGCTACCGATTTAGCTATAAAGGTACCTCCCTGCGACACGGAGCTGTTCTATGGAGGCTACGAAGAATGGCCAGCATTTAGAGACATGTTCTCTGCGGTATATGTCGATCACCCTAGACTACCGCCTGTTCAAAAGCTTTATCACCTCCGCCTCAAGTGTCGCGGGCAGGCAGGAGAGATTGTGAAGAAGTATAAGCTCTGCGGTGAAAATTTTTGCTTAGCATGGGAGGCTTTGCGTATGAGGTACGAAAATAAAAGGATATTAGTGGACAATCAACTTAAAATTCTTCTAAATTTACCTCCCATTACTTCCGAAAGTTGTGAGTCCCTTCAATACTTGCGAAGCACAATTAATGACTGCCTCTCTGCTCTGAAGGCGCAGAATATCTCGACAAAGGACTGGGATCCTATACTTATTTACATTTGCTCCACTAAACTTCCCCACGAAACTCTCTCCCTGTGGGAACAGTCCCTGAAATCTCACAAGGAACTTCCAGAATGGGAACAAATGGACACCTTTCTCTCACATAGGTATGAAGTGGTGGAACGTTTGAATAGCATTCAAGATGCACGACCTGCAACTAAAGAAATTCATAGGGAAAGTACTACTGTGACCAAGAATGAAGCCAGTTTCCCGTGCAAGATATGCAAACTTAACCACCCATTGAAACAATGCCCAGAATTTAAAAAGCTTGACCCACAATCTCGAAGCACATTTGTCTCCTTAAATAACATATGCATTAATTGTCTCTCTTATACTCATACTCGGAAGAACTGTCAGAGCAAATTCACATGCAACACTTGTAACAAGAACCATCATTCACTACTGCATTTTACCCGAAATGGAGCTAGTTCTAATCAAAAAAGCTATAGTCCAAAATCACCGGTTAGCGACGAATCTCAGGCCCCAGAAGAAGCCCCGGATTCTTCTTATACGCATCACAGCAATGTAACTTTGGAAACAGCTTCACACTTTACTTCTAATGCTGACAATTCTTGGAAAGGAAACACTTTGCTACCTACTGCTGTTGTCCAAATAAAGCACAATGGTGATTTGTTAAAAGCAAGAGCTTTTCTTGATCAAGGCTCTGAGCGCTCTTTTGTTTCGAAGACTCTTCAGCAGCGATTAAAGCTTGTGGTTGAGAATAAGAATTTCCAGATCCAGGGAATGGGTGGTGAAATTGTGGCAAATTCTAATTCCATATGTTCGTTAACTCTGTATTCAGAGAAGCATGAGATTGAGGTGAATTTGGGAGCGATAGTTGTCCCAAGAATCACAAGGCTTTTACCTAATTTCGAGATAGCCAAGTCACAAACCAATTTTAGTGGCATAGAGGGTTTGGAACTCGCAGACCCTGATTTCTACACTCCTGGGAATGTAGACTTGCTCCTCGGCAGCGATGTGATGCCCTCTCTTCTCATAAACGGGTTACGTAAGATTTCTGAATCTCTCCTTGCTCAAGCCACAATATTCGGTTGGATTATTAGCGGGCCTATTCAGTGTCAATCTGTTTCGGCATTCTCCATTGGAATTTCTGAAATGGATGACGAAGCCATTAGTACACAACTCAGAAGATTTTGGGAGCAGGAAGAGATACCGAATAAGATTCCCTTTTCGAAAGAAGATGAGTTCTGCGAATCTCTGTATTTGAAGACCACGTATAGGAATAAGGATGGCCGATATGTGGTTAAACTTCCATTCAAACCTGGGTTTCCACGGGAGATGCCTTTGGGGTGTTCTCGTTCTAAAGCCCTCATCCAGTTTATTGGTATGGAAAATTCTTTGAAAAAAAATTCCGAGTTTGCCGAAACTTATCGAAATGTTTTGGCCGAATATTTGACACTTGGTCATATGACACCAACATCATCTCAGGAAATAATTTCCCAAGGTTCATTTCACTCATATTATATGCCTCACCATGCGGTTATGAAGCCCGACAGTCGGAGTACTAAGCTAAGGGTAGTCTTCAATGCTTCAAGGAAAAGTAACTCAGGCAACTCCTTAAATGACATCTTATTAGTTGGACCAACCCTACAACTGGACCTCATGACCCTGATCGTTAATTGGCGGCTATATCAGTACGTTTTTTGCGGTGATATAGAAAAGATGTATCGCCAGATCTTGGTCCATGATGGAGACACTCCCTTTCAACGAATCGTCTTTCGGATGAACCCATGCGATCCCATTCAAGACTTCACACTCCGAACGGTGACATTTGGTGTAAATTGTGCACCATATTTAGCCATCAGGACATTATTACAGCTTGCCAAAGACTCTGAGGATCGTTTTCCTCAGGCAGCACATATTTTAAGAAATGAGACATACGTAGACGATATTCTGACAGGCTCTCATGATTTAAATTCGGCTATAAAAGTGCTCTCTCAAATCATTACGGTATTGGAATCTGCTGGATTTCATTTGAGAAAAATATCGGCAAACACCAAAGATATACTGGAATCCGTTCCCAACGAATCACTCTTAGATTGTGACTTTCTCAAGTTCGCAGAAACAAGCGGTACTAAAACGCTTGGAATACAGTGGAACGCGCTGAAAGATTGTTTTTCATATAAAATAGAACCCATAGAAAAACAATTAGATATTACAAAAAGAAAAATACTGTCCACTGTCGCAAAAATATTTGACCCGGCGGGGTGGATTTCGCCCATTATAATCCAGTCAAAAATGCTCCTACAACATCTCTGGTTGGAAGGAACTAAGTGGGATGAAAGCGTCAAACCCAATACCCTGCTCAAGTGGAATCAATTTGTAGATAACATACAGCTAATACCCAACATACATATTCCTCGCTGGGTAAAGTTTGCCCCCCTTGTCTCTACGCAGATTCACGGTTTCTGTGACGCGTCTGAGAAGGCGTATTGCGCGGTTATCTATTTACGTGTCCAAAGAAATCAATCAACGGAATCTAATTTATTTGTGTCAAAAACCAAAGTGGCTCCGCTAGAACCCGTAAGTCTACCAAGACTGGAATTGTGTGGTGCTCTACTTCTCTCTCGGTTGGTGAAAAAAGTACTGTCTCAACTCCCGATAAATAATTATGACCTCTACTTATGGTGTGACTCATCGATTGTCCTCGGCTGGTTAGAAAAACCGCCATCATCATGGAAGACATACGTCGCTAATAGGACAGCAGAAATTATTCGAAATATTGGTAACATTTCATGGCGTCACATTCGATCAGCAGACAATCCAGCAGATGTGGGTTCTAGGGGTTGTAATACTATGGACCTCATGCAGAATTCCTTGTGGTGGAAGGGTCCAACATGGCTTATAGAGCCGCCAAACGAATGGCCAAAGTCTCTTCCTGCATATATTGACCCGCCCGAAAAGAAAAAGATAAATGTTTTCCATATGAACGAAATTGTAGATCCCTTAGAAAGATTTTCAAGGTGGGACCGCGCCATACGAGTAATTTGCTATGTACGAAGGTTTTTGCATAACTCCCACAAAGAAAAACGACAACAACACACTCAAGACTCCAAAATTATAACACATTCCGAATTCACCGAAACAAAAAACTTGCTAATTACTTTGGCCCAAAGGCAGTACTATGGCAAGGAATATCATTCACTTTTGACGTCAAAACCTATTAGCAAGAAAAGTCCTTTATATTCTCTAAATCCTTTTATTGATAAATGTGGGGTACTCAGAGCCTCAGGCAGAATCTCAAATTCAGATTTCGCCTTTAACGAACGCCATCCCATCATAGTCCCCGTAAAGTCCAAATATTGCACTTTATTAATCGAGTTTACTCACATTTTTTTGATGCACGCCGAACACAACCTAATGATAAGGACAATTCGAAGCGAATATTATGTATCGAGGCTTAGATCAGCAATAAAGAAATGCATACATCAATGCAAAACTTGCATTGCATATAAACAGCGCCTCCAAACACAGTTCATGGCAGCATTGCCTATTGAACGAAGCAAATTTTCCCCTCCGTTCACCATAACAGGTCTAGATTTCGCGGGACCATTTCCAATAAAGGTGTCTCGACTACGACAGGCTACATTTCTTAAAGGTTATGTTTGCATTTTTATTTGTCTAAGTACGAAATCCATCCATTTGGAACTCTGCTCGGACCTTTCATCTGCCTCATTTCGGGCTGCCTTTGTAAGATTTGTTGGAAGGCGAGGCCTGCCACAAAAGTTGATGTCGGATAATGGTACTAATTTTGTGGGGGCTGAGAGAGCATTTAATTTCCAATATGTCCATTTTCTCAAAGCCATATCCAAGGATATTGTTGAAAAGTACGCTACACATGGATTTCAGTGGACCTTTATTCCTCCCAATGCCCCACATATGGGGGGAATTTGGGAAGCTGGGGTGAAATCCTTTAAAATGCATTTTCGGAAAGTAACCCAGAATGCCAAATACACGTTCGAGGAATTTTGCACCCTTTTAGTACGAATCGAGGCGGTCTTAAATTCTCGACCCCTATCACCGATGACGGACGACCCTTTGGAATTATTAGCCTTGACCCCAGGTCACTTTTTACGAGGTGCTCCTATGGTTGCTATGCCGGAGGCTACTGACGAGACATTTCCTATTGTAGACAAATGGGATAAACTCAAATCTATCCAACACCAATTTGCTCGGAGGTGGAAGGATGAGTACATTAAGGAACTTCAAAGCAGATACAAGTGGCAGCGTTTGCAAAAGAATTTATCCGTAGACCAGTTCGTCCTTATTAAAGACGACTCCTTGCCTCCGTGTGAATGGCGGTTGGGTCGCATTACAAAAGTTTATCTAGGACCAGACGGTCTTGCCCGGGTAGCTGATATAAGGACTCAGCTTGGGACCATAAGGAGACCAATAGTAAAATTGTGTATTTTACCATATAATGCTCCTCAATCTTAAATATTCCTTACAATCGTTTCTGTCAAGACGTACCTATTTGAAATTATCATTATTTCATATCATCACACAAAATTTTGTCTTCCACAGGGACAGAAGAAATTCCAGAATCCATCAATGCCTAATTTGTAAAAATTATCACCCTCTTAGATATTGTAGACAGTTCTTAAAAATGGCGGTCAAAGATCGTCGTCGTGCTGTTGTTCGCCATAAGTATTGCTTAAATTGTTTGGCCCGTTCGCATAAAACAGCGCAGTGCACATCAACTAATTTATGCCAACGTTGCGAAAGGGGACACCACACCCTACTCCATGAACCAATTCAACAAAGACTACAACCAGAACGATGCCGAGCTGACAGAAGAAGAGTTCTAAAAAACAAATGCCAACGTCCAACTACACAATTGCGTCCAGCCGAGAGAGGTGGTCATAACTCAGCAAATTCTAGACTACGTTATGGTAATAACAGTAATTCAGAAAAATCTCAACGGTGCCTGGAGAAAGCTTTTCGTATATTGAACCAGCTCAAACGCGCTCTATAATTGTTGCCCTTTCCGGCCAAGGGGGGCAGGATGTTGAAAGTAGTTTCCCTCTGATGTTATTTTGAATTATTTGAATTGATTATCTAATTTACCTTACCTTATTTTGAATTACCATGTAATAGTTTTTAAGTCACTGTTGAAACATCCCAGTATTCCAAATTAATAGTATGGCAACAAGTTAACCATCCTCTTTGTGTGTTGTTGTATTGAGTGGAGGCCGATGCTTCTTGGTGTTGCCACGAAGAAGTCTCGATCTCCTTTTACTACAGCATCACATCCAAGTGGTTGGTTCTCTGCAGCTTTTTATCATCTACATAAAATGTAAGTTGTATCCCATACACCCCTCTAAATAAAAGACAACCATATCATCCCATTTTGAACTCAATCATCTCGGGTTTTCATTTAAAAGGCAAGTGAGGTGATTCATTCCTCAATAAACTTGAAGCTTTTATTTTATTTGAAATAAAATAAAAAATATAAATAGTGAATTTGGAGTAATTTTCAAACAAAACGAAAAATATACTACATCTCCGTAGTATGAATTTGCCATGTGCAAAGTTTCTCCACATTAATGACACAAATCCCAGCTCATTTACTCCCAAATAGCTAAAATCCCTTATTGATATTGAACATGGTCCTTCGAACCGGATTTGAATTTGCCATGTGCAAAGTTTCTCCACATTAATGACACAAATCCCAGCTCATTTACTCCCAAATAGCTAAAATCCCTTATTGATATTGAACAATAACTCCACATGCACTAATCTAGTCATTCCTTGTGTAACACCTCTAAATATTTGTCTAAAAACCACATTAAGTTTATAAATTCTTGATCGTCTTGATCTCTCGACATGTCCATGTTCGTCCGTCGAAATCGCAACAGCGATCGAACGCGTAGAGCTATCCGCACAGATTCTTAATATTGATGTAGGTCATTGGGGATTGCAAATGGGCTATATCTGTTCAGATTTAGAGACAGGTCCCATATAAACCGTTGTCCGGATTTGACTTCTTTAGCCCTCACAAGCCGCACTGTTTGTCCGATTTGGCTGAAATTTTCCATGTCGTGTTCCACTAAGACTTCCGACAATTGTGCCAAGTACGCTCCAAATCCATAGGCAGGTTAAGTTTGAAGATGGGCTATATCGGACTATATCTTGATATAGCCCCCATATAGACAGAACCGCCGATTTAAGGTCTTAGGCCCCTAAAAACCACATTTATTATCCGATTTTGCTGAAATTTTGGGAAAGTGAGTTGTGTTAGGCCACTCGATATCCTTCTCTAATTTAGCCCCGAACGATATAGATTTGGATATAGCTTCCATATAGACCGATCTCTCGATTGAAGGACTTGGGCTCATATTGTATGATTTTTCCAAAAGTTGGGACAGTGAGCTGTGTTAGGCCCATCGACATCTTTCTGCAATTTGGCTCAGATCGGTTCAGATTTGAATGTAACTGTCATATGGACCGATCTCCTAGTTTAAGGTCTTGGGCCCATAAAATGATCATTTAATGTCCGATGTCGCCGAATTATGGAACAGTGTGTTATGTTAGGCTCTTTGACATCTTTCTGCAATTTGGCTCAGATCGGTTCAGATTTGGGTAAAGCTGCCATAAAGACCGATCTCTCGTTTTAAGGTCTTGGGTCCATAAAAGGCGCATTTTTTGTTCGATTTCGCAGAAATTTGGGACAGTGAGTTGTGTCAGGTCCTTCGACATCCTTCTTCAATTTGGTCAGATCGGTCCAGATTTAAGGCCTTGGGCTCATAAAAGGCGCATTTTTTGTCCGATTTCGCAGAAATTTGGGACAGTGAGTTGTGTCAGGCCCTTCGACATCCTTCTTCAATTTGGTCAGATCGGTCCAGATTTGGGAATAGCTGCCACATAGACCGATATCTCGATTTAAGGTCTTGGGCTCATAAAAGGGGCATTTATAGTTTGATTTTGCCAAAAAATGGGACAGTGAGTTGTGTTAGGCCAGTCGACATCTTTCTGCAATTTGAATCAGATTTGTGTAGATTTGGGTATAGCTGCCATATAGACCAATCTCTTGATTTAAGGTCTTGGGCCAATAAAAGGCGCATTTATTATCCAATTTCGCCGGGACAGTGAGTTGTGTTCGGGTCTTCAACATCTTTCTTTAATTTGGTCCATGTCGGTCCAGATTTGAATATATCTTCCATATAGACCGAACTTTCGATTTAAGGTCTTGGGTCCGTAAAA